>NC_092529.1:24833781-25159997 GCF_037038585.1 Patagioenas fasciata
CTGAACATCCCTGGGTGCATAAGGAGTCCACAAGGCCAGGTCAGATGCGGATGCTTGATGGAACCCTGATATTTCTGTTTGTGACTCGAGGAACAAACCCCGTTGGATCAATGAGATTCATCTCAGCTGCCTTGGACAGGATCATTGCAAGTGCTCCAGTCTGCTGTGTCACCCTTAACCGTGATTCCTGATTGTGCTCTCAAATGTGTCACAAAAACCAGAATGGTTCTGGGGTCTTCAGAAAATGCAGACCCATCTTGAAGTAGAGCAGGAATAGGAACTGGGAGAATTACAGGCTGGCCACCCTACCTCCCTCCTTGGGAAGGGGATGGGACATGTGGTCCTGAAGCCATTTCCAGGAATGTGAAGGACAAGGAAGGGACTGCTGAACCCAAATGGACAGGAGAAAGAAAGGCATGTTGTGTACAGGGCGTTTGCAAAGCTCAGCCATGGTCTCCTTCTGGCCAGAGTGGTGCTGATGGGGCTCAAGAAGTGGATGCTGGGTGGGAAGTTGGGTGAACCATCAAGCCCAAATATCATCAGTGGTACAAAGTCCTTTGTGCAGTCAGTTACTGGTGTCACCTCTCAGTGACCAGCACTTGGGGAACACTGTTGAACATCTTAATTCTCATCTTCTGTGACATAACACAGAGCACGAGAAATCACCCAGAAGGAGCAGGAGATCAGTCTATCTCCTTTTGTTTCAAGGAACAGAGCATGAGAGTGGAGACACATCAGTCAATGTATGGAAACACCAGGGTGAGAGCAAGGGGAGGAAGTGAGATGGGTGACTACAGCCTGCAGTGGGACAGTGTAGGACAACCTGTGGTGGAGATGGCAAAGGGCACTGGCAAGGCTGGATGTCACCAAGAGAACACAAGTCTTTGTCCCCTTGGCTATGGCCATCGCCTCTGCCACCAAGGCCTGTGAGGAGACATGTTGTCCTCAGGCACTGGGGCACCTCATGGCCTCCTTGCACACCCCCAGTAGGGCTGGGAGCTGTCACACCATTGTCCTTCACTCAGCACCACACAGCCCACATCCCCCTGGCCCAGGAAGAGCCCTGAGCAATGTGTGAGGGACAGGATCTGCCTTCCCAGGGGCTGGGGGTCAGGCCTTGGCCTCTCTGCTTCATCCAACAAAACCAGGCTTTTCTCAGCACCTCAGCTGCCTGCACATTTCCCTTTGTTTATCTGCCACCATGGCCTCCAATTCTCTGCTCTAACGAGTCCCTGGGGAGGCTTTGCTGGTACTTGTCCTCAGTGGAACTCATTAATACTTCAAGGTACTTAGTACTTTGTTCTTCTGGCTTTGACTTCTGGAAAGGTTTGTGCAATCTCCTCTCAGCACCTGAGTAATGTTCAGGGACTCAGCACCAAATGCACCATGGGGTTCATTACACTGAAGAAAGCTCTAACAAGCCATGTCTCTACTTGTAATTTCCTTCCAATCTTATATAGTTAATTAGAGAGTTTTCTTGTTGTAATTATGGAGAAAGATTTCAAGAAGCTTCTGATAAAAAAGTCTTTCTATTGTAAAGCGGGTATTTTAATACTTTTTAGTTTGCAGAAGAGGTGACTGCAGCATTATCTGATGTTGATCCAGGGTCTCTCCTAAGCAGGTCTGGACTGGCTGGAAAAGCTGTCCCTTGAGCTCTCACACCGTGTGCACAACCTTGCTCCTCACCTCCCCAGTCCCATCGTTTCTCTCATGGCCCCCTGGGCCTTGCATCCCTTTTCCTTACACCAGACTTCTCCACTGCAGTCTGCAGCTGGATGTGCCGGCTCCTTTGCACCAGCTCCCACCTGCTCTCCTTGGAGACCTGGCTGCACACAGCAAAGAGGGACTTTGCTTTACCTTTGAACAAACAAAATACAACTGATGAGAGTCATGATTTAAAGAAAACACACTCCTCAACTGTACGCCAAGGACAAACTGCCACCACTGAGGTTCACCTTCTCCAAGGCAGAACCATGAAAGAAATCTTGTAGACAGAAAGGAAATTATAAAATAAACACAATAAAAGAGTTGGCTAAAGACAGAATTAGACAGACTACTGAAAGACAAGGAAGCATTTAACTCCTTGAAGCTGAAAGCAGCAACTGGACTGTTGACAAGTGTCCGAGTGATCAAACAGTAAGAGGAAGGGAAACCCAGAGAGCAATCGCAAGTGCTTGTGTGCAGATCAGCTGCTGGAAATGGGACTTCAGACATGGTCAGTTTAGTTAGGGCAGGAGGAAATACCTGGAGGATGAGGGAGATCAGATGCACAGATAACAGAGAGAGTGCTGAGAAGGCAAATCCAGTGGAGGATCAGAAGTTCTCCTCCTGCTCTTAATGCACATCCTGATAAGTCTCATTTTGATCTCATGAGAAAACACTGCTATTTAAAGTATTCAAAGCAAAGAAAGGAGAATTAAAACACCAACAACGTTTGATGCTTAAAGTTGCAAAAAGACATTTACTTCATTCTACATCTTTCTTTTGGTTTCTTTTTCCCTACATTTTTTAAAAATGTTCTCTAGATTTCTCTCCTACCAAAACCTCCAGCATTACGAAAGATAATCCTTGTGTCTTACACAGAGTCAAAGGCACCAAACAATCCACTGCCATGGACTGTCAGTGCCACTTTTTACCCTTGGCACACAGTTAGTCCTGCTGGAAGCTGTTGGCCACTCTGGCCTGATGGAGGAAATAAGGATAAAAAGGTGAATTGAACTGTTCTCTGTTTAGAAGACCATGTTGACAGTGATCTCCAGAGATCTGTGTTATCTGTCTTTCTATGTGATCATAAGGAAAAAGAAGTATATATATGTATTGGTAAATATATAGGAAAATACATAGTTGTGTCCAGTTACTCAGCAAAATACATTTCCTAGCAGCACTCTGAAAGGAAGAATCTTTCTTCTGAGAAATTACTGCCTCGCTATCCTCTGTGACTTGAGACAGGAATGTGGAGAACAACCAGCAGTGGATGGGGATCAAGTCAGGGTCAGTGGAACTAACACAATCCTTTCCAGTCTATGGGACAGCAGGGGCAGCATCCCAGGAGCTGAGACAGCAGGACGGTGTCACATTGAGGCCACTCTCCACCATCTTGGAAAGAATCAAAACCAACTTCTTGACTGGGGTAGTTCCATTTCACACGTGTCACACAGGGCAGATGAAGGGAGCTCAGAACTCCAGACTCTGCTGCACAGTTGGGTCTTCAGAGACAGGAAATGCAGGTGACAGTGTGTGTCAGTGCACACCACATAAAGATTCTGGCTTCCTTTGTGACTTTGCACTGACCTGGGATCTGTTCCTTGGCTTTCTTTGCCTAAAAAGGAAGGAACTCCCCTATGTCACCTGCCCCTCACACCAGAAAAAGAAAGGAGAAAATGTATGGAACAGGGATGATATGGGAGCAATTCTGTCCAAGAGTTGTATTCTTTCAGTGATAAAAAAGGTAGAAGTGAGAGAAAGCACTGTTTTAAGAACTTCATAGAAGAAGATAACTACTGAGATGTAGCATCTGTTCTGAGAATTGCGAATGACTGTTGGGAAGGACATTAAAGAGCTTTAGTTCATTAGCATAACGATGAATAAGGAATTCTCTGTTACTGTTATCAGTGATAGTAACACCATTCAAAAAATATCTTTGAGACCAACTGTGTTGTCCCTTGGCTCCAAAGCTCAGCCTGCTCAGAGTTTGACAGGATTGCTTCAAACCCCTGTGACCCAAATCTCTACAACTGTGTCTCCTCAACAGCCTTTTACGCCAGGAAGGGAAAAACTCCCAATGCAGACACCAAACCTGTGCCCAATCTGCCTGGAGAGCCAGGGCAGTTGTGCCACACAACAACTGCCCTTGAAGAAAGCTGCAGGTAGTGGGAATTGAAATGGTTTCAAAACAAATACTGAAATCATAACATCATAGAATCATTTAGTTTGGAAAAGGGTGGTCTAGGAAAAGTCACCCTTTGTGTCCCCAGGTGCACGGACACTGCTCATGTGCCTCTGCAGAGAGTGGCAGGAGCTGGATCCCCTCCTCGGGACAGACTCCTTCCAGGAGAGACACAGACACAGGGGTAACTCATCAGGTCTTGACTGCATTTCACTTGGCATCAGTTTTGACACATTGGGTGCTGTCCTGTGACTGCCCTTTCTGCACAAATGATCATACAAAGACAACCATTCAGTAAGACATGATCATAAAGGGGCTGTTATGGACAAGAAAGCTCACCATGAACTCTGGAGAGAGCGAGGAAGTTTATAATAAGCACCAGGAAGAACCAAGAAGCTCAAGGCCTCTTCTGAAGAGCGGGAGGCCCTGAGCAGCTGTGATTGGCCATGTGTAGGTGTGGGAGAGGGTCAGGGCATGTCAGGGAGAAGCAATGAGATGGCTGATGGCTTCAGTGAACCCTTCCAGCCATGTCTGAGCCCAGAAATGGAAAGCAGTTGATGTCTGCAGGTGGAGGAGGAACAGGAGGAAGAATTTCCTGGGAATATGGAAGGAAGAAAGCCCTCTCTTGGGCTAATCATGTATGGCAGTGTCATTTCCATCCTGGGGGCATGGCTGTGCCTGGGAGATGGGGAATGGCTGCTGCTGGGGTGTTTGTGCTCAGTCATGGCCCATGAGCTGACCCTGCTCTGCTCCTCTCTTACACTGCCCACACTTGGATGGTCCTCAGGAATCATCCATGAGCCTGGTGGATGCATGAACCTCCTGGAGCGATGGGTATGGATCCAAAGAAAGGATTCAAGCAAGTTTGGGACTGGGACATTGAGGTGATTGGTGACCATTGCCAGGTGTATGAAAGAAGCTGGGTGAGTGGTGAAGAACTCACAGGCATTTGCAGCTCCACAGAAAACCAGAGCCTTGCAGTTAAAGCAACAGCACTTGACATAAAACCCACCCCCAAAGCATGAAACACTCACAGTGACCACAGGAAAAGCCTTGTAAAACATTTGAGAAAAATCTACCAGGTCCCAGGGATCAGGGCTCACCCATTGTGATGATGAACAAGCATCAAGGGCTCACATGGCATCAGAGCCACCTCCACATGGCCCTCACCACCTTTAACTAGTGTCTCCAAGTCTTTCCTTCACCGGCCCTCACGGACAGGGACCTGCACTGGTTGTTTCCTTCACAGCTGTGTCAGTGATAGCCCTTCATGGGGTCCCACACACCCTCAGAAACTTGGGGTTTGCTTCTGCCTTTCACTTCATTAGAGATTTGTTCATTGTTTCAGCATCTGCAGTTCAGGATCATGGCAGCAGAGGGCTCATTAACATCTGAAATGCTCTTACAAGGCAAGGCTCTGTGCATCGTTTTCCTAAAGGCTTCAAGTCTGTTGTTGATGATTAGGGAGATTTCAGAAATAGTAAAACAGAGAGCATTTCCATAATAAATAGCAATAAAGCTAAATTTCTTCTATTTCCTTCCATGCTCAGTTTTCATTTTCTGTAATGGTGTCTGAGTATCTGAGTTGCCTCAGGTCACCCTGACTTGAGCCCCATCCATTGCTGGGTTTTCTCCAGACTCCTGAGTTTAGGAATGAACTCCCAGGAGACCTTGCTGGTGAAGATGGGGGCAAAGAAGCCATGAAGAACCTCAGTCCTGTCTGATTGTACTCTTACAAAGTTCAGCAGGAGGCCCACGTCTCTTATTTTAAGGAAACTGTGTAAGCTCGTCTTGCTGCCTTCATTCTCCCCTGCAGCTATGAAGTTCAGATCAGCTTTGGCATCATCTTTACATCGATGGACAAGGTTTCTGAATTCCTCCTCTGCAGCCTCCCCTGCTTCCACCTCCTGTGTGCTGCCTTTTTGCCCTGCAGCTCCATCAGTTCAGATGAGCAGCCTCACAAGATAAATGCTTCTTTTCATGCATTCTCAAAGAAATCATTCTTGTGCTTGGAGCAGGCTGTCCTGTAAGGCTGCTCTGGTTTCCTGAGCTTCTTCACCTTTCAGGCATTCTTCCATGTAACCAACTCGTCTGCCATCCTCCAGTATGTCAAAGCCTTCTCTGGAGCCCACCAGGCTGTGCTCTGCTGCTGGCCTTCCTCCCTCCCCTCTGGTGACTGGGACCCCACTGTGTCCTGGTCACAACAGCCAAGGTGGACACTGACGTTCACATCCCTCACCAGCTCTTCCTTCTTGATCAGGAATAGATCCAGGTGAACATCACCCCTATTGGCCCACCAGGCAGACATGTTAAGAAGTCGGCCCAAGATCACCTCCTGGCCAGTGAGTGTCAGGGTCATTACAGTTCTCCATAGGAACCTGCTCATTGACTGGAGACATCCTAAGGTTGCTGACAGAAGATGTTTTCCATTTCTTCTCCACGGTCAAGTAATTTGTAACATCCAACTGGATGTACACAGCTAAGTCTTGGAACTGGGGGTGAGAGTGGCTGGGCACCTCACCTCACTGACTCCTGAGTCACCCATGTCAGGAAGACGTTGTCAATGAGCTCCAAAACCCTCCTTGTCCCCAGCCAGGAACCTGGGAGCTGTGGGACCATAGTCCTGCCCTTGGCCTTGCACAGCCCCACATCACACTGTCCCAGGAAGGGCCCTGGGCAACATGGGAGGGACAGGATCTGCCTTCCCAGGGCTGGGGGTCAGGGCTTGGCCCTTTGGTTAATGAAACACATCCAGGTTTACTCAGCATCAGAGAGACCTTTACTTTGCTTTTCCTGAACTGTCATCACTGCCTCCGGTTTTCTACTCTAACCAGATCCTGGAGACCGTTGCTCAGTAGTGTCCCTCAGTGAGACCCATTAACAATACCAGAAACTATGGAGTTTGAATCTGACTTTGATTTCTTGAGAAGTTTCTTCTTCTTCCCCTCAAGGTCTGATGTTCATGGACTCTGCACCAAAGCCACCAGAGGGGTCATTAAACTGCCTTGGGCTGCTCCTGTGCTGCTGAGCTGGGCTGGGCTCCTGGGACAGAGGGAGCTCCTGGCAAGCGGCAGCGCTGCAGAGAGACAGCTCTGCCCAGGAGCAGCTCCTCTGCACAGCGCAGCAGGGCTGAGGGCTCTGCCTGGGGATCTCAGGGAGACGAGCAAGGCAGAGAGAGATTAAAGGTGGTCAGGATTGGGAGGATGACTGAGAGCTCACTGGAGGAGAAACCTTTGCAGCCCTTGCCATGGTAAGGCAAGGGCAATGCAGCTGTAGCTCCTGGAGGCATCTCCTAAAACTGGCACAGGCACAGCTGGTGGGATCTGTAAGGAGGGGATCTTGTCAGGCAATGTTGAATAGCTCTGAAGCCAGGTGAGCACCCAGGGGTGCCCAGAGCTGTCCTGAAGAGCACGGTCCCTGCCCAGGAGGGATCCTTACAGAGCTCTGGGGAGAAGCGGTGGGGGGAAGGAGTGACCCCTATCACAGCAGGAAAGGTGCTTCTGCTGTGGAGAGGTTGCTGCGTGGCTCAGAGCTGCTCACAGCTCCAGATCACATGCAGGATTTTTCCAAGGGGATGCCCCAAGGACAAGATCAATGCAAGGATTACCAGACACATAAGGAGCTTTCCTGAGCCTGTCTTTTGAGTTTTCTCTCCCAAGGGGTGGGGGGGTGCAGGACAGGATAAATTCAAAATGAGCTCTCCTGCTTAAACAAGTCACTGAGACTCCTGAACTGCAACTCTGAGTGATCAGTACATCTACCAGAAGGCTCATAACATCCCTTCACCACCCCTCTGCCTGTGCACAGCACCTGCATCACCTTTGCTGGGCCCATCAGCCTCAGTCTGACCTGTCCTGTTTTCCAGCCTGCAAACAGGAAGATGCCCCCAGGCAGTGCCCTGGGAACAGGCAGGATCTGTAGGGCCAGGGGGAGGGCACAGAGGGTGGGATGGGGTCTGTGAGCACTGACAGGGAAGAGACATGGACAGGGAAACACCTCCCAGGGGGAGAATCTCCAGGCAGCAGGGAAATGATCAGAAATGAGAGGAAACTAAACTCGGAATTGTTATGGGAGGGAGCACAGAGAAAAGTCCCTGTGATCCCCTGCAGTGCAGATCCCTCCTGTGAGCACCCCCCTGGCCTCCTCTCCCACCCAGCAAAGCCTCTGCCCTCAGGGCCGGGGGCTCCAAGGCATGAAGCAGCTCCTGTGCAGCCAGAGCTCCAGTTCCTCTGCAGAGCACAGGGGCTGAGAGCAGCTGCCCGGCAATGTTGGTGTCTGGGAGGTGGCTGCACAGCTGGGGAAGGGTGACGCTGTCTGAGTGCCCGGCTGCCTCTGCCCTGGCCTCTCTCACACCCACCCTCACCGCATTGTCCTTCTTGCTCCCCTGCTCTGGGTCACTGCTGTTGGGATCTTGTTCTTGCTCTCAGGCTCTCTGGGGATGGCAGTTTCAGCTGCAGAGTCACAGCCTGCTCTTGTGGGTCCTTTCCTGCAGGTGTGTCCATGGGAACACGTGTCCCAGCTTTGCTCTGACCTGTGGGGTGTGGGCGATGCAGTCTGTGGGGCTGGGGTGTGAGCTGAGTCTCCTTCAATCAAATGCTATTATTATGACTCCTGACTATTGCCCTGAGGTTTCCTTACAAGCTGTGAGGTTGCCTCACAAGCTGTGGGCCTCCCACCTGGATACAATCCTGTTCTGCAGCATCTTTGTTTATCAGAGAGCCCCACAGAGATGAAGAAACAGAGAAAATGTTGGTGGGTTTGTGAAATAAAGCCACGTATGTCCTGGGCTAAACGTGGGGTTCTCAGACCTTAGAAAAGGGTGAGACATGTTGTGGTCTGAGGTGGATCCCCCTGACTAAAGTAGGGTAACAGTGACCACTTTCAGGTGAGAGTGTGATCAGGCTCCATCTCAGAAAGGTGCCAGCCCAGGGCAGCTGGAGCAAGACAGAGGGACAGAGCAGCTGCCCTCACTCTGCACTGACCCACAGGCATCCTCTGGTCTCACAGGACTCGCTCTGTTCTCCCTGAGTGCACCAGAAATTCCGGGGGTTTCTAACACCCAACAACACTCTGCAGTGAAAATGGTGGGAGGTGTAAAAAATCCTGGAACTCCTAAACTGCCTTCACCATCTCTGTTCCTTATCACTGTGAAAGCAACCCTTCTGTATTAGCAGAACCAGGACAGTCCCCACCGTTCCCGAGGCCCCGCTTCTGCAGAGCTGGGCTGAGTTATCGAGAGCCCATAGGCAGAGGCCCTGCTCTTGGTTGTACATTTTCCAGCACCAAGCAGGGCTCCAGGCACAGTGCTGGAGAAAGTTCTCATAGAAAAACAAAAGGGTGTCTGTGTGTGACAGGGGAGTGTCTATAGGAGTTGGTTTTGTTTTTGTCAGAGAACTCTTCCCTGGAGTCTCACTTTTTTTTTTTTTTTTTCTCATGACAGCGCCCCATGCAGCAAATGTCCAACAGCAGCTCCATCACCCAGTTCCTGCTCCTGGCGTTCACAGACACACCGGAGCTGCAGCTCTTGCACTTCTGGCTATTCCTGGGCATCTACCTGGCTGCCCTCCTGGGCAACGGCCTCATCATCACCACCATAGCCTGGGACCAGCACCTCCACACCCCCATGTACTTCTTCCTGCTCAACCTCTCCCTCCTCGACCTGGGCTGCATCTCCACCACTGTCCCCAAATCCATGGCCAACTCCCTCTGGGATACCAGGGCCATCTCGTACTCAGGATGTGCTGCACAGCTCTTTTCATTTGCCTTCATGACAGCAGCAGAGTATTCTCTTCTCACAGTCATGTCCTATGACCGCTATGTTGCCATCTGCAAACCCCTGCACTACGGGACCCTCCTGGGCAGCAGAGCTTGTGTCCACATGGCAGCAGCTGCCTGGGCCACTGGGTTTCTCAATGCTCTGCTGCACACGGCCAATACATTTTCACTGCCCCTGTGCAAGGGCAATGCCCTGGGCCAGTTCTTCTGTGAAATCCCCCAGATCCTCAAGCTCTCCTGCTCACACTCCTACCTCAGGGAGATTCGCCTTATTGCGATAAGTTTCTCGGTAGTATTTGTGTGTTTTGTGTTCATCATGGTATCCTATGTGCAGATCCTGAGGGCCGTGCTGAGGGTCCCCTCTGAGCAGGGACGGCACAAAGCCTTTTCCACCTGCCTCCCTCACCTGGCCGTGGTCTCCCTGTTTGTCAGCACTGCCATGTTTGCCTACCTGAAGCCCCGCTCCATCTCCTCCCCATCCCAGGATCTGGTGGTGTCTGTTCTGTACTCGGTGGTGCCTCCAGCAGTGAACCCCCTCATTTACAGCATGAGGAACCAGGAGCTCAAGGATGCCCTGTGCAAACTCATATCCTAATGTGTTCTCAAGCAAGAAACTGGCCATCTGGTTCTACATAGCCATTTTAATGTAGCTAACTACAGGTCCAGCCAGTCATCTGGATTTTTTGTTGTTATTAGTTGTTTTCTTATTGTGATAATCTTGTCATCCCCTTTCTAATTCACTGTTGGCTTTTCTTTTATAACTGTTGGCTTTTCTTTTATAACTGTTGACTGTGTAAATGAGGAGTCGTGCTCTCCTTATCTCTAAACAAAATAAAGTGCTCTTTAGTGACTTGTTTTTCACTATGTCCTTCCTGCAAGCCCTTTTTAGAACTGCAGGGACGGTTCCTGTGTTCATGGAAGGAGGGGAAAAGCGTCCAATATGGCAGCACTGCTGGGGAGCTCCAGCACTTGGTCTTCCAGAGCTGTTCTGGTTCCACTCCCACAGTCTCCTCATCCATTGTCTTGGTGCAAGACCTGAGTGCTCTGGCAGCTTGGTCCCCGTCCTGCTGTGTGTCAGTGCTGTGAGCGCAGGCAGGGACAGCCAATGGGCACTGCTGTGACAGAGCTGACTCACAACAGCCTTTCCAGATAGAAAGGTGATCTCCTCAGGGCAGTGCACAATGTTTTATATCTTCTTGCAAATTTTTTTCTCAAGCATATTCCTACAAAAGTGGCCACAGATGAAAACACCATTGTACAACTGAACAGTGTGTGTGTGCAGCGCTGGCACTCAGCAGTGTCCTCTCACAGCCAGACCTCCTGCCAGAGACCTGCAGGACCAGCAGAGCAGGGGCTGGGCTGTGCCCCTATGCACTGGACACCCCACAGAAGCTGCCCCAGGGCCTCGTCATGGACTGACCCCTCACAACCACCATATTCAGCACTGGCCTCAAACAAGTTCATAGAAGTTCTTTGTCCCTCCATGGAGAGACACTGAATGAGTAGGTCAGAAATCCATGTTGCATTGTACAGATGAGACGTGAGCACGCACATGATGTACAAGAGGTGACATGAACCTAAGTGAGCACAAACAGCATCAGCTGTTCCTGGGGGTTCCATGAAGGCCCGTGGGACAGACAGTGTCTTGAGGTCACTTCATGTTGGGAGTAACATCTCATGGGAAGCCACCCACTGGGCTCTTCTTCCTTGAACTGAGGTCCCCATGTCCATTCCTCATGACATGGGACATCTCAGCTCAGTGCAGAGCAGGGTGACACACCACAGGGCTGAGGTGTCTCCCATCCCTTTGGAGTGGCAACAGGAGGCCAGAGGGACACTGTGACTCCTGCCTGTGTGTGTAAAAGGGACAGACTCTCTCTGAGCATCCCTGGGTGCATAAGAATTCCTGAGACTGGCTCTGATGTAACCCTGGCATTTCTGTGTGTGACTCCAGGAACCATCCCCAGTGGCCCAGTGAGATTCATCTCAGCTGCTGGGACAGGCTCATTGCAAGTGCTCCTGTCTGCTACATCACCCTTGTCCATCATTCTGGATTGTGCTTTCAAAAGTGACTGTACAATCAGAGAAGTTCTGATGACCTTGGGAAAGGACAATGTCAAACCCACCTTCAAGAAAGGCAGGAAGGAGAATTTGAAGAATTACCGGCTGGTCAGCCTACCTCCATCCCTGGGAAGGGAATAGTCCACATCTTCCTGTACCAATCTCTAGGCACCTGAAGGACAAGGAAGGGATTGCTGAACCGAAACGAGGGGAAAAACCAGTGAGTCACAAGAAATGCTCTGAACCCATTCCAGAGCTTTAGACTCCCAGAAAGAGCTCGGTGGCAGTGCAGCCAATCCAGTTGTATCTGTGTCCCTCACTGAGCAGCGCAAACGTGGGCAGTCACCCTATGGTTCTGCAGCCAAACTGCTCTGCAGAGCACCAGTGCCAGGTTGGGGCCCTGGTACTTCAGTCCTGGTGCTCATCACATGTCCTTAAGACAAATGTATGCACCCCTCTTGGCAACCCTACCCCAAAAGTCACCCCTAGAGAAGGCTCCTGAGCTGGGGCTGAGCTGGAGAACTGGGGTCCAGCCATGACCAGAGGAAGGACAAGGCCTCTCCTGGATCCTCTGAAGGGCTGGCAGCCTCTGTGATCTCCACCAGAAAAGGCAGCATGCAGGAAACTGTAGACCACCCCCATGCCCACTGGAGGCCCTTAGGAAGTGTTCCTATCTCCAAACATCCAGCCCAGCTTGTTGCTGCATGAACAACGAGGAGAAACTGCCCCAGGACCCTCATTTCAGACCCCATCTCCTCCAACCCATACAGGCAGTGCTCTCCCCCTTGGCACTGAGGTGGTTTCAGGGACCCAAGAGACACTTATGGGGAGGAGATGTTGGGTAGGGATATGGTGTCCTTCAGTGTTCCTCATGGTACCTCCTGCTGGGCTTCGTGCCACTGCTCACAACCCTCTGAGCCTGGATGTTCAGCCAGTTCTCAGTGCTGCTAAACAGGAATATGCCCATGAGCACATTGGGCTGCATTGGGAGGAGCGTGGGCACCCAGACAAGGGCAGTTATTGTCCATCGTGACTCAGCACTGGTGTGGTCACATCTGGAGCGGTGTGTCCCAGTGTGAGGTTCCCCATTCTGGAGGAACAGGGAGGAGCTGTTGTGTGGCCAGAGATATTCTGGGTCATGTGTGGAGATGTTGAGAGACCCAAACTTTTTTAGCCTGGTGAAGGGGAGGCTGAGGAAACGTGCTGTTTTTACTGAAATTGAGTTAATTTTCTTCATGCATTTTGAACCTCTCTCCTTCATAGCCAGTACAGTCATTTGTTCAGATTACTATGAAAATAGTGAGATAATGACGTTTCTTCCCTGGGATAGAGTTCATTTTTCATTTTAGCAGCTTCACAGTGTTTGCCATTTGCTATGAAAGGAATGTCAGAACTCACTGAGATCTTGGCTGTTGTCAGGGAAACCAAGGACTTCTTTGGCCATCCAGCTGCAGATGTAGATTGGCAGGAGGGGACACAGACAGGACAGCACCTGGATTGACATGCAGGCTTAACGATTAAATATTATCTATGATTAGCGTCATGCTCAGTCTAAAGCTGGAGCCGGCTTTTAGGGCTTGTTGCATCCGTTACTCTGGGTTTTCCAGTTGGTTTGGTTGTTCCATTCACAAGTTTCATTCTGTCAGGAGTTCGATGTCAGTTCGGCCTTTTGCGGTTCTGCCATTCTGCAGTTGGCCTTTGGGCCTTTCTGCCTGTTGCCCTTTTGCTCTCTCTTGCTCGGATGGGTTGTTCAGGACCAAGGTGCTCCCTTCTGCAGGACTGGCTGTTCTGTGTGACCGAAGTTACACGGGGGATAGCACTGAGTATATTTTCTTAATTTAATTTATCTATTTCTATTTAATTTACCTGGACTATTGTCAGTGAAACCAAGGACTTCTCTGGAGTCCAGCTGCAGGTGCAAATTGGCAGGAAGGGACACAGACAGGACAGCACCTTGACTGACATCCAGGTCAATAACGAGCTATTCTTTACCATTGATGTCATGCTCACTATAAAGCTGGAGATGCCTTTTCCAGCCAGTTAGTTTTGGTTTGCCGGCTACTTTGGTTGGCTCTGTTTGGAAGTTCCATTCTATTGGGAGTTCAGTGTTAGTTCCGCTTTATGATGTTTTTCTGCTTTTCAGTTGGCCCTTGGGCCTCTCTGCCTTTTGCACTTGTACTTTCTCTTGCTGGGATCAGCTGTTCAGGACCAGGGTGCTCTCTTCTTTTGGGCTGTCTGTTCAGCACAACTGGAGTTACGTGTGGGATTGCACTGAGAATCATATATTTTACTTTATGTATATTTTAGTATATTATTATTTGTAGTGTATAATTTTCACTGTTTTCTGTCTTTCTTTCTTTCTTTTTTTTTTTTTTTTTTTTCCTAAACCCAGAAGTTTCTCCCTTCCCTTTCATTTCTCTCCCTTATCCCACCTGGGGACTGGGAGCAGGATGTGAGCAGCTCTCATGGTCTTGGTTGGTGGTTGTGGTAAAACCATGACAAGAAATGGTAGTAGTAGCTTCAGGAATCTTGAAAATCTCTTTACAAGACAGTAGAGGAAAACAGCATGAGAAAGGAAAACCATCAGAAACTGCAGCTCTGGAGGCCCAGAGCGGAGCTCAGGATAAAGAAATGTCATTCTGAGCACAGTGCTGTGGTCATTCAGAAGAACTCTGGATCAGCCATGACTTTGTGTTTCCAGGAACAGCTGGTGAGGATGGACAGACAGCAGCACAGGTGGGGACACACTGGGGTGAGAACAAGGTGGGGAAGCACATGGGGTGTCTGCAGCCTGTGGGGAAACAGCCACAGGCCTGGGACAGTGTAGGCTGGACTGTGGTGGAGATGGCCAAGGGCATTGACAAGGCTGGATGTCCCTGAAAGAGCCAAGGTCTTTGTCCCCTTGGCTGTGGCTGATGTCCCTGCAAGAGCCAAGGTCTTTGTCCCCTTGGCTGTGACTGATGTCCCTGACAGCGAGGCCTAAGAGGAGACACATGGTTGTCATGGCCATGGCACCCCATTGCCTCCTTGCACCCCCAGGGAGTGTCACACCATTGTCCTGCACTGGGCATCGCACTCCCCACATCCCCAGGAAGAGCCCTGAGCCACACGTGAGGGACAGGATCTCCCTTCCTAGGGGCAGGGGCTCAAGGCTTGGCCATTGTCCTTCATCAAACAAACCAAGGGTTTTCTCAGCATCAGAACTGCTGCACTTTGCCTTTGCCTGATGCAATCACAGCCTCCAATTATCTGCTCTAACGAGTCCCCGGGGAGGCTTTGTCAGTAACAGCCCTCAGTGGGGCCCATTAATGCTTCAAGGTACTTTGGAGTTTGCTTCTGACTTGGACTTCTTGAGCAGATTCTTCAGTCTCTCCTTGGTATCTGAGGTTCATGGACTCAGCACCAAATACTCCATGGGGCTCATTAAAACACAGAAGGCCCTAAGGAGTGATGTTTCTTTCTGTAATTTCATTCAAATCTTCAAAACTTGTAGAACTAACTGGATAGGTTTCAATGGGACACTTAGTGATGAAGATTACAAAGAAGATTTCATAAAGGAGTGTTTTTTCTTTCAAGGGTATTTTCTGTCATTTTTCAGTGTATACAAGAAATGACAGCAGCATTCTACACTGGACATTGATCCAGAGGGCCTCCTGAAGACATCTGGACAGGCAGGAGAACAGTCCCTTGAGGCTGGACACTGTATGGACAACCTCACTCCTCACCCCCCACCCCCAGTCTGCCAGTTCCCTCATTGGCCACCAGAGACTGCATCACTTTTCCTCACATCAGACTTCTCCACTGAGCTCTGCAGGAGATGCTGCAGCTCCTGTGCACCAGCTCCACCTGCTCTCCTGTGCAAACACTGCACAGTTTAACAAACAGTAAAACACTTTCCTCAGCTGTGTGTGTAAGCTGGATCTGATGAGGTCCACCATCCACAAGGGACATCCACACAAGAACTGGTTTAGACAGAGAGATAGGAAAGGATAGAAATAAACACGATGAACGTGTTGACTGCCATGTTAATTAGATCTCTGAACAATGGGGCAAGTTTGTAACTCCCTGAAGCTCAAAGCAGAAACCAGACAGTTGAGAGGAACTGAATGACCAAAGAGCAAGTGGAGGAGAAACCTGAGAGCACTGGGAAGGGAAATGTCCAGACAGTGCTGGAAAGTTGTCCTTTGACAGGGACATTTAATTAGGAGAGGTGGAAACTCCTGAATGATGAGGGAGATTAAATAATAGAGTGTTGGTAATAGAAGTACAGGGGAAGACCAGTATTTCTTCTCCTATCCTTCGTTCACTTCTTCTGAGTGCTGAGGGAGCTGGCTGAGGTCATTGCTGCGCCACTCTCCATCATCTTTGCCATCTTTTTCCTTTTAAATTTTAATATGTTTAAAAAACAACTGCACAAAAATCTCCAATAAAACAAACAAACCAAACAAAAGAAACAGAAATCCACACAAAACTAAAGCAAAACCCAAACCAACTAAACAATAACAACAACCAAAAACAAAAACAAAACAGCAACAACAACAACAAAACAAACCACAAAATGAACAACAACAATAATGTACACCTTTCCAGACAAATATCAGTCATCAGCTGTCTCACCATGAACAGCCACTGCCATTTTAGTGGCCCCACTGTACCTGAGGTTCTGGCCTGGGATTGGCATCTATCACACAGGACCTGGGGAGACCAGAGCACCTGGCAATGCAGGTGGAGCCTGGGCAGGGGTTCCCAGGGCATCTACACTGGCACCAGGTGTTTGTGTCTCTGGATCTGAACACATCTGTGTCCTAAATCCATGCCCAGTTCTGGAAAACTCTTTCCTTTTCAAGGAAAAGAAACCCCCCGTAAAGAAAAATAAAGAGAAGTATGTTGACACCTTCCTTTGCTTTGGATCTTTGTCTTCAGTTCTTCTTATTTTAATTTTCATCGACATTAACTGACATCTGATGGGCCTACAATCATTAAGCCAAGATCATTTTGTGTCTTACATAGCACCCCATGCCCTCTAAACCTTCCCTACCCGGGACTCCTCACCCTTTGCCCAGAGTGAGTCACACTGAGGTGTTGGCTGGTTCACTGGCTGAGATGTTGGTTTAGATGGTCACCTACAGCACAGGTGGATCCTGCCCCATCATCGTCTGCTCTGCTCCAGTTAGAAACTGAGCCCAACATCACAATGGAATCGTAAGAGAACTGAGGTTGAAGGGACCTCAGGAATCTGCAGTCCAACCTGTCACCAACAGGGGTCAGACCAAGGTCTTCAAGCCTTGATTCAATCTGAGTTTTAGCAGGACTAGAGGAGTGATCATCCCTTTGTACTCAGCAGTGGTGAGGCTGCACCTTGAATCCTGGGGTCAGTTTTAGGCCCCTCATGACAAGGAAGACATTGAGGTGCTGGAGAGAGTTCAGAGGAGCGTGACAAGGGTGGTGAAGGGTCTGGAGCACCAGTGTTATGTGGAGCGGTTTAGGGAGCTGAGGCTGTTCAGCCTTGAGAAAAGGAGGCTTATTGCTGTCTACAGCTACCTGAAAGGAGGTTTTATCATGGTGGGTGTTGGTCTCTTCTCCCAAGTAGCAAGTGATAGGACAAGAGGAAATGGCCTTAAGTTGCACACGGGGAGGTTTAGATTGGATATTAGCAAAAATTTCTTTGGGGAAAGGGTTTAGAAGCAACGGAACGGACTGCCCACCCTCACTGAAGGTGTTTAAAAGACAAATAGATGAGGCTCTTAGAGACATGGTTTAGTGCCAGATTTACGTTATGGTTGGACTCGATGATCTTAAGTGTCTCTTCGAACCACAATTATTCTATGATTCTATGATAAGTCATTTTTGATATTTTCTTTCTCAGAGGACCATGCAACCCCCCTGAGAGCCAGGACTTTTCTGAGGTGTTGGAGAGATGTCTCACGGTCACACCAGCCAGTTCCACCAGCACCTGTCTGTCCCTTCCCAGACCAAACCTTTTCTTCATAACCCAACCTTCCAGGCGAGTTTCTGGGACACAGCAAATGCTGTCCAGGTCTTCTGGGCTTGTTCAGAAGAGAGCAGCTGGTCAACATGTGGATGGGTTCTCTGCGTACCTCAAAGCTTTCCTGACCATTTTTCTGAATGCCTCACTTGTACCCAACCTTTCTGGTCCTTAAGCTGTACATGAGGGGATTGAGTAGGGATGTGGGGATGGTGTTGAAAAAAGGGTTTGTCAAACTGTCTTGGGAAGGCCATTCTGCTCATCCCACAGCCAAGGATGAGGGTGTTGTAGAAAACAGTGACATTGGTGAGAGGTTCAGGTGGAGAAGGCCTTGTGCCTGGTTACACTGGGGTAGAGAACAGTGATGCATTCATGGGATGCCCCTGTGAACAGGAAGGGAACAACTGCCTCCAGAGGGACAAAATGTGTTCCAGTGAGTTCTTTACCCATCGCAGATACACCATCCAGGCCATGAGCTGCACCTTCTCCAGGAGATGCTGTGGGATACGGTGTCAAAGGCTTTACTGCAGTCTAAGGACACAACACCCACAGCCTGTGTGGCGGATTCACTCCCCGCGACAGACTTTCCCTCATCTGCTCAGCCGGTCACCTTGTCATAGAAGGAGATCAGGCTGGTCAAGCAGGACCTGCCTTTCACAAAGCCATGCTGATTGGGCCCGATTGCTCGTCTGGTATGGGTGACCTCACAGTCCTTTCCCAGCCATGTTCCTGCTGTTGGCCTATCCCCTGCAGAGGCAGAAGTGACCTCACAGTGCCCTCCACAGCCATTGGCTTCCTGCTGGACTATGAGTTCCTGAGACACAAGTGACCACATGGCATCGTACCCAGCCATCACCCTCCTTGTGGTCCAGTGTGTGAGCAGATCAAACTGAGCTGCTTTCATCAAATGTATCCAATAGATTTGCTATCAAGGGTTTGAGTGGAGAAACGTTCCTCAGAGGAGCTGCTGTATTTACTCTGGGGCATTTTATATCTCTCTTGATAGAGCTCTCCAAGGAAAAGATTAATGGAATCCTACAATACTGCAGGTTGGAAGAGACCCCTGAACAGCATCTCTGTCCCACTGACCTTTATGGCACTCCAAGGTTCATTTGTGCTCCCTTGGGTTCATCTCATCATGTGCACACATTGGACATGCACATGATGTGTATGGTTACAACTCATCTGTACAATGAAAACATGGACTTTTCACCTAGTATTTCATAGAATTGTAGAATGTCCTGAGTTGGAAGGGACCCACAAGGATCATTGAATCCAACTCCTGTCCCTGCACAGGACACCCCACAGTTCACACTGTGTGTCTGAGGACGTTGTCCAGTCTCTTCTTGAACACTGTCAGGCTGGGGTCGTGACACCTCCCTGGGAGCCTGTCCAGTGTCCAGCACCTCTGGGTGAAGAACCTTTTCCTCATGTCCAACTGACCCTCCCCTGGCACATCTTCCTGCCATTCCCTTGATTTCTGTCATTGGTCACCACAGAGAAGAGATCAGTACCTTCCCTTCCTTCTCCCCTTGTGAGGAAGCTGTAGCCACCATGAGGTCTCCTTTTAGTCTTCTCTTCAGCTCTGATGCTCAGAAACCCCTTGGTTTGCTTTCTGAAGCAGAAAGGAGAAGCCATGACCTCCAGGCAATGGGAAGGGGGATCCTGTCCCTCACACACGGCTCAGGGCTCTTCCTGGGACCATGGGATGTGGGTGTGCAAGGCCCAGGGAAGGACAACACTGGGACAACAACTTCCAGCTTCCCCAAGGGGCTCCAAGGAGGCAGAGAGGCCCCAGTGCCATGAGGACAACATGGCTTCTCCTGGGCCTCAGTGGCAGAGACAACTGCCATGGCCAAGGGGACAGAGACCTGGGTTCTGTGGGTCCCTTCCAGCCTTGCCAGCACCCTTTGCCATCTCCACCACAGGCTGTTCTACACGGTCCTACCCCTGCCCCTCTTTCCCTGCAGGCTGCAGACACCCATCTCACTTCCCCACCTGCTCTCACCGCAGCATTTCTGCACCTTCACTGCTGTGTCTGCACCCTCACTGGCTGCTCTTGGCACACGAACCATGGGCTGATCCAGCTCCCTCTGGGTGACCTTTTGCGCCGTAGCACTGCCCTTCCTCCTGATACCCAGTCCTCACCTTCCAAGTTGCACTTTCTGACTTTTTTTTCCCGTCTTCTGCTTTTTCCTATTATCAAGGAAAGCTCGACCATCTCATAAGCTTCCCTTCATGCAGGGAACCCAACCCATTAGGCTCCTTGAGGTCTTTTACTTGATGCAAGACAAGTAACCTCACCATGATCTTTTAAATCCCAGGATTGCTGCTGGCCTTTCAGCTTCTCTCATAGACACGACCGTGTCCCTGCTGCTGTCCCTTCATGTCTCAGGTGGGATGGACATGACAACCCGTCTCCAAGGGCTCTTCCTGGGTAGGACCTGTGTGTACTCAGGCAGAGATACCTTCCCAGCTCTATTCCTGTTTCTGCGCTGTCACCTCCAGAGACGGAACTGATCTCACTGTCCCCTTCACAGTCAAAGTCCTCCAACTCAGTTATGAGTGTCGGAGACACAAGTGACCTCATAATCCCATACCCATCCATCACCCTCCTTATAACTCATGACCTGACTAGATAAAAGTATGCTTGTTTTATCACATTGATCAAATCTATTTCCTACTAAAGATCTGAGAGGAGAAGCATTCTTTACAGCAAGGTGAAATGTTGACAGCTTCTCTATGTCCTCCCATGCTTCTCTTACTTTTTTGGTTATTTTCCTTTTTCCTGGTTGCTACTTGTGAATTTGCTACCCAAAGTGCAAAGCCAATCCCACACCCAGAAATGAGATATTGTTTATTACAGAGTTCTGCAAGTCTGGATGCTGGAATAAAGACAGCACAACAGGTAGAGAACAAACATCTATTATATACAAATATTATCCCTTCATTCAGACCCTCCCAGCAGTCCTAAAGAGCCAAGTGTTTACACATTGACATACTGGTTACATAATAATTTTATCACCACGCATGCTTGTTGAGGAAGGGTCCCGGGCTGAGCCTGGAGCTCCCATCCTAGGGATGTGTATTTTACTATTATAAGGAGCATATAAGGAACAAAGTTCAGCTAAAGGACCCTTTATGTAACAGTCTTCAGACAGATGTTAAAACAAGACTCAACTAATTGTGCAGACTCCAGAGTAGACAGTACTCTTTGCAGGTTCTGATTACGTGTTTTAAAAGTCACTTTTACCTTTGTTAGAGGAGCAGACTGACCAAAACTGAGAGGATTTACATATTTTAGGTTAGCAATTGCAGGCAGAGTTCATTCTTTTAACTGGTAAGGACTACATATTCTGTCTTCAAATGCCTCTCCAAGGTAAAGATTTATTGAACTATAGAATAACTCAGGTTTGAAGAGAGCCCTGAACATCATCTTGTCTCACTCTGCTGCTCAAGGCAGGGTCCACCAGGTGAGGTTGTTCTAGGCCTCTTCCCAGTTTTGCATCATCCACAAAGGAGCTGAAAATGTGCTCCATGACACGATGCAGGGGCAGAATAAAGACATTCAACAGTGTTGGCCCCAGTACTCATCACTGAGGGATGCCACTAGAAACCGACTAAACACAGGACTTTGTACCACTGATGATATTTGGGCTTGGTCATCCAGCCAACTTCCCACCCATCACAACATCCACATCTTTATCCCAGATCTCCCCAAGCTGCTCTAAGGCCACCACAGGAGACCATGTCTGGGGCCTTGCAAAACTCCATGCACACAACATGCCTTTCTTTCCCCTGCCCATCTGGGTTCAGCAATCCCTTCCTTGTCCTACAACTGCCTGGAGATGGCTGCAGGAGAATGTGACTCGTCACCCTCCCAGGGACAGACGTAGGCTGGCCAGCCTGTCATTCTCCCAGTTCTCCTTCCTGTCATTCTTGAAGATGGGTTTGACATCTGATTTTCTGAGGGACCTCTGATCCTCTCTGATTATTTTTGTATTTTTGAGAACACAATCCAGGATTTCCCACAGAGAAAGAGGAGCAGGTGTAGGACTGTGTAGAACAGCATGGCATGAAGATGGCAAAGGTGATATAGCAATCAGGGACACTTGCAATGAGCCTGTCCAAGGCAGTTGAGATGAATCTCACTGTGCCACTGGGGTTTGTCCCTGGAGTCACACACAGAAATATCAGGGTTCTGTCAGGTGTCCACATCTGAGCTGGCCTCATGGATTCTTAAAACACATTGAGATATTCAGGGACAGACACTTTTCCTTTTATGCACAAAGGCAGGAGTCACAGTGTCCCTCTGCGCTCCTGTTCCTATTCCCAAAGGATGGGAGGCACTTCAGCCCTATGGTGTGTCACCATGTTCTACATTTATCTTTGATGTCCCTCATCATCAGGAATGGACATTGGCTCAAGGAAGCACATCCATGTGCTGCATTCTGGTGGTTTCCTATGACATATTAGTCTCAACATGATGTTGACTTCAATAAAATCTGTCTCACAGGCCTTCATGGAACCACAAGGAATAGCTGATGGTGTTTGTACTGATTTGGGTTCATATCGCCTCATGTACAAGGTGTGCATGCTCAGATCTCATCTGTACGATGCAAACATGGACCTTAGACCTGTTCATTCAGTGTAATTCCATGGAGGGACAAAGAACTCTGACCAGGGGTGAGAGGCCAGTGCTGCAAATGATGGTTGGGAGGGGCCAGCCCATGACAATTGCCCTGGGGTGTCCAGTGCACAGGGGCACAGCCCAGCCCCTGCTCTGCTGGTCCTGCAGGTCTCTGGCAGGAGGCCTGGCTGTGAGAGGACACTGCTGTGTGCCAGCACTGCACACACACACTGTCCAGATGTACACTGGTGTTTCATCTGTGGCCACTTTTGTGGGCATGTTCTTGACAGAAACTTCAGGAAGACTTAAGTCTTCTGACACTGCCCTAAGAAGATCACTGTTCTTTATAGAAGTACTTCTACAAAGGCCAGCTCTGTCACAGCAGTGCCCATTGCCTGTCCCTGCCTGCGCTCACAGCACTGACACACAGCAGGACGGGGACCAAGCTGCCAGAGCACTCAGGCCTTGCACCAACACAAGGGATGAGAAGCAGAGTGTGGGAGTGGAACCAGAACAGCTCTGGAAGACCATCCTCTGGTGCTCCCTGGCAGGGCTGCCGTGATGGACATTTTTCACCCTTCTCCCACGCACAGTAACTGTCCCTGCAGCTCCAGAAAAGCCTTGGAGGAACAATATCAGAGAAAAATATCACTGCAGAGCCCTTTATTTCATTTAAATACACAGAGAGCATGGCTCCATATTTATACAGCCAGTGGGTTGAGAAGGAAAAGCAGACAGTGAGTTAGAAAGGGGATGAAAAATATAAAAGGATTTATTAAAAAATAACCACTAACACCACACACACACACAGAACTGGGCCTCTAATAAGGTCCATTAAAACTGTTATCCATTAAAGAGAAGATGATGAAAACTTTATTATTTTTTAAATGCATCCCGCCATTAGTTTCCTCAGGGCATCCTTGAGCTCCTTGTTCCTCATGCTGTAGATGAGAGGGTTCACTGCTGGAGGTATCAACGAGTATAGAACAGACACCAGCAGATCCAGGATGGGGGAGGAGATGGAGGGGGGTTTCAGGTGGGCAAACATGGCAGTGCTGACAAACAGGGAGACCACGGCCAGGTGAGGGAGGCAGGTGGAAAAGGCTTTGTGCCGTCCCTGCTCAGAGGGGATCCTCAGCACGGCCCTGAAGATCTGCACATAGGAAACCACAATGAACACAAAACATCCCTCAAAAAAAAAACAACTAAACATGAGAAGTCCAAGTTCCCTGAGGCAGGAGTGTGAGCAGGAGAGCTTGAGGATCTGGGGGATTTCACAGAAGAACTGGCCCAGGGCATTGCCCTTGCACAGTGGCACTGAAAATGTATTGACCGTGTGCAGCAGAGCACTGAGAAACCCAGTGGCCCAGGCAGCTGCAGCCATGTGGACACAAGCTCTGCTGCCCAGGAGGGTCCCGTAGTGCAGGGGTTTGCAGATGGCAACGTAGCGGTAGTAGGACATGACAGTGAGGAGAAAAAATTCTGCTGCAGCACAGAACAAGAGAAAAAAGAGTTGGGCAGCACATCCTGTGTAGGAAATGGCCCTGGTGTCCCAGAGGGAATTGGCCATGGACTTGGGTAAAGTAGTGGAGATGGAGCCCAGGTCGAGGAGGGAGAGGTTGAGCAGGAAGAAGTACATGGGGGTGTGGAGGTGCTGGTCCCAGGCTATGGTGGTGATGATGAGGCCGTTGCCCAGGAGGGCAGCCAGGTAGATGCCCAGGAAGAGCCAGAAATGCAAGAGCTGCAGCTCCCGTGTGTCTGTGAACGGCAGGAGAAGGAACTGAGTGATGGAGCTGCTGTTGGACATTTGCACACTGGACATAGGGCACTGTCACAAGAAGTAAAGACAGTGACAAAATAGGGGAGATTTGTCTGAGTAATATTAAAGCCATTACATAGACTCCTACTGTTCCACACCCCCTTGTTCTTTTCCAGACCTTCCTCCAGCTCCGTGTCTGAGCCCTGGGTGGTGCTGGCTGGAGGTGCCGTGAGGAGCAGGGCCTGTGCTCGCTGGCTGCCAAGGAGTCAGCCCTGCTCTGCACCAGGAGATCAATGGAACAGGAGACAGGGGACAGTCCTGGGGTTCAGCTTTCTCATATAGAACAAGGACATGTCATAGCCTTTCCTAAGGTCTCAGCACCCCACGTTTAGCCCAGGACACACACAGCTTGTTTCACAAACCCAACAGCAGTTTTATCTGTCACAGCATCTCTGCACTTCTCCATGGGACTTTCAGATAACACACAGATGCTGTAGGACAGGTTTGCATCCTGGAGTTCAGAGCTTGGAAGGAAACCCTCAGGAGATATCCAAGTGTCCTAATGATGACATTTGATTAAGGGAGACTCAGCTCATTCCCCAGCCCCACAGACTGCAGTGCACACAGCCCCACAAGTCAGAGCAAAGCTGGGACACGTGTTCCCATGGACACACCTGCAGGAAAGGACCCACAAGATCAGGCTGTGACTCTGCAGCTGAAACTCCCATCCCCAGAGAGCCTGACAGCAAGAACAAGATCCCAACAGCAGTGACCCAGAGGAGGGGAGCAAGAAGGACGATGCGGTGAGGGTGGGTGTGAGAGAGGCCAGGGCAGAGGCAGCCGGGCACTCAGACAGCGTCACCCTTCCCCAGCTGTGCAGCCACCTCCCAGACACCAACATTGCCGGGCAGCTGCTCTCAGCCCCTGTGCTCTGCAGAGGAACTGGAGCTCTGGCTGCACAGGAGCTGCTTCATGCCTTGGAGCCCCAGGCCCTGAGGGCAGAGGCTTTGCTGGGTGGGAGAGGAGGCCAGGGGGCTGCTCACAGGAGGGATCTGCACTGCAGGGGATCACAGGGGCTTTTCTCTCTTCTCCCTCCCATAACAATTCTGGGTTTAGTTTCCTCTCATTTCTGATCATTTCCCTGGTGCCTGGAGATTTTCCTCCTGGGAGGTGTTTCCCTGTCCATGTCTCTTCCCTGTCAGTGCTCACAAACCCCATCCCACCCTCTGTGCCCTCCCCCTGGCCCTACAGATCCTGCCTGTTCACAGGGCACTGCCTGGGGGCATCTTCCTGTTTGCAGGCTGGAAAACATGACAGGTCAGACTAGGCTGACGGGTCCAGCAAAGGTGATGCAGGTGCTGTGCACAGGCAGAGGGGTGGTGAAGGGATGTTATGAACCTTCTGGCAGATGTGCTGATCACTCAGAGTTGCAGTTCAGGAGTCTCAGTGACTTGTTTAAGCCTGAGAGCACGTTTTCATTTTATCCTTTCCTGCATCCCCCACCCCTTGGGATAGGAAACTGAAAAGACAGGCGCAGGAAAGATCTTATCTGTCTGGTAATTCTCGCATTGATCTTGTCCTTGAGGCATCCCCTTGGAAAAATGTTGGGGGTGATCTGGACCTGTGAGTAGTGCTGACCCACACCGCACCCTCTCCACAGCAGAAGCACCTTTCCTGCCCTGATAGGGTTTGCTTCTTCCACCCACAGCTTCTCCCCACAGCACCGTGGGGGAGATCCCAGGTAGGCTGAGCGCTGACCCTGGCAGGCGGCAGAGTCCCTGCCCTGGCACAGCCCTGGGGTGCAGGGACCCTGCTCTACAGGACAGCCCTGGGCACCCCTGCCTGCACATTTACATTTACACCCCACAACCATCCTTGGGAGAACACAGCATTCACGTCTTGTCCCTCTGACAGTGCATAAGGCAATCCCTACTCTGCAGTACATCCTCTCCTCTGCATCAGAGAATCTCTGAGAGTTCTACTCACATCTCTCGCAGGCTCTGCGATGTGACAGCTTTCCGACGTCCTAACATGATTTGCAGATGCAATGCCCTGCAGCCACAGGCTTCAGATCTGAGAGGATTTTATTTCCAGCGATCTCTCAGCATCCTCCCACGCAGACTGCATTTCCCTCTCTCTGCCTGGCTCCTGTGCCCTCGGTGCTGCAGGCAGAGCCCTCAGCCCTGCTGCGTGTGCAGAGGAGCTGCTCCTGGGCAGAGCTGTCTCTCTGCAGCGCTGCCGCTTGCCATGAGCTCCCTCTGTCCCAGGAGCCCAGCCCAGCTCAGCAGCATAGGAACAGCCCATGATGTCCCTTTCTCTGTCCCCTCTGGGTTCCCTCGTGGTGTGCTTGGGGCTCTAGGGGCACATCCTTTGAAAGAAGCTCAAGTAATCAGTGATGTTAGTTGTGCCTGCTTTGCAGAAATACTTCTTGCCAGCATTGTATTCTTGCTAGTAAAAAATAAACTGGTATGAGAATCATCTTTTCTCGTCCATTCATTGAGGTCACCCCTCAGTTTCCTCTTCTCCAGCTCCAGAGCCCCAGCTCCCTCAGCCTTTCCTCACACGGGAGATGCTCCACTCCCTTCAGGATCTTGGTGGCTGCGCTGGACTCTCTCCAGCAGTTCCCTGTCCTTCTGGAACTGAGGGGCCACAACTGGACACAATATTCCAGGTGTGGTCTCCCCAGGGCAGAGCAGAGGGGCAGGAGAACCTCTCTGACCTACTGACCACGCCCTTCTAACCCACCCCAGGTACCATTGGCCTTCCTGGCCACAAGGGCCCAGTGCTGGCTCATGCTCACCCTGCTGTCCCCAGCACCCCCAAAGCCCTTTCCCCTACACTACTCTCTAGCAGGCTGTTCCCCAACTTATGCTGGAACCTGGGGTTGTTCCTGCCCAGATTCAAGACTCTACACTTGCCCTTGTTATATTTTATTAAATTTTCCCCTGCTCAACTCTCTAGCCTGTCCAGGTCTCTGGATGGACAGCTTCCAGTGTCAGCCACTCCTCCCAGCTTGGTGTCACAGCAAACTTGCTGACAGTCACTCTATTCCCTCGTCCAAATCATTGATGAATATATTGAATAATACCGGCCCCAGTACTGACCCCTGAGGCACTGCACTGGATCCAGGCCTCAACTGGACTCTGCCCATTGACCACGACTCTCTGACTTCTTCCCTTCAGCCAGTTCACAGTCCACCTCACTACCCGCTCATCCAGACCGCACTCCCTCAGTTTAGGATGCTGTGGGAAACTGTGCCAAATATCTTACTCAAGTCAATGTAGACCACATCCACTGCTTTGTCATCATCTATCCATCTTGTTTTGTCTTCATATAAGTCTATGAGGTTGGTCAAGCACGACTTCCCCTTGGTGAAGCCATGCTGACTGCCCCTAATGACCCTCTCATCCCTGATCTGCCTTGAGATGGCACCAAGGAGAAGTCGTTCCATCAGTTTCCCAGGGATGGAGGTGAGGCTGACCGGTCTATAGTTACCCGGGTCCTCCTTCTTGCCCTTTTTGCAGACTGGAGTGACATTCGCTTTCCTCCACTCCTCAGGCACCTCTCCTGTTTCCAAAGACTTGGCAAAGATGATGGAGAATGGTCCAGCAATAACCTCAGCCAGCTCCCTCAGCACCCGCGGGTGCATCCCATCCGGACCCATGGATTTATGGATGTCCAGATTGCCCAACTGCTCCCTAACCCAGGCCTCATCAACCCAGGCAAACTCCTCCATTGTCCTGCCTTCCCCATGGGCCTCACTGGTACGGGGCTCCTCAGGACAGCCCCTGGCAGAGCAGACAGAGACAAAGAAGCATTCAGTAACTCTGCCTTCTCTGGATCTTCTGTCACCAGGGCACCCACCTCGTTCATTAGTGGGCCTACATTGCCTCTGCTGTTAGTTTTATCTGCCACCTATTGGAAAAAGCTCTTCCTGTTGTCCTTGACCCCTCTCGCCAGGTTTAATTCTAAGGAGGCCTTAGATTTCCTAGTTGCCTCCCTACACCCTCTGACAACAGCCTGATATTCTCCCCAAGTGGCCAGACCCTCCTTCCATGATCTATAAACTCTCCTCTTCCACTTGAGCATCCCCAGCATCTCCCTGTTTAACCACGCAGGTCTCCTGGCTCCCTTCCTTCACTTCCTACGTGTCGGGATGCTCTGATCTTGTGCCCGGTACAAACAGTCCCTGAACACTGACCAACTATCTTGGGCCCCTTTACCTTCAAGCAGCCTTGCCCAGGGGATTTCCCCCTGCAATTGCCTGAAAAGGCCAAAGTTTGCCCTGCTCAAGTCCAGGGTTGCAATTCTGCTTGCTATCCTGCTCCTGCCACAGGAGATCCTGAACTGCACCATCTCATGGTCGCTGCAAACAAGGCAGCTCTCAACCTTTACCGCTTCAACCAGCCCCTCCTTGTTAGTGAGGATGAGGTCCAGCAGCTCCTCTCCCAGTCGGCTCCTCCACCCTTTGCATCAGGAAGTTCTCATGGATGCACTTGGTGAACCTCCTGGACTGTGTCTGGCTGAGTCGTCCTTCCAGAAACACAGGGGAGTTCAAACCCCCACGGCAACCAGGGCCTGTGACTGAGGCCGCTCTCAGCTGCTGGAGAGGCCTCGGCAACGTGCTCACCCTGAGCTGGTGGATTGTGATAGACACCCACAGCAGTATCACCCTAATGCTCCCAGTGCTCCCAGTAACCCTCCCACTAACCACTCCAGTGCACCCAATAACCCCCAGTAACCCCTCCAGTGTTCCCAGTAACCCCCAACTAACCTTTCCAGTGATCCCAGCAGCCTCCATTGTTCCCAGTAATCCTCCAAGAGCTCCCAGTAAACCCCCAGTACTCCCAGTATCCCTCCCCATGCTCCCAGTAACCACGTAGTGTTCCCATTAACCCCCCACTAATCATCCTACTGTTCCCAGTAACCCTCCCAGTAAACCTCCCAGTGCTCCCACCAACCTCTCTCAGTGCTCACAGTGAGCCTCAGCAACGCCCCATTGCTCCCAGTGATCCCCCACTAGCCCTCCCAGTGATCCCAGTAACCACCTAGTGCTTTCATGTGAGCCCCAGCAATGCCCAGTGTTCTGAGTAACCCTGCCACTGCTCCCAGCAAAACCCCCAGTAACCCTCCCAGTCATCCCAGTAACCCTCCCAGTGCTCCCAAAAATCCTCTTAGTGCTCCCAGTAACCCACCCACTGTTCCCAGTACCCTCCCAGTGTTCCCAGTAACTTTCCCAGTAATCCTCCAGTAACTCCTAATGAACCCAAATGCTCCCAGTAGCCCTCCCAGTGCTCCCATCAAGCCCCCACAGTGCTTCCAGTAACAACCTAGTGCTCCCAGTAAGGCCCCACCAACTGCCCATGTTCCCAGTAATCCTCCCCATACTCCCAGCAACCCCCATTGTTCCCAGTAATCCTGCAAGTACTCCCAGTAAACCCCCAGTGCTCCCAGTGACCCTCTCACTGTTCCCAGAAACCCTCCTCTAATTCTCCTGGTGTTCCCAGTAACCCTCCCTGTAACCTTACCAGTGCTCCCAGTAACCACCTAGTGCTCCCAGTAACTCCCCAGCAAACCCCAGTGTTCCCAATAACCCTCCCAGTGTTCCCAGCAACCCCCCCAGTGCAGCCAGTGACTCCCAGAAGCCCCCCCATTGCTCCCAGTAATCCCCCACTAACACTCCCAGTGCTCCCAGTAACCACCATTGTTCCCAGTAATCCTCCAGTAACTCCCAGTAAACCCCCAGTGCTCCCAGTAATGACCCCAGAGACTGACCCAGTGGTTCCAATAACCCACCCAGTGTTACCCAGTAATCCTTGTAGTGTTCCCAGTGAGCCTCCCAGTAACCCTCCCAGTAACCCTCTCAGTAACCCTCCCAGTAACCACCTAGTGATATAAGTACTCCTCAGCAATTCCCAGTATTTCCAGCAACCCTCCCAGTTCTCCCAGTAACACCCACTAATCCTCCTAGTGCTCCCAGTACCCTCCCAGCAATACCCAGTATTCCCAGCAATCCTTCCAGTGCTCCCAGTAACACCCACTAATCCTCCTAGTGCTCCCAGTACCCCTCTCAGCAATCCCCAAAGTTCCCACTAACCCCTCCCAGTGCTCCCAGTAACCCCCCACTAACCCCTCCAGTGATCCCAGCAACCCCTATTGTTCCCAGTAATCCTGCAAGAAGTCCCAGTAAATCCCCAGTGCTCCCAGTAAACCTCACAGGGTTCCCAATATTCCCTCACAAATCCTTTTAGTGTTCCCAGTAACCATCCCAGCTGCCCCCCCAGTGATTCCAGCAACCCCACCAGTGTTCCCAGCAACCCCTCACTAATCACAGAATCCCAGGATGTCAGGGGTTGAAGGGCCCTGGAAAGCTCATCCAGTGCAATCTCCCCATGGAGCAGGAACACCCAGCTGAGGTTCCACAGGAAGGTGTCCAGGCGGGTTTGAATGTCTGCAGAGATGGAGACTCCACAACCTCCCTGGGCAGCCTGGGCCAGTGTTTTATCACCCTCACTGAGAAGAAATTTCTTCTCAAATTTAAGCGGAACCTTTTGTGTTCCAGTTTGTACCCATTGCTCCTTGTCCTGTCACTGGTTGTCACCCAGAAGAGCCTGGCTCCATCCTCCTGACACTGCCCCTTTCCATATTGATCCCCAGGAATGAGTCCCCCCTCAGTCTCCTCCAGCTTCAGAGCCCCAGCTCCCTCAGCCTTTCCTCACACGGGAGATGCTCCACTCCCTTCAGCATCTTGGTGGTTGCACTGGGCTCTCTCCAGCAGTTCCCTGTCCTTCTGGAGCTGAGGGGCCACAACTGGACACAATATTCCAGGTGTGGTCTTACCAGGGAAGAAAGGAAAACAAGGGAGTGACCCCCAAGCTGCCTTAAAATAGTGGTGCCAGAATCACCTCAGGGCTCAAAATGGCACCAGAATCACCTCCTCACATGGGACATGCTCCACTCCATCATCTTCATGACATGCAGCTCTCCCTGGCTTTCTGAGGGGGCATCCACTTCACAGCATCCCCATCCTGGGGGCTCTGGGCAGTATCCTCTGGGCACTGTGGGGCAGGAGCAGGGTTGGTTGTACAGAAGTGGGTCAGCTCTCCACTCGGGCGTGGAGAGCTGCTGGGTGAAGCTGCCAACTTGGTTCACGCAAGCCAGACAAGACCTTTTCCAGCAATCAAGCATTGATACATCCAGTCTTTCCTGTCACTGAATCCTAGAATCACAAAGTAGTTTGAGTTGGAAGTGACATTCACAGCCCATCTGGTCCAACTCCCTTCGGTGATCAGGGACATCTTCACCAGCTCAGGGTGCTCAGAGCCCCATCCAACCTGGCCTGGGATGTCTCCAGGGATGGTTCATCCACCACCTCTCTGGGAAACCTGTCCCAGTGTTTTACCACCCTCAGTGTAAAACATCTCTTCCTCATTTCACTCCTTGACTCTCTCCTATTCTAGTTTAAACCATCACCCTTTGTCCTACACAACAGGCCCTGCTCAAAAGTCTGTCCCCATCGTTCTTATCGGCCCCTTTTCGGTCCAGAAAGGCTGCAATAACGTCTCCCAGGAGCCTCTCTTCTCCAGCTGAACACCCCAACTCTTAAACTGGCAAACTCATGACGTTTTAATTTTTCAATACACTACTGCCACAAAAACATGAGCACATCCTTTTACACAGCATTTTATATAGCATCTGTAGACCCCATAGAGCCCAAATGTCACCAGTGGTAAAAGTGCCCCATAGACCAGTTACCAGAGGAATCCCTCAGGGACCAGCACTTGGGCCAACACTGTTGAACGTCTTTATTCTCCCCTGTATGATGTGACGCAGCGAACCTTCAGCTCCTTTGTGGATGGTGCAAAGCTGGGCAGAGGCCTTGGAGAACCTCACCTGGTTCACCCTGCCCTGAGCAGGACAGTGAGACAAGATGATGTTCAACCTGAGTTACTGTGTGATTCAAGGAACCTTTCCCTTGGAAAGGTTTTGGAAGAAGGAACAGGTGGAGGAACAAGAAAATAAAAAATACAGGCAGAGGAGGAGACCTAAAAGGTGTCAAATAAACAGAGCAGTTCCTGTGAAGAATGTTTCTCTACTCAGATTGTTAGCAGGAAATCTATATTCAGCTCCCCAAACTCCCTGTTCTGCTCATTGGCCCTCCTGGGATTTACAGCACATTTCTTTACATCAGATTCCGCACTGAAGTTTGCACCTCATTGTTACAGCTTCTTTGCAGGAATTATTTCATATTTCCTCAGAGAACTGCAAGTAAACAGGCACCGGGGGAATTTTTAATTAGAGGAAACAAAACAAAAAACGCAACAGAACTTAGTGATGTTTCTCAGTTCTATGGTTAAATTAAGCAGTTTCCAGCGAGGTCCATTGCCATAATTGAAGAGTTGCCTGTAGGGAGTACGAGAGCAACTGCTGAACGACTTTACCTGACTGAAGCTCAAAGCAGAGTGAGAGCTGAGAGGTTCTGAATGAGCGAAGAGTGAGAGGTGAAGAACCTCTGGGGAGCCATGGAAAGTGCAAATGTTCAGACAGGCTTCTGAAGAGATGAGTTCAGACATGGTGAGCTGGATAAGGACAGGCAGAAACTCCTGGATGTTCAGGGGATTAAATACACATTGTGATGGACAGAATTCTGGCAATGCAAGCACAGGGAAAGGTCAATGTTTCATCTCCCACAGTTCATACACATACTGAAAATTCATAGTTTGACAGAACAGAACTTCCATGGATATTTTAATGGAAATATTGAATTATTTAATCTGATGAAAAAAAAAGTGTGGGGCTTTTTGTTCTTTTTGTTGTTGTTGGTTTTGTTTTTCAGTTTTGAGGGGAGTTCTCAGGTTTTCGGGCTGAGCTCCATGGTCTCACTATAAGCACCCCGTGCAAACCTCGAGAGGCCCCCGTGTACCTGAGGTGTTTGCCTGGGACTGGCAGGGATCAGACCAGACTGATAGAGTCATGGTGCTTTCATCATTTACATCTCCTATTCAAGATTGTGTGCTTATTTAGAGAAGTTTCAGGACTATAGGTAAAGAGGCAGGTGTGTGAAGAGCACTTTGAAGAAGAGATAGAAGAATTTTCCAGTTGGTAACAGAGAATCATAGCACTATTTCAGTTCAAAGAGACTCTCAGTATAATTGAGTCCAACCATAAAATAAATCTAGCACTAAACCATGTCCCTAAGAACCTCATCTAAACACCTTTTAAACCCTTCCAGGTATGGCAACTCCACCACTGCCCTGGGCAGACTGTTCCATTGCCTGACAACCCTTTCCAGGAAGAATTTTTTCCTAATATCCAATCTAAACCTCCCCACAATTTGAGGCCATTTCCTCTTGTCCAGTCACTTGCTACTTCATAGAAGAGACCAACACCCTCCGTATTCCAACCTCCCTTCAGGCAGTTGTGGACAGCGAGGTCTCCCCTTAGTGATACAAGGCAGGATGCTGGTGGCCTTTTTGGCCACCTGGGCACATGCAGGTTCATGTTCAGCCGCGGTTGATCAACACCCCCAGATCCCTTTCTGTCAGGCAGTTTTCCAGCCTCTCTTCCCCAAGCCTGTAGCGCTGCCTGGGGTTGTTGTGACCCTATCCAGGACCCAGTGCCCTCAGGCAATTGGCCTCAGCACAACAATCCAGCTGGTCCAGATCTCTCTGTGTGGCCTTCCCACCCACCAGCAGATCAACACTCCCACCCAACCTGGTGTCATTTGCAAACTTACTGAGGCTGCACTCCATCCCCTCATCAAGATTATTGATAAAGGTTAAATAGAACTGAGCCAAATACTGAGCCCTGGGGACACCACTTGGAACTGGAGGCCAAGTGGATTTCGCTCCGTTCACCACAACTTTTTGGGCCCAGCCCTCCAGCCAGTTCTTTACCCATCACAGATACACCATCCAGGCCATGAGCTGCAGCTTCTCCAGGAGATGCTGTGGGATACGGTGTCAAAGGCTTTACTGCAGTCTAAGGACACAACACCCACAGCCTGTGTGGCGGATTCACTCCCCACGACAGACTTTCCCTCATCTGCTCAGCCGGTCACCTTGTCATAGAAGGAGATCAGGCTGGTCAAGCAGGACCTGCCTTTCACAAAGCCATGCTGATTGGACCCGATTGCTCGTCTGGTGTGTGTGACCTCACAGTCCTTTCCCAGCCATGTTCCTGCTGTTGGCCTATCCCCTGCAGAGGCAGAAGTGACCTCACAGTGCCCTGCACAGCCATTGGCTTCCTACTGGACCATGAGTTCCTGAGACACAAGTGACCACATGGCATCGTACCCAGCCATCACCCTCCTTGTGGTCCAGTGTGTGAGCAGATAGAACTGAGCTGCTTTCATCAAATGTATCCAACAGATTTCCTATCAAGGGTTTGAGTGCAGAAACGTTCCTCAGAGGACCTGCTGTATTTACTCTGGGGCATTATATATCTCTCTTGATAGAGCTCTCCAAGGAAAAGATTCATGGAATCCTACAATACTGCAGGTTGGAAGAGACCCCTGAACACCATCTCTGTCCCACTGACCTTTATGGCACCCCAAGGTTCATTTGTGCTCCCTTGGGTTCATCTCATCATGTGCACACATTGGACATGCACATGATGTGTATGGTTACAACTCATCTGTACAATGAAAACATGGACTTTTCACCTAGTATTTCATAGAATTGTAGAATGTCCTGAGTTGGAAGGGACCCACAAGGATCATTGAATCCAACTCCTGTCCCTGCACAGGACACCCCACAGGTCACCCCGTGTGTCTGAAAACGTTGTCCAGTCTCTTCTTGAACACTGTCAGGTTGGGGCCGTGACACCTCCCTGGGAGCCTGTTCAGTGTCCAGCACCTCTGGGTGAAGAACCTTTTCCTCATGTCCAACTGACCCTCCCCTGGCACATCTTTCTTCCATTCCCTTGGGTTCTGTCAATGGTCACCACAGAGAAGAGATCAGTACCTACCCTTCCTTCTCCCCTTGTGAGGAAGCTGTAGCCACCATGAGGTCTCCTTTTAGTCTTCTTTTCAGCTCTGATGCTGAGAAACCCCTTGGATTGATTTCTGAAGCAGAAAGGAGAAGCCATGACCTCCAGGCAATGGGAAGGGGGATCCTGTCCCTCACACACGGCTCAGGGCTCTTCCTGGGACCATGGGATGTGGGTGTGCAAGGCCGAGGGAAGGGCAACACTGGTGCAACAACTTCCAGCTTCCCCAAGGGACTGCAAGGAGGCAACGAGGCCCCAGTGCCATGAGGACAACATGGCTTCTCCTGGGCCTCAGTGGCGGTGACAATTCCCATGGCCAAGGGGACAGAGACCTGGGTTCTGTGGGTCCCTTCCAGCCTTGCCAGCACCCTTTGCCATCTCCACCACAGGCTGTTCTACACGGTCCTACCCCTGCCCCTCTTTCCCTGCAGGCTGCAGACACCCATCTCGCTTCCCCACCTGCTCTCACCCCAGCATTTCTGCACCTGCACTGCTGTGTCTGCACCCTCACTGGCTGCTCTTTGGAACTCAAACCATGGGCTGATCCAGCTCCCTCTGGGTGACCTCTTGCACCACAGCACTGCCCTTCCACTGACATTTCTTCCTCCTCATATCCAATCCTCACCTTCCAAATTGCACTTTGCATTTTTTTTTTCTCTCTTCTGCTTTTCCAACTACCATGGAAAGCTCAGCCGCTTCAGAAACTGCCCTTCATGCAGGGAACCCAACCCATTAGGCTTCTTGTGGTCTTTTACCTGGCTTCACCATGATTTTCTAAATCCCATGACTGCTACGGGCCGCTCAGCTTCTCTGACAGACACGACCATGTTCCTGCTGCTGTCCCGTCATGTTCTCAGGTGGGATGGACATGATAACACATCTCTAAGGCATCTCCTACCCATCTCCCGGGTAGGGCCTGTGGGTACCTTGGCAGAGGTTCTTTCCCAGCCATGTCCCTGCTGCTGGGCTGTCACCTCCAGAGACAGAACTGACCTCACTGTCCCCTTCACAGCCACAGGATTCTGATTGGATTATGAGTGTCTGAAACACAACTGACCTCATAATACCACACTCATCCATCCTCCTCCTTAGCACCCAGGACCTCCCAAGACTGAAGCGTGTTCTACTCAGTCCTATACCTGCCCCTCTTTCCCACAGGCTGCAGACACCCATCTCGCTTCCTCACCTTGTTCAAATTTGTCAAATATATTTCCCACTAACACTGTGAGTGAAAAGCAATCCTCACTGGAACTGCTGTTTTTATGTTAACAACTTCTAGATCTCCTCTACAGCCTTATTTTTCATTTATTTATTTATTTTTATTGTTATTATTCTACCTATTCCCTCTCCAGAAACCTCTCCAAGGCAAAAATTCTGTGAAATCACAGAATAACTCAGGTTTGCAGAGAACCCTTTTCTCACTCATCTTGTCTCACTCATCTTGTCTCACTCTCCTGCTCAGGGCAGGGTGAACCAGGTGAGGTTGCTCAAGGACTCCATCATCCTCAAAGGCACTGAAAGTTCACTCCATTACATCATAGGAGGGGAGAATAAAGATGTTCAACAGTGTTCCCCAAGTGCTGGTCACTGAGAGATGACACCAGTAACTGGCTGCATGGAGGACTTCGTACCACTGATGATATTTGGGCTTGACGGTTCAGCCAGCTTCCCACCCAGCATCCACTTCTTAAGCCCCATCAGCACCACTCTGGCCAGAAGGAGACCATGGCTGAGCCTTGCAAACGCCCTGTACACAACATGCCTTTCTTTCCCCTGTCCATTTGGGTTCAGCAGTCCCTTCCTTGTCCTTCACATTCCTGGAAACGGCTGCAGGAGGACGTGTCCCATCCCCTTCCCAGGGAGGGAGGTAGGGTGGCCAGCCTGTTATTCTTGCAGTTCCTATTTCTGCTCTTCTTGAAGATGGGTTTGAGGTCTGCATTTTTTAAGGACTCCTGAACCATTCTGGTTCCTATGGCACTTTTGAGATCACAATCGGGAATCATGGGCAAGGGTGACAGAGCAGACAGGAGCACTTGCAATGATCCTGTCCAAGGCAGCTGAGATCAATCTCACTGGGGCAGTGAGGTTTGTTCCTGGAGTCACACACACAAACGTCAGGGTCTGCCAGGCATCCATGTCTAAGCTGGCCTCATGGACTCCTTATGTACCCAGGGATGCTCAGAGACAGAGTCTGTCCCTTTTACAGAGGCAGGAGTCACAGTGTCCTTCTGGCCTACTGTTGACACTCACAAAGGACAGGAGGCACCTCATCCCTTTGGTGTGTCACCCTGCTCTGCACCCATCTGAGATGTCCCCTGGCAGGAAGAATGGACACAAGGCCCTTGGTTGAAGGAAACACATCTCAGTGCTGCATTCAGGCAGTTAACAATGGGATGTTACTTCAATCATGATGTAATCTCAAGATCTTGTCTGAACTATAGGCGTTCATGGAACCCCAAAGAACAGTTGATGGTGTTTGTGCTCACTCGGGTTCATGTCACCTCACGTACATGGTGTGTGTGCTCACTGTACAATACAATCTGTACGATACAATCTTAGACTGCTGACCTACTCATTCAGTGTCCCTCCACGGAGGGAAGAACAGCCTGTGTGGGTGAGCCCTCAGTGCTGGAAATGGAGGTTGTGAGGGGCCAGTCCATGATGATTGACCTGAGGTTCCTTCTGAGGGGTGTCCAGTGCACAGGGGCACAGCCCAGCCCCTGCTCTGCTGGTCCTGCAGGTCTCTGGCAGGAGGCCTGGCTGTGAGAGGACACTGCTGTGTGCCAGCCCTGCACACACACACTGACCAGCCGAACAATGGTGTTTCATCTGTGGGTAACTTTCTTGGGCGTGTTCGTGGGAGAAGCTTTGCAAGAAGACCTAAACCCTCAGGCCCTACCCATAGGAGATCACTTTTCTTTATAGAAGAACTGTTACAGAGGCCAGCTCTGTCACAGCAGTGCCCATTGCCTGTCCCAGCCTGTGCTCACAGCACTGACACACAGCAGGACGGGGACCAAGCTGCCAGAGCACTCAGGCCTTGCACCAACACAAGGGATGAGAAGGAGAGTGTGGGAGTGGAACCAGAACAGCTCTGGAAGACCAAGCGCTGGTGCTCCCTGGCAGGGCTACCATGCTGGACTCTCTTCCCTTCTACCCATGCACATGGGAACTACCACTGCAGCTCCAGAAAGGTCTTGGAGAAAGAATGTCAGTGAAAAATACTGGTGAAGGATCCTTTATTTTGCTTAGACACAGAGAACACGATTCCACATTGACACAGCCACTCACTGAGAAAAGAAAAGCAGGCAGTGAATTACAAAGGGAATAAAAATATTATCATTAAAAAAAAACAAACTCACAACTAGAGACAAAAAATACTACACACAGGATGAACCTGCAATGAGAATGTCTTCTTATGTAGAAGAAGACAGAGAGAGTTTATAGGTTCAGAAGAAATCCAGTCATCAGTCTCCACAGGGTATCCTTGAGCTCCTGGTTCCTCATGCTGTAGATGAGGGGGTTCACTGCTGGAGGCACCACCGAGTACAGAACAGACACCACCAGATCCAGGGATGGGGAGGAGATGGAGTGGGGCTTCAGGTGGGCAAACATGGCAGTGCTGAGAAACAGGGAGACCACGGCCAGGTGAGGGAGGCAGGTGGAAAAGGCTTTGTGCCGTCCCTGCTCAGAGGGGATCCTCAGCACGGCCCTGAAGATCTGCACATAGGACACCACAATGAACACAAAACATCCAAAACCAATTAACAGACTAAACACAAGAAGCCAAACTTCTCTGAGGTAGGAGTGTGAGCAGGAGAGCTTGAGGATCCGGGGGATTTCACAGAAGAACTGGCCCAGGGCATTGCCCTTGCACAGTGGCAGTGAAAATGTATTGGCCGTGTGCAGCAGAGCATTGAGAAACCCAGTGGCCCAGGCAGCTGCTGCCATGTGGACACAAGCTCTGCTGCCCAGGAGGGTCCCGTAGTGCAGGGGTTTGCAGATGGCAACGTAGCGGTCATAGCACATGACAGTGAGAAGGTAAAATTCTGCTGAAGCTAAAAAGAAAAACAGAAAGAGTTGTGCAGCACAGCCTGCATAGGAAATGACCCTGGTATCCCACAGAGAGTTGGCCATGGATTTGGGGACAATGGTGGAGATGGAGCCCAGGTCGAGGAGGGCGAGGTTGAGCAGGAAGAAGTACATGGGGGTGTGGAGGTGCTGGTCCCAGGCTATGGTGGTGATGATGAGGCCGTTGCCCAGGAGGGCAGCCAGGTAGATGCCCAGGAAGAGCCAGAAGTGCAAGAGCTGCAGCTCCCGTGTGTCTGTGAACGCCAGGAGGAGGAACTGGGTGATGGAGCTGCTGTTGGACATTTGCTCCTTCCTGACATGGAGGTACTGGTCTAAAAAACGAAATGACAAATTAAAATGCAGGAAGACTCTTCTGAAAAGTCCACTACATTTTTTCATAGTAATCACTCCATTTGAAATGCATTTCTATCTTCTGGTTTGTGCTGGCTGAGTGTGCTGTGAGCAGCAGGACCTCTGCCCGTGTGCTGCCAAGCTGCCAGCTTTGGTCTGCTCCAGCGGGGTCACGGGAGCTGGTTTGTGACAGATCCAGCATTCACAGGCAGTGTCAGGTGTAAACCATCATTGGTGGAAAAGTTCAGTATCTGCACTCATGTCTCTAAGAACGTGGGCTGCAGAAGGGAGCCTTAACATGTCTTCATAATAATATTGTCTGTGGTTTTTATTTTCCACCATCACATATGGGAAGGGAGAAAGTCTTCATTTTCATGACCAAAATGAGGAGAGTTGTGTGGCAGGACAGGTGATAGGGCTCACCTTCCTATGGCTTAGAACAGAGTCAGGAGAGCAGCAGTGTCTTTCCGTTTTTTTACCCATCACTTGAGAGATTTTGCTGGTGCTGCTTTGAAGATGAATTCACACACAAATAACTCTCAGAAAAAGCCAAACAACTGGACTCATATAGAAGTGGGCGAGCACTGTTTGAAAGGGCAGATCTGCAGACTCTTCCCTGCCCCAGCCCAGGGGTGGACGCGTGATGGAGAGAGCAGGACACGACCCCTCACTGAGAGAAGCAAAGGACTCTGAGAGGAGAGTGCGGACCCCAAGGAAAGGCTCAGCAGAGCAGAGTCAGGGCCCCTGAAGATCGGATGTGCTCAAGGGACCGTCGGATCATTGCCCAGCAGACAACACCCAGCACCATCTGCAGAGAAGGATCAAAAGAGCTGCTGAGCACCCCCTGCTCTGCTGCCTGGAGCTGTCCCTTCCTGCAGCTGTGTCTGTGTCCCCAGGTCTCCTCCTGTCAGTGTCACAGACCCCATCCCACCCGCTGTGTGCTCAGCTCTGCGCTGCAGACCCCTCCCAGCAGCCGGCACTACCCAGGGGCAGCTCTGTGTGGGCAGCTCTGATGGGAACAACAGACCAGCCTTGATGAGCCTGGAAAACTCATCCTGATGCTGTCTATAACCCAGGGTGTGTTTAGTTCTGATATTCCCAGGTTTATTCATCTTTAAGAGAAATGGATCTGGAATTTCAGGGCCTCATTCTGAACCAAGAAATTAGTTTCTATGCCCCAGCGCCCACCCCATCAACCCAGAGTAAATGACTAAATTATCAGGATCCTTCCCATTCAGGTAATCACTCCAGGAACTACAGCTGCATTGCCCTGCACCCAGAGACTTACCATGGCAAAGGCTGCAAAGGTTTCTCCTCCAGTGAGCTCTCAGTCATCCTCCCAGTCCTGACCACCTGTAATCTCTCTCTGCCTTGCTCGTCTCCCTGAGATCCCCAGGCAGAGCCCTCAGCCCTGCTGCACTGTGCAGAGGAGCTGCTCCTGGGCAGAGCTGTCTCTCTGCAGCGCTGCCGCTTGCCATGAGCTCCCTCTGTCCCAGGAGCCCAGCCCAGCTCAGCAGCACAGGAGCAGCCCAAGGTGCTTTAATGACCCCTCTGATGGGTTTGGTGCTGAGTCCATGGACCTCAGACCCTGAGGTGGAGTTGATGCAACTTCTCAAGAAGTCAAACTCAGATTCAAACTCCAAAGTTTCTTGTAATACTAATGGGTCCCACTGAGGGGCACAACTGAGAAACCATCCCCAGGGTCTGGTTAGAGCAGAAAAATGGAGGCAGAGATGACAGCTCAGGAAAAGCAAAGTACAGGTCTCTCTGATGCTGAGTAAACCTGGATGTGTTTCATTAACCAACGGGCCAAGCCTTGACCCCCAGCCCTGGGGAGTCAGATCCTGTCCCTCCCACATTGCCCAGGGCCCTTCCTGGACAGTGTGATGTGGGGCTGTGCAAGGCCAAGGGCAGGACTATGGTCCCACACCTCCCAGGTTCCTGGCTGGGGACAAGGAGGCCATGAGGCCCCTGTGCTGGAAGGACAAGGTGTCTCCTCACAGGCATCAGAGGTGCAGACAACAGCCATAGCCAAGGGGAGAAGGAGCTCATGTCTGGTGGGGGCTTTCAGCCTCTTTACATCCCTTGATCATCTCCACCACAGCCTGTCCTGTGCTGTGGCATCCCCTGCACCTCTTTCCCTGCAGGCTGCAGACATCGCCCCTGCTGCCCCACCTTGCTCTTGTCTGAGCGTCTTCCTTCCTTGCTGAGATCTCTGCATCCTCCCCAGCTGTTCCTTGAAGCACAAAGCCTTGGGCTGATGCAGACTCCCTCTGCTGACCTGCTCCACCACAGCACTGGCCTTCCAGTCACATTCCTTGCTGCTCATCTCCAGCCTGGACCTCCCCAGCTGCTCTTTTTGCCATTATTTCTTTCTCATACAATTTTTCACTATTTAGAAAACCTCCACCACCTCTGAAACCACCTCTCAAGCACTCTCAGGCGACTTCTGCACTGCTGCATCCTCCCCAGCGCTGCTGGGCCAAAGCAGCCCAGGTCCCTCAGCATCCCACACCATGTGCACAAGGTGCTGAACCTGCCTTGGCAGAGCCCTGCACTCTCCAGTTCTTCCCTGCTTCTCCAAACTGGGAAGCCGCACACTGGCACACCCCCGTGTGTGTGGGGTCACACCAGTGCTGAACCGAATGGGATGAGAACTCCAGGTGTCTGGGTCCCCACGCTCCTCCTCATGCAGCCCCGTGTGCAGCTGCCTTGTTCATGGTGAGCGTGCACCACGGGCTGGTGTGGGGACCTTGGAGTGCCCAGGCCCTTCTCCTCAGGGTCACTGCTCAGCGTGTCAGGTCCTGCTCTGTCCTGATGGATGGGTTTGTTCTCCTGCCCCTGGATAGAACTGGTCACTTCCTCTTATCAAACCCGAACCTGAGTGAACACCAGATTTTCTCAAAGTTGCTGCTCTCCCTGGAATGAAGCTCCATTTACTCAGCTATTGATGTTTTCATGCAGATGGTTTAACCTGATTAGGGTGTCTCTCCCAAGACAACAGGATAAGGAGCTGCAGGGCACTACAAACACCATCTCCTGGAGAAAGTGTGGGCTATTGGGGGTCTGGTACTTATAATACCAGAGGTCTGGATTCAAAGGGGTAGTTTTTCTTCATGTGGAAAAGCAGCAGGAATGTGTGGAGCTCTGCCTGGGGACAGACAATGTCAGCTGAAGGTTGAGGAGTCAGCAAGAGAGGGCAGAACAACATGGGCAATGTTGTGGTGACTGGACATCAGCTACAGACTCACTGATCAGGTAGAAGAATTAGATGAGGCCTCCTTCAGACAAATGAAAGAAGCCCCATGTTTCCAGGGCGGTGTCCTCGTGGCAGACCTGAGATATCCCAATATCTGCAAGGAACCAGCCATCCAGGAGGGGCTGGAGCTCATTGACAACATCTTCCTGACACGGGTGACTGAGAAGTCAGTGGGGTGAGGTCCCCTGTGGGACTTCACACTTACAAACCAGGAAGAGTTGGTCAGGATGGAACAGTCAGGGATCTGAAAGTGAAGCTGAGGCTCCTGGGAGATGATCACAAGGCCAAGAGCAGGATTTCAGGAGAGCAAGCTTTGGCCTGCTGAGGGATCTGCTTGGGTCCTATGGGATATGACCTTGGTGTTTGCAGTGCTTTTCTCTCACATCTCCTCCCTCCTCTCTCCCACCTGCTGTTGTGCAGAGTTTTTTACCCTTTCTCAAATACAATATCCCAGAGGTGCTGCCAGCATCACTGAGTGGCTCAGATTTGGCAAGGAGTGGGTCCATTTGGAGCCAGCTGAAATCAGCTGTCTGATGTCAGTCGAACACCTGTTGTCTTCTCAGAGAGGTGACAACTGTAGCACAACCACACTCACCCCCAGTTCCAAGACTTTGCCATGTAAACCCAGTACAGGGTGACAGCGCATTGGGTTTTACAAACTGCTGGATCATGGAAAAGATCTTCTGTCAGCAACCTTTTGAAGTCTTCAGTCAATGAGCAGGTTCCTGTGGGGAACTGTAATTGCCCTGACATTCACTGGCCAGGCAAACCAGCATGTGCCAACAGTCCAAAGGATCCCGGGCCAACTGCTTAACATGTCTGCTGGTGGGTCAACAACGGTGATGCTCACCTGGATCTGGTAAGAAAGAAAAGCTGGTGAGGGATGTGAACATCAGTGTCCACCTTGGCTGTTGCGACCAGGAAACAGTGGGGTCCCAGGCACCAGAGGGGAGGGAGGAAGGCCAGCAGCAGAGCTCAGGCTGGTGGGCTCCAGACTTTCACATACCGGGGGACAGCGGCCGATAGAGGTGGGGACATAGAAGTAGGTCTGAAGTGTGAAGGAGCTCAGGAAATCTGATCAGCCTTACAGGACAGCCTGCTCCAAGCACAAGAATGATCTGAGTTCCCATGAAAAGAAGCATTTATCTCGTGAGGCTGCCCATTTGAACTGTTGGAGCTCCAGAGCAAAAAGGCAGCACACAGGAGGTGGAAGCAGGGGAAGCTGCAAAGGAAGAATTTAGAAAGCTTGTTCATGGATGTGGGGATGATGCCAAAGCTGCCCCGGATTTGATACCTGCGGGGAGGCTGAGGGCAGGAAGATGACCTGATATAGCTTCATTTGCAGTTAAATAGAGAGGGCGATTGTGGGCCTGCTGCTGCACTTCTTAAGAGTAGAATCAGACAGGACTGAGGTTCTTCATGGCTTCGTTGATTCCATCTTCAGCAGTAAGGTCTCCTGGGACTTTGTTCCTGAAGGCAGGAGTCTGGAGAACACCCAGCAGTGCATGGGGCTCAAGTCAGGGGTGACCTGAGCAAACTCAGACACCATTACAGAACAGGAGATGGGTCACTTGAACAGCTCCCTGAACACAAGTATCGCTGTGCTGTGGCACCTGAGATTCCCAAGAACTTCCAAGTATTGGTCCAGAGTTGTGTGCATCCTCTTGAGGTGTCCTGGCTTATCTCCTCACTCACATGGTGATTTAGGCACCCACGTTTCCAATACATTCAGTCTTATCCTGAGACGTTCCACATCAATATGAACAGGAAGCTGTCGATGCCACCTGTTCTGGAAAGGGAGGGAAGGGCGAGCAGGGAAGGAAATAGAATAAATTTGGCTTTATTGCTGTTTCTTGTGGAAATGCTCTCTGCTTGGCTGTTCCTGAAATCTCCCTAATCATCCACACCAGACTTGAAGCCTTTAGGAAAATGATGTACAGTGGATTGGAATGGAAGAGCATTTTCTATGTGAATGAGCCCTCTGCTGCCATGATCCTGAACTGCAGCTACTGAAAGAATGAACAAACCTCTGATGAAGTGAAAGGCAGAAGCAAACCCCAGGTTTCTGAGGGTGTTTAGGACCCCATGAAGGGCCATCACTGACACAGCTGTGAAGGAAACAACCAGTGCAGGTCCCTGTCCCTGGAGGCTGGTGAGGGAAAGACTTGGAGACACTGATTACAGGTGGTGAGGGCCATGTGGAGGTGGCTCTGATGCCATGTTAGCCCTTGATGCTTGTTCATCATCACAATGGGTGAGCCCTGACCCCTGGGACCTGGTAGATTTTTCTCAAATGTTTTACAAGGCTTCTCCTGTGGTCACTGTGAGTGTTTCATGCTTTGGGGGTGGGTTTTATGTCAAGTGCTGTTGCTTTAACAGCAAGGCTCTGGTTTTCTGTGGAGCTGCAAATGCCTGTGAGTTCCTCACAACTCATCCAGCTTCTTTCATACACCTGGCAATGGTCACCAATCTCCTTAATGTCCCAGTCCCACACTTGCTTGAATCCTCTATTTGGATCCACACCCATCACTCCAGGAGGTTCATGCATCCACCAGGTTCATGGATGATATCTGAGGTCCATCCAAGCGTGGGCAGTGTGAGAGAGGAGCAGAGCAGAGCAGGGTCAGCCCTGACCCTCTCCCACACCTACACATGTCCAATCACCGCTGCTCAGGCCTCCTGCTCTTCAGAAGAGGCTCTGTCAATCAACACCCCCACGTCTTTTTCTGACAGCAGCTTTCCAGCCGCTCTTCCCCAAGCCTGTACTGTTCCAGGAGCCTGTTATGACCCATCTTCCTGACCCAGCACTTGGCCTCATAGAAACTCAGACAACTGGCCTCAGTCAGACAGGATCCCTCTGTATGGCCTTCCCAACCTCCAGCAGATTAACATTCCAACCCAACTTGGTGTCATCTACAAACTTACTGAGATTGCCCTTGATCACCTCATCCAGATCATTGATAAAGAGATTAAACAGAACTGTCCCCGATACTGAGTCCTGCGGATACGACTCCTGACCGGCCACAAACTCGGTTTGGCTCCATTCACCACAACTTTTTGGGCCCAGCCCTCCAGCCAGTTCTTTACCCATCACAGCTACACCATCCAGGCCATGAGCTGCAGCTTCTCCAGGAGATGCTGTGGGATACGGTGTCAAAGGCTTTACTGCAGCCTAAGGACACAACACCCACAGCCTGTGTGGCGGATTCACTCCCCACGACAGACTTTCCCTCATCTGCTCAGCCGGTCACCTTGTCATAGAAGGAGATCAGGCTGGTCAAGCAGGACCTGCCTTTCGCAAAACCACGCTGATTGGGCCCGATTGCTCGTCTGGTATGTGTGACCTCACAGTCCTTTCCCAGCCATGTTCCTGCTGTTGGCCTATCCCCTGCAGAGGCAGAAGTGACCTCACAGTGCCCTCCACAGCCATTGGCTTCCTACTGGACCATGAGCTCCTGAGACACAAGTGACCACATGGCATTGTACCCAGCCATCACCCTCCTTGTGGTCCAGTGTGTGAGCAGATCAAACTGAGTTGCTTTCATCAAATTTATCCAACAGATTTCCTATCAAGGGTTTCAGTGCAGAAACGTTCCTCAGAGGAGCTGCTGTATTTAATCTGGGGCATTATATATCTCTCTTGATAGAGCTCTCCAAGGAAAAGATTCATGGAATCCTACAATACTGCAGGTTGGAAGAGACCCCTGAACACCATCTCTGTCCCACTGACCTTTATGGCACCCTAAGGTTCATTTGTGCTCCCTTGGGTTCATCTCATCATGTGCACACATTGGACATGCACATGATGTGTATGGTTACAACTCATCTGTACAATGAAAACATGGACTTTTCACCTAGTATTTCATAGAATTGTAGAATGTCCTGAGTTGGAAGGGACCCACAAGGATCATTGAATCCAACTCCTGTCCCTGCACAGGACACCCCACAGGTCACCCCTTGTGTCTGAGGACATTGTCCAGTCTCTTCTTGAACACTGTCAGGTTGGGGCCGTGACACCTCCCTGGGAGCCTGTTCAGTGTCCAGCACCTCTGGGTGAAGAACCTTTTCCTCCTGCCCAACTGACCCTCCCCTGGCACATCTTTCTTCCATTCCCTTGGGTTCTGTCAATGGTCACCACAGAGAAGAGATCAGTACCTACCCTTCCTTCTCCCCTTGTGAGGAAGCTCTAGCCACCATGAGGTCTCCTTTTAGTCTTCTCTTCAGCTCTGATGCTGAGAAACCCCTTGGATTGATTTCTGAAGCAGAAAGGAGAAGCCATGACCTCCAGGCAATGGGAAGGGGGATCCTGTCCCTCACACATGGCTCAGGGCTCTTCCTGGGACCGTGGGATGTGGGCGTGCAAGGCCCAGGGAAGGACAACACTGGGACAACAACTTCCAGCTTCCCCATGGGGCTGCAAGGAGGCACCGAGGCCCCAGTGCCATGAGGACAACATGGCTTCTCCTGGGCCTCAGTGGCAGAGACAACTGCCATGGCCAAGGGGACAGAGACCTGGGTTCTGTGGGTCCCTTCCAGCCTTGCCAGCACCCTTTGCCATCTCCACCACAGGCTGTTCTACACGGTCCTACCCCTGCCCCTCTTTCCCTGCAGGCTGCAGACACCCATCTCGCTTCCCCACCTGCTCTCACCCCAGCATTTCTGCACCTTCACTGCTGTGTCTGCACCCTCGCTGGCTGCTCTTTGGAACACAAACCATGGGCTGATCCAGCTCCCTCTGGGTGACCTCTTGTACCACAGCACTGCCCTTCCACTGACATTTCTTCCTCCTCATATCCAGTCTCCACCTTCCAAATTGCACTTTGTGATATTTTTTTCCTCTTCTGCTTTTTCCCATTACCAAGCAAAGCTCAGCCACCTCGGAAACTGCTCTACATGCAAGGAAACCAACACATTATGCTTCTTGAGGTCTTTTATCTGACCAGAGATAAATTACCTCCCCATGATCTCCTAAATCCCATGAGTGATGCTGGCCTTTCAGCTTCTCTGACAGACACAACCATGTCCCTGCTGCTGTCCTTTCATGTACTCAGGTGGAATGGAAATGACAACCAAGGTCTCTTCCTGGGTAGGGGCTGTGGGCACTTAGGTTGAGGTTCTTTCCCAACCATGTCCCTGCTGCTGGGCTGTCACCTCCAGAGACAGAACTGACCTCACTGTCCCCTTCACAGCCAAAGTCTTGGAACTCAATTATCAATTTCTGAGACAAAAGTGACCTCATAATCCCATATCCATACATCACCCTCTTTATGGGCAAGGACCTGCCTAGATAAAAGTATGCTTGTTTTATCAAATTGATCAAATTTATTTCCTACTAAAGATCTGAGAGAAGAAGCATTCTTTACAGGAATGTGAAATGTTGACAACTTTTCTATGTGCTCCCATGCCTCTCTCTTTTTTTTTTTTTTTGTTTTGTTATTTTCTTTCTTCCTGGTTGCTAGTTGCAAATTCGCTACCTAAAGTGCAAAGCCAATCCCACACCCAGAAATAAGATATTATTTATTACAGAGTTTTGCAAATCTGGATGCTGGAATGAAACCAGCACATCAGATAGAAAAGGAACAGCCATTATATACAAAATCTTATCCCTACATTCAGACCTTCCTGGCAGTCCTAAAGAGCCAACTGTTTACACATTGGTATGTTGGTTACATAATCATTTTATCACTACGCATGATTGTTGAGGAAGGGTCCCGGGTTGACCCCGGTTTCCTATCCTAGGGATGCATATGAGCGCATAAGGTGAAAAGTTCAGCTAAAGGACACTTTATGTAACAGTCTGGAGACAGATGTTAAAACAAGACTCAACTAACTGTGCAGGCTCCAGAGTGTCTGCACTGCAAGGACAGAATTCTTTGCAGGTTCTGTTTAGGTGTTTTAAAAGTCACTTTTATCTTTGTTAGCAGGGCAGACCGACCAAAACGGAGAGGATTTACATATTTTAGTTTAGCAATTGCAGGCAGGATTTGTTCTTTTAACTGGTAAGGACTACATATTCTGTCTTCAAACACCTTTTCAAGGTAAAGATTCATTGAATCCTAGAATAACTCAGGTTTCAAGAGAGCCCTGAACATCATCTTGTCTCACTCTGCTGCTCAAGGCAGGGTCAACCAGGTGAGGTTGTTCTAGGCCTCTGCCCAGCTTTGCATTGTCCACAAAGGAGCTGAAAATGTGCTCCATGACACGATACAGGGGGAGAATAAAGCCGTTCAACGGTGTTGGCCCCAGTATTCATCACTGAGGGTTGCCGCCTGTAAATGGCTAAACACAGGACTTTGTACCACTGATGATATTTGGGCTTGGTCATCCAGCCAACTTCCCACCCATCACAACATCCACATCTGCATCCCAGATCTTCCCAATCTGCTCTAAGGCCACCACAGGAGACCATGTCTGGGGCCTGCAAAACTCCATGTAAACAACATGCCTTTCTTTCCCCTGCCCATCTGGGTTCAGCAATCCCTTCCTTGTCCTATAACTGCCTGGAGATGGCTGCAGGAGAATGTGACTCGTCACCCTCCCAGGGACAGACGTAGGCTGACCAGTCTGTCATTCTCCCAGTTCTCCTTCCTGGCCTTCTTGAAGATGGGTTTGACATCTGCTTTTCTGAGGGACCTCTGATCCTCTCTGATTACTCTGGCACTTTTGAGACCACAATCCAGAATTTCCCACAGAGAAAGAGGGGCAGATGCAGGACTGTGTAGAACAGCATGGGATGGAGATGGCAAAGGTGATCCAGCAAACAGGGACACTTGCAATGAGCCTGTCCAAGGGAGCTGAGAGGAATCTCACTGTGCCACTGGGGTTTGTCCCTGGAGTCACACACAGAAATATCAGGGTTCTGTCAGACATCCACATCTGAGCTGGCCTCATGGACCCTTAAAACACATTGAGATATTCAGGGTCAGACACTTTCCCTTTTACACACAGAGTCAGGAGTCACAGTGTCTCTCTGCGCTCCTGTACCTATTCCCAAAGGCTGGGAGGCACCTCAGCCCCATGGTGTGTCCCCATGTTCTGCATTCATCTTTGATGTCCCTCATCATTAGGAATGGAAATTGGTTCTAGGAAACACATCCCAGTGCTGTTTTCTGGTGGTTCCTTATGGGATATTAGTCCCAACATGATGTCACCTCACCAAACTGTCTGTCACACAGGCCTTCATGGAACCACAAGAAATAGCTGATGGTGTTTTTGCTGGCTCGAGTTCATGTCAACTCACGTACATGATGTGCATGCTCACATCTCATCTGTACAAGGCAAACATGAACCTCTGACCTACTCATTCAGTGTAATTGCATGGAGGGGCAAAGAGCTCTGAGCTGGGGTGAGAGGTCAGTGCTGGACATGGTGGTTGTGAAGGGCCAGTCGATGGTGATTGACCAGAGGCTCTTTCTGTGGGGTGTCCAGTGCACAGGGGCACAGTCCAGACCCTGCTCTGCTGGTCCTGCAGGTCTCTGGCAGTAGGCCTGGCTGTGAGAGGACACTGCTGTGTGCCAGCCCTGCACACACACACTGTTCAGATATACAATGGTGTTTCATCTGTGGGACACTTTTGTAGGAATAAGCTTGAGAGAAACATTGCAAGAAGATAGAAACCATTATGCACTGCCCAAAGAAGATGACTTTTCCTTGTGGAAGTACTGTTACTGAGGCCAGTTCTGTGACACAAGTGCCCGTTGCCTGTGCCTGCCCGTGCTGACAGGAGTGACACAAAGCAGGACGGGGACCAAGCTGCCAGAGCACTCAGGCCTTGCACCAACACAAGGGATGAGAAGGAGAGTGTGGGAGTGGAACCAGAACAGCTCTGGAAGACCAAGCGCTGGTGCTCCCTGGCAGTGCTCCCATGCGAGAGCTCTTTTCCCCTCCACCCACCCACAGGAACTATCTCTGCAGCTCTAAAAAGCCCTTGCAGGATAGATATAGTGAAAAACAAGTCACTAAACAGCCCTTTATTCTGCTTAGAGACAAGAAGAGCACTGCTGCTCATTTAAAAAGCCAACAGTTATAAAAGAAAAGCCAACATGGAATTAGAAAGGGAACGACAACATTATCACAATAAGAAAACAACCAACACCACCAGACAATCCAGTTGACAGGCAGGGCCTGTAATTAGCTACATTAAAACTCCTATATAGAAGATGATGGTCAGTTTATTGCTTCAGAAAACTCTAGGAAATTAGTTTCCTAAGGGCATCCTTGAGCTCCTGGTTCCTCATGCTGTAGATGAGGGGGTTCACTGCTGGAGGCACCACTGAGTACAGAACAGACACCACCAGATCCAGGGATGGGGAAGAGACGGAGGGGGGCTTCAGGTAGGCAAACACGCCAGTGCTGACAACCAGGGAGACCACGGCCAGGTGAGGGAGGCAGGTGGAAAAGGCTTTGTGCTGTCCCTGCCCAGAGGGGATCCTCATCACGGCCCTGAAGATCTGCACATAGGACACCACAATGAACACAAAACACCCAAATATTACTAATATACAAACCGCAAGAAGCCCAATTTCCCTGAGGTAGGAGTGTGAGCAGGAGAGCTTGAGGATCTGGGGGATCTCACAGAAAAACTGGTCCAGGGCATTGCCCTTGCACAGGGGCAGTGAAAATGTATTGGCCGTGTGCAGCAGAGCACTGAGAAACCCAGTGGCCCAGGCAGCTGCTGCCATGTGGACACAAGCTCTGCTGCCCAGGAGGGTCCCGTAGTGCAGGGGTTTGCAGATGGCAACGTAGCGGTAGTAGGACATGATAGTCAGAAGACAAAATTCTGCTGAAGCTAAAAAGAAAAAAAGAAAGAGTTGTGCAGCACAGCCTGCATAGGAAATGACCCTGGTATCCCACAGAGAGTTGGCCATGGATTTGGGGACAGTGGTGGAGATGGAGCCCAGGTCAAGGAGGGAGAGGTTGAGCAGGAAGAAGTACATGGGGGTGTGGAGGTGCTGGTCCCAGGCTATGGTGGTGATGATGAGGCCGTTGCCCAGGAGGGCAGCCAGGTAGATGCCCAGGAAGAGCCAGAAGTGCAAGAGCTGCAGCTCCCGTGTGTCTGTGAACGCCAGGAGGAGGAACTGGGTGACTGAGCTGCTGTTGGACATTTGCTGTCTGTGAACATGGGGACCTGCCATAGGAGAAAAAGACAGTGACAAATTAGGGGAGACTTCTCTGAGCAAAATGAACATGCTGTTTCTCATTAAAACCTCCTCCCTGAAAGAGGGATATGTCAGTTTATTTTGTTTCTACAAAATGAGAAACATCTTTCATCACAACTTAAAATACAGCTTAGGCACCTGGTTTCCATGAATCATCTCTGGGGCAAGACCTCCAGTGTTGGTGTCAGAACAAGAATGGAACCACACTCCCACGCCAATCCCATACAGCAAGAGCACCAGGAAGAGGTGGAGAAACAGGGAAGGACACTGAAGTGTTCCTGGAAATTAAAGCAATAACAAAAAGGCAGACGGGCAGGCTGTGGAACCTTCTCCTTACCCGGCTGTGCTGCTGCCACTCACATAATGACACTGTAGAGCAAGTACTTTCAGAATGTTTTGTGTACCATGTTCCAGGAACCCTTCACCTGGAGGAGCAGCTGCTGAGGTGGAGATTCGTGACATGGACCCCATGGCTTTGGGGCAGAAGCTCTGCTGTGGAGGAGAGGAGACCAGGGGTTGCACTGGGAAAGGTCTCTGCACTGCAGGGGATGGCAGGGGGGGTCCTGAATCCCGCCTCCCCAGCATTTCTGGTCCATCTCCCTCTCCCTGTCCATGTCTGTGTTGCCTCTAGTTGTGTCTCTGTCCCTGGATCTGCTCCCTGTCAGTGTCACAGACCCCGTCCCACTGCTATATGCTCAGCTCTGTCCTGCTCACACCTCCTGGTACTGCCCAGGGGCAGCTCTGTGTGTGCAGGGCCTCAGGAGCAGCTCAGACAAGTCCTAAGGAGAACTCGAGTCTCTGTGTCTTCTCCAAAGAGAGAAAGAAATCCCCATCTCCCACTGCACACCCAGACAACCAAGAGTGGAAAACTGAAAGCACAGACTCCTTCCCTTGCAGCTTTTGCTGCCTTGATGTTGTTGTTCAGAAGGACCCTTTGCAATGTCTGTAGGGCTGATCTGGAGCTCTGGCAGCCCTGACCCACACAGCACCCTTCAACCCCACAAGCTCCCTGCCTGCCCTGCCAGGGGTCGCTGCTGCCATGGGATTTCCCCGGGCAGGCTGAGCGCTGACCCTGGCAGGCGGCAGAGTCCCTGTCCCGGCACAGCCCTGGGATGCAGGGACCCTGCTCTGCAGGACAACCCTGGGCACCCCTGGGTGCTCACCCGGCTTCACAGCTGTTCAACATTGCCAGACAAGAGCCCCCTCCTTACAGATCCCATAAGCTGTGCCTGTGCCAGTTTTAGGAGATGCCTCCAGGAGCTACAGCTGCATTGCCCTGCACCCAGAGACTTACCATGGCAAGGGCTGCAAAGGTTTCTCCTCCAGTGAGCTCTCAGTCATCCTCCCAACCCTGACCACCTGTAATCTCTCTCTGCCTTGCTCGTCTCCCTGAGATCCCCAGGCAGAGCCCTCAGCCCTGCTGTGCTGTGCAGAGGAGCTGCTCCTGGGCAGAGCTGTCTCTCTGCAGCACTGCCGCTTGCCAGGAGCTCCCTCTGTCCCAGGAGCCCAGCCCAGCTCAGCAGCACAGGAGCAGCCCAAGGCCCTTAAATGACCCCTCTGGTGGGTTTGGTGCTGAGTCCATGACCTCAGGCCCTGGAGGAAGCTGAAGAAACTTCTCAAAAAGTCAAACTCAGATGCAAACTCCAAAGTTTCTTGTTATGTTAATGGGTCCCACTGAGGGACAAAACTGAGAAACCATCCCCAGGGTTGGTTAGAGAAGAAAACTGGATGAAGTTATGACAGTTCAGGAAAAGCAATGTAAAGGTGGCTCTGATGATGAGTAAACTGCATGTGTTTCATTAACCAAAGGGTCAAGCCTTGACCCGCGGTCCTGGGAAGGCAGATCCTGTCCCTCCCACGTTGCCCAGGGCCCTTCCTGGACAGTGTGATGTGGGGCTGTGCAAGGCCAAGGGCAGGACTATGGTCCCACACCTCCCAGGTTCCTGGCTGGGGACAAGGAGGCCATGAGGCCCCTGTGCTGGAAGGACAAGGTGTCTCCTCACAGGCATCAGAGGTGCAGACAACAGCCATAGCCAAGGGGAGAAGGAGCTGATGTCTGGTGGGGCCTTTCAGCCTCTTCACATCCCTTGATCATCTCCAGGACAGCCTGTCCTGTGCTGTGGCATCCCCTGCACCTCTTTCCCTGCAGGCTGCAGACACCCCCCTGCTGCCCCACCTTGCTCTTGTCTGAGCATCTTCCTTCCTTTGCTGAGATCTCTGCATCCTCCCCAGCTGCTCCTTGAAGCACAAAGCCTTGGGCTGATGCAGACTCCCTCTGCTGACCTGCTCCACCACAGCACTGCCCTTCCAGTCACATTCCTTGCTGCTCATGTCCAGCCTGGACCTCCCCAGCTGCACTTTGGGCCATTATTTCTTTCTCATGCTCTTTCCCACTATTTAGAAAACCTCCACCACCTCTGAAACCACCCTTCAAGCACTCTCAGCCTACTCCTGCACTGCTGCAGCCTCCCCAGCGCTGCTGGGCCAAAGCAGCCCAGGTCCCTCAGCATCCCACACCATGTGCACAAGGTGCTGAACCTGCCTTGGCAGAGCCCTGCACTCTCCAGTTCCTCCCTGCTTCTCCAAACTGGGAAGCCGCACACTGGCACACCCCCGTGTGTGTGGGGTCACACCAGTGCTGAACCGAATGGGATGAGAACTCCAGGTGTCTGGGTCCCCACGCTCCTCCTCATGCAGCCCCGTGTGCAGCTGCCTTGTTCATGGTGAGCGTGCACCACGGGCTGGTGTGGGGACCTTGGAGTGCCCAGGCCCTTCTCCTCAGGGTCACTGCTCAGTATGTCAGGTCCTCGTCTGTCCTGACAGATTGTGTTGTTCTCCTGCCCCAGTACAGAACAGGTCACTTCATCTTGTCAAAATTCAGAGTTTTCTGAATGGGTGAACACCAGATTTTCTCAAGGTCTGGATTGTCCCTTGACTGAAGCTCCATTTGCTCATCTGTTAGTGTTTGCAGTCAGGTGGTTTATCCTAATGAGGTTTTCTCTCTCAAGATAACACCATGAGGAGTTATAGAACATTACAAATATCAACTCATGGAGAAACAGTGGGGGCTTTAGGGTCCAGTACTCATCATGCCAGAACTCTGGAGTCAAAGTGATAGATCCCCTTCATGTTGGAGAGCAGCAGGAATGCGTGGAGCTCTGCCTGGGGACAGACAATGTCAGCTGAAGGTTGAGGAGTCACCATGAGAGGGCAGAACAACATGGGCAATGTTGTAGTCACTGGACATCAGCTGCAGACTCACTGATGAGAAAGAGGAATTAGATGAGGCCTCCTTCAGACAAATGAAAGAAGCTTGGTGTTTTCAGGGCGGTGTCCTCGTGGCAGACCTGAGATATCCCAATATCTGCAAGGTACCAGCCATCCAGGAGGGGTTGGAGCTCATTGACAACACCTTCCTGACACGGGTGACTGAGGAGTCAGTGAGGTGAGATGCCCTGTGGGACTTCACACTTACAAACCAGAAAGAGTTGGTCAGGATGGAACAGTCAGGGATGGGAAAGTGGAGCTGAGGCTCCTGGGAGACGATCACAAGGCAAAGAGCAGGATTTCAGGAGAGCAAGCTTTGGCCTGCTGAGAGACCTGCTTGGGTCCTATGGGATATGACCTTGGTGTCTGCAGTGCTTTTCTCTCACATCTCCTCCCTCCTCTCTCCCACCTGCTGTTGTGCAGCGTTTTTTACCCCTTCTCAAATAAAACATCACAGAGGTGCTGCCAACATCACTGAGTGGCTCAGATGTGGCAAGGCGTGGGTCCATCTTGGAGCAGCTGAAATGGGCTCTGTCTGATGTCAGTCGAACACCTGTTGTCTTCTCAGAGAGGTGACAACTGTAGCACATCCACACTCACCCCCATTTCCAAGACTTTACCACGTAAATCCATTAGATGTTACAAACTGCTTTATCATGAAGAAGAAACGGAAAAGATCTTCTGTCAGCAGCCTTAGAATGTCTCCAGTCAATAAAAAGGTTCCTATGGGGAGCTGTAGTTGCCTGATATTCACTGGCCAGGCAAAGCTGCAGGTGCCAACAGTTCAAAGGATCTTGGGCCAACTTATTAAAATGCCTGCCTGGTGGGCAACAAGGGTGATGCTCACCTGGATCTGGTACTGACAAAGAAGGAAGAGCTGGTGAGGGATGTGAACATGAGTGTCCACCTTGGCTGTCGTGACCAGGAAGTAGTGGGGTCCTGGGCACCAGAGAGGAGGGAGGAAGGCCAGCAGACAAAGGCAGCACACAGGAGGTGGAATCAGGGGAAGCTGCAAAGCATGAATTCAGAAACCTTGGCCATGGATGCAGTGATGATTCCAAAACTGCCCTGGACTAGATTCCTAAAGGGGAGGCTGAGGGCAGCAAGATGAGCTGACACTGCTTCCTTACAAAAAAAAAAAAGAATAGACAGGGCGATCATGGGCCTGCTGCTGAATTTCATACGAGTAGAATCAGACAGGACTGAGGTTCTCCATGGCTTCTTTGCCTCCATCTTCACCAGAAAAGTCTCCTGGGACTTGGTTCCTGAAGGCAGGAGTCTGGAGAACATCCAGCAGTGGATGGGGCTCAAGTCAGGGGTGACCTGAGCAAACTCAGACACCACTACAGAACAGGAGATGGGTCACTTGACCAGCTCCCTGAACACAAGTGTCACTGTGCACAGCACCTGAAATTCCCAGGTACAACCACCTCTTGGTCCAGAGGATTGTGATTCCTCTTGAGTTGTCCTGTCCTGTCTCCTGTCTCAAGTGGTGCATCAGGTACTGACTTTACAGACATATTGTTTTGTCCTCATCAGTAAATGCTCCAGATCAATGCTCCAGAGGCTTGCAAGAGCATTTTCAATGTTAATGAGCCCTCTGCTGCCATGATCCTGAACTGCAGCTATTGAAACAATGAACAAACCCCTAATGAAGTGAAAGGCAGAAGCAAAACACAAGATTCTGAGGGTGTTTGGGACCCCATGAAGGGCCATCACTGACACAGGTGTGAAGGAAACAACCAGTGCAGGACACAGCTTCCAGTGCTTGACTGTCCTCATGACTGGGAAGTTTCTCACTGTCTATAGCAACTTTTCAAGCCCAAACATCCAGATTGTTTTTTCCTTTCTTGTTACACACTAACACAGACCATAATATACTGCCTTGGGCACAAGAATATTGTGGGGGATGATGCTGAATGACTTGCTGACTTTCAGGTAACAGACCATCAATGTTCTCCCCACGTCCACAACCCTGTCCTTTCCTCACAGAAAGCAAAGAGAATGGACAAGCACAACCTGCCCTGGGTAAACCCCGTCACCTTCTCTTCCAGACACCCAGAAATGGGGTCCCAGTGGACATGTTCTGGGGCACAGCCCTTAGTTCCCCTGCTCACCCATTGGCCATTTTGAAAAGTGCACACACTGTGTGAGAGCTGCCAGTGGTCAGGGAGTCCCCTCAGTCTCCATGAGCTTTCCAAGATGGTGGAGAGTGGCCTCCCTGTGACATCGTCCTGCTGTCTCAGCTCCTGGGATGCTGCCCCTGCTGTCCCATAGACTGGAAAGGATTGTGTTAGTTCCAGTGAGACCTGACTTGATCATCATCCACTGCTGGTTGTTCTCCAGATTCCTGTCTCAAGTCACAGAGGCCTGGGATACCTTGCTGAAGAAGATGGAGGACAAGAGACACAGAAATTCTTTCCCTTATTAAATTCGTCAGTGGGCAGATGGTGTATTCGTTTCTCCTTCAACTGTTCCTGCAGTAGTAACAGCTTATTATGGGCCCTTGAATTGCCTTACAGATCTGGACTGAATTCTGATTTGGGCTGTTCTGTGCTTGGAGGCTGCTGTCCTTGCAGACCAGATGAACTCACTTCTGCCACCCTGCCTGGCAGTTCATTCCACCCGTGTCACAGCTCTGTCTGCAGCACTGACAGCTCCAGCTCCCCAGTCAGGTCCCTGGCTGAGGCCATTGCCTCACATCTGGGCTGGACCACCCCAGCTGTGGCACCAGCCCAGCTCTGACCTGCCACAAGAAACCTGGTACCAAGTGTCCAAGAGCCCATGTGTGCAAAGGCTTTGCTTCAGAGCACAGACATGAGATGGTCAAAGACTGATGAATGTCTCTCTAGACCTGGAAGTATAAAACCAGAACAAAATGCGTACATTCCTTCAACTGAAGATATTCCTCCCTCAGCTTGGAGAAATCAAATCATTTGCTGTAACATTCCTGGTGTCCTGCCTAATGATGGGAAAATAAAAGATGATTCTCATACCAATTTATTGTTTAATACAAAGAACAAAATGCTGGAAAGAAGTGTTGCTGCAGAGGAGAGAGAATCAACATCACTTATTACTTGAGGTTGTTTCAAAGGATGTGTCCCTGCAGACCCAGGGACACCTGGAGGGAGCCCAGAGGGGACAGAGAAAGGGACATCATGGGCTGCTCTCGTGCTGCTGAGCTGGGCTGGGCTCCTGGTTCAGAGGGAGCTCATTGCAAGTGGCAGCGCTGCAGAGAGACAGCTCTGCCCAGGAGCAGCTCCTCTGCACACGCAGCAGGGCTGAGGGCTCTGCCTGCAGCACCGAGGGCAGAGGAACCAGGCAGAGAGAGGGAAATGCAGTCTGGGGTGGGAGGATGCTGAGAGATCACTGGAAATGAAATCTTCTAGGATATTAAGCATGTGGTTGCAGAGCATTGTATCTGTAAATCTTGGCAGGATCTCAGAAAGCTGTCACATTGCAGAGCCTACGAGAGATTTAAGTACAGCTCTCAGAGATTCTCTGATGCAGAGGAGAGGATGAGCTGCAGAGCAGGGGTTGACTTCTGCACTGCCAGAGTGACAAGACGTGAATGCTGCGTTCTCCCCAGCATGGCTGTGGGGTGTAAACGTAAATGTGCAGGCAGGGGTGCCCAGGGCTGTCCTGCAGAGCAGGGTCCCTGCAGCCCAGGGCTGTGCCAGGGCACGGACGCTGCCGCCTGCCAGGGTCAGCGCTCAGCCTGCCCAGAGAGATCCCAACAACACTGGGAGGAGACGCTGTGGGGGGAAGGAGCGACCCCCAGCAGGGCAGGGCAGGGTCCTTCTGCTGCTGGGTTCTCTGTGGGTCAGGGCTGCTCACAACTCCAGCTCACTGCAGAGCACTTCCAATTGGAGGGTTCAAAGAGAAGATCTATGCAGGTATTACTGTAAAGATAATGCTGCTGTAGAGAGAATTCAGAAACCTCTGTATGATCCCCTGCAGTGCAGATTTATCCTCTGAGCGGCCTCCTTGGCTCCTCTCCCACCCAGCAAAGCCTCTGCCCTCAGGGCCGGGGGCTCCAAGGCATGAAGCAGCTCCTGTGCAGCCAGAGCTCCAGTTCCTCTGCAGAGCACAGGGGCTGAGAGCAGCTGCCCGGCAATGTTGGTGTCTGGGAGGTGGCTGCACAGCTGGGGAAGGGTGACGCTGTCTGAGTGCCCGGCTGCCTCTGCCCTGGCCTCTCTCACACCCACCCTCACGGGATGTTTCCTTCTTGCTCCCCTGCTCTGGGTCACTGCTGTTGGGATCTTGTTCTTGCCGTCAGGCTCTCTGGGGATGGCAGTTTCAGTTGCAGAGTCACAGCCTGATCTTGTGGGTCCTTTCCTGCAGGTGTGTCCATGGGAACACGTGTCCCAGCTTTGCTCTGACCTGTGGTGTGTGGGTAATGCAGTCTGGGGCAGGGTAATGAGCTGAGTCTCCCTGAATCAAATCACATTATTAGGACATTTTGCTATGTCTTTGAGTTTTCCTTCTAAGCTGTAAGCTCCACATCAGGATGCAAACGTGTGCTATAGCACCTTAGTGTTATCTGAGAAACACATAGAGGTTACATCATTGAAAATGCTGTTTGGTTTGAGAAATGAGCCATGTCTGTCTTGGGCTAAATGTGGGGTGCTGAGATCTTAGGAAAGGGTGAGATGTCATGGCTCCATATGGCAATGCTGAACCCCAGGACTGTCCCCTGCCCCCCCATTACCATGACCCCCTGCTGCAGAACAGGGCTGACTCCTCGGCAGCCAGCGGGCACAGGCCCTGCTCCTCACGGCACCTCCAGCCAGCACCACCCAGGGCTCAGCCATGGAACTGGAGAAAGGTCTGGAAAAGGACAAGGGGTGTGGAACCAGGGAGGGTGTGTGAGAAATGGCTTTGATTTTGGTCAGAGAAATCTCCCCTAAATCCTCACTGTCTTTTCCTCCTTGCACAGGTCCTCATGCCCACAGACAGCAAATGTCCAACAGCAGCTCCATCACCCAGTTCCTGCTCCTGCCGTTCACAGACACACGGGAGCTGCAGCTCTTACACTTCTGGCTCTTCCTGGGCATCTACCTGGCTGCCCTCCTGGGCAACGGCCTCATCATCACCACCATAGCCTGGGACCAGCACCTCCACACCCCCATGTACTTCTTCCTGCTCAACCTCGCCCTCCTGGACCTGGGCTGCATCACCACCACTGTCCCCAAGTCCATGGCCAACTCTCTGTGGGATACCAGGGTCATTTCCTATGCAGGATGTGCTGCACAACTCTTCCTGTTTTTCTTTTTAGCTTCAGCAGAATTTTACCTTCTCACCATCATGTCCTATGACCGCTACGTTGCCATCTGCAAACCCCTGCACTACGGGACCCTCCTGGGCAGCAGAGCTTGTGTCCACATGGCAGCAGCTGCCTGGGCCACTGGGTTTCTCAGTGCTCTGCTGCACACGGCCAATACATTTTCACTGCCACTGTGCAAGGGCAATGCCCTGGACCAGTTCTTCTGTGAAATCCCCCAGATCCTCAAGCTCTCCTGCTCACACTCCTACCTCAGGGAAACTGGGCTTCTTGTGGTCAGTGTCTGGTTAGGATTTGGGTGTTTTGTGTTCATCGTGGTGTCCTATGTGCAGATCTTCAGGGCCGTGCTGAGGATCCCCTCTGAGCAGGGACGCCACAAAGCCTTTTCCACCTGCCTCCCTCACCTGGTCATGGTCTCCCTGTACGTCAGCACTGCCATGTTTGCCCACCTGAAGCCCCACTCCATCTCCTCCCCATCCCTGGATCTGGTGGTGTCTGTTCTGTACTCGGTGGTGCCTCCAGCAGTGAACCCCCTCATCTAAAGCATGAGGAACCAGGAGCTCAAGGATGCCGTGTGGAAACTGACAACTGGATTTCTTCTGAATCTATAAACTGTCTGTCTTCTACATAAGAAGACATTCTCATTGCAGGTTCATCCTGTGTGCACTATTTTTTGTCTCTACTTGTGAGTTTGGTTTTTTTTATGATAATATTTTTATTCCCTTTGTAATTCACTGCCTGCTTTTCTTTTCTCAGTGAGTGTCTGTGTCAATGTGGAATCATGTTCTCTGTGTTTAAGCAAAATAAAGGATCCTTCACCAATAATTTTCACTGACATTCTTTCTCCAAGACCTTTCTGGAGCTGCAGTGATAGTTCCCATGCGCATGGGTGGAAGGGAAAAGAGTCCAGCATGGCAGCCCTGCCAGGGAGCACCAGTGCTTGTTCTTCCAGAGATGTTCTGGTTCCACTTCCACACTCTCCTGCTCATCACTTGTGTTCGTGCAAGGCCTGAGTGCTCTGGCAGCTTGGTCACCGTCCTGCTGTGTGTCAGTGCTGTGAGCGCAGGCAGGGACAGCCAATGGGCACTGCTGTGACAGAGCTGGCCTCTGTAACAGTACTTCTATAAAGAAAAGTGATCTCCTATGGGTAGGGCCTGAAAGTTCTTCTCCCTAGGTTCTTCTGCCAAGAACATGCCCAAGAAAGTTACCCACAGATGAAACACCATTGTTCAGCTGATCAGTGTGTGTGTGCAGGGCTGGCACACAGCAGTGTCCTCTCACAGCCAGGCCTCCTGCCAGAGACCTGCAGGACCAGCAGAGCAGGGGCTGGGCTGTGCCCTGTGCACTGGTCACCCCATCAAATCTGCCCTAATCATCATGGACTAATCACTCTAGCCCAGATCTGTCACCCCAGTTCAGAGAGGTACTTTGTCCCTACGGTACATACAGGCTGGGGGACGAGATGCTGGAGAGCAGCTCTGCAGAGAGGGATCTGGGAGTTCTGGTCGACAGGAAATTGAACAAGAGCTACCAGTGTCCTTGGAACCAAGAGGGAACCATGTCCTGGTGCATCCAGCACAGCACAGCCAGCCGGGCAGGGCAGCCGGGCAGGGGGGGGTGGATTGTCCCGCTCTGCTCTGCGCTGGGCTGACCTCAGGATATAAAGCTACTGGAGAGTGTCCAGAAGAGGCTGCAAATTTGGTGAAGGGTTTGGTGGGGAAGCCGTATGAGGAGTGGCTGAAGTCTCTGGGTTTGCTTAGTTGGAGCAGAGGAGACTGAGGGCAGAGCTCATGGGGCTGCAGGTTCCTCAGCAGGGGAGCAGGAGGGGCAGGGCTGAGCTCTTCTCTCTATGACAGTGAGAGAAACCGAGGGAATGGCAGAAGATGTGCCACGTCTTCCTGCACCAATCTCTAGGCACTTGAAGGACAAGGAAAGGATTGCTGAACAGAAATGAGTGGAAAATCCAATGAGTCCCAAGAAATGCTCTGTACCAATTCCAGAGCTTTAGATCCCTGGGAAAGAGCTCAGTGACAGTGCAGCCCATCCAGCTGCATCTGTGTCCCTCACTGAGCAGCACAACCAGTCTGCAGTCACTCCATGGTTCTGCAACCAACCTGTTCTGCAGAGCATCACTGCCAGTTTGGGGCCCTGTGGGGAGCACAGGGAAGGGGCCAGGAGCACCAGAGCAGATCAGAGGAGGGATGGGGGAGGTCAGACAGGAGCTGACCTGGGCTGGAAATGGCCTTGGAGAGAAAAATACTGGTGTTCAGCTGCCCCAAGAATATACCCAGAGCTTAGGGTGCAGGGCCAGAAGTCCTTGCTGTCCTGGTGCTTCACCAGGCCTGGGAAGTAGCTGGAGAAGGATTGGTGTCCCCCACTTGCCATCTCTTAGTGCATCATCCCTCGTGAAGGGTGGCATGGAAAGCAAGTCTGGGACCCTGTGTCAGGTCTTGCACTGAAGAAAGTATTCACCCAGAAGCCACATCATTTTGCTCTGGTACTTCAGTCCTGGTGCTCATCACATGTCCTTAAGACAAACTTATGCACCCCTCTTGTCAACCTTACCCCAAAAGTCACGCCTAGACAAGGCTCCTGAGCTGGGTCTGAGCTGGAGAACTGGGGTCCAGCTGTGACCAGAGGAAGGACAAGGCCTGTCCTGGGTCCTCTAAAGGGCTGGCAGCCTCTGTGATCTCCACCAGAAAAGGAGCCATTCAGGAAACCGTAGACGATCCCCATGCCCTTTGGAGGCCCTTAGTAAGCGTTCCTCTCTCCAAATATCCAGCCCAACTTGTTACTGCATGAACAACCTGGAGAAACTGCCCCAGGACCCTCATTCCAGACCCCACCTCCTCCACCCCATACAGGCAGTGCTCTTCCCATTATCACTGCGATGGTTCCAGGGGACCCAAGAGGGGAGGAGATGTTGGGTAGGGATATGGTGTCCTTCAGTACTCCTCATGGTACCTCCTGCTGGGCTTTGTGCCACTGGCCACCACCCTCTGAGCCTGGATGTTCAGCCAGTTCTCAGTGGTGCTAAGCAGGAATATGCCCATGAGCACACTGGGCTGCACTGGGAGGAGCGTGGCCACCCAGTCAAGGGCAGTTATTGCCCATCTTGACTCAGCACTGGTGTGGTCACATCTGGAGCGGTGTGTCCCAGTGTGAGGTTCCCCATTCTGGAGGAAAGGGTAGGAGCTGCCATGTGGCCAGAGAAAGTCTGGGTCACATGTGGAGATGTTGAGAGACGCAAACTTCTTCAGCCTGGTGAAGGGGAGGCTGAGGAAATGTGCTGTTTTTACTGAAATTAAGTTAATTTTCTTCATGCATTTTGAACCTCTCTCCTTCATAGCCAGTACAGTCTTATGTTTAGATTTACTATCATAACAATGAGATAACGCTGATTCTTCCCTGGATTACAGTTAATGTTTTCTTTTAGCAGCTTTACAGTGTTTGCCACTTGCTCTGAAAGGAATGTCAGAACTCACTGAGATCTTGGCTGTTGTCAGGGAAACCAAGGACTTCTTTGGCCATCTGGCTGCAGGTGCAGATTGGCAGGAGGGGACACAGACAGGACAGCACCTGGATTGACATGCAGGCTGATCAATGAAATATTCCCTATGATTAGCGCCATGCTCAGTCTAAAGCTGGAGCCGGCTTTTAGGGCTTGTTACATCCGTTACTCTGGGTCTTCCAGCTGGTTTGGTTGTTCCATTCACAAGTTTCATTCTGTCAGGAGTTCGATGTCAGTTCGGCCTTTTGCGGTTCTACCATTCTGCAGTTGGCCTTTGGGCCTTTCTGCCTGTTGCCCTTTTGCTCTCTCTTGCTGGGATGGGCTGCTCAGGAACAAGGTGCTCCCTTCTGCAGGACTGGCTGTTCCGTGTGACTGGAGTTACATGGGGGATAGCACTGAGTATATTTTCTTAATTTAATTAATCTATTTCTATTTAATTTACCTGGACTATTGTCAGGGAAACCAAGGACTTCTTTGGAGTGCAGCTGCAGGTGCAAATTGGTAGGAGGGGGCATTGACAGGACAGCATCTTGATTAACATCCAGGTCAATCAATGAGCTATTCTCTACCACTAGCGTCATGCTCAGTATAAAGCTGGAGATGCCTTTTCCAGCCAGTTAGTTTTGGTTTTCAGTCTACTTTAGTTGGCTCTGTTCGGAAGTTCCATCCTATTGGGAGTTCAGTGTTAGTTCAGTTTTATGGTGTTTTGCTGATTTTCAGTTGGCCCTTGGGCCTCTCTGTCGTTTGCACTTTTACTTTCTCTTACCTGGATCAGCTGTTCAGGACCAGGGTGCTCTCTTCTTTTGGGCTGTCAGTTTAGCACAAACGGAGTTATGTGGGAGATTGTACTGAGTATCATATGTTCTACTTTATGTATGTTTTAGTACGTATATTTTAGATTATTATTATTATTAGTGTATTTTTTTTTATTGTCTTATTATTATTTTTTTTCTAAACCCACATGTTTCTCCCTTTCCTTTCAGTTCTCTCCCTTATCCCACTTGGGGACTGGGAGCAGGATGTGAGCAGTTCTCATGGTCTTAGTTGGTGGTTGTAGTAAAATCACGACAAGAAAGGGCACTAGTAGCTTCAGAAAACTTGAAATCACTTTCCAAGATGATGGCAATTTCTTTCTTTTTTTTTTTTTTTGGTAGAGGAAAACCATATGAGAAAGGAAAACCATCAGAAACTGCAGCTATGGAGGTCCAGAGTGGAGCTCAGGATACAGAAATGTCATTCTAAGCACAGTGCTGTTCAGAAGGACCCTGGATCAGCCATGACTTTGTGTTCCAAGGAACAGCTGGTGAGGATGGACAGACAGCAGCACAGGTGGGGACACACTGGGGTGAGAACAAGGTGGGGAAGCACATGGGGTGTCTGCAGCCTGTGTGGAAACAGCCACAGGCCTGGAGCAGTGTAGGATGGACTGTGGTGGACATGGTCAAGGGTGCTGGCAAGGCTGGATGTCCCTGCAAGAGCCAAGGTCTTTGTCCCCTTGGCTATGCCTGATGTTCCTGCCACCGAGGTCTAAGAGGAGACACATGGTTGTCATGGCCATGGCACCCATTGCCTCCTTGCACCCCCAGGGAGTGTCACACCATTGTCCTGCACTGGGCATCGCACTCCCCACATCCCCAGGAGGAGCCCTGAGCCACAGGTGAGGGACAGGATCTCCCTTCCTAGGGGCAGGGGCTCAAGGCTTGGCCATTGTCCTTCATCAAACAAACCAAGGGTTTTCTCAGCATCAGAGCTGCTGCACTTTGCCTTTGCCTGATGCAATCACAGCCTCCAATTATCTGCTCTAACGAGTCCCCGGGGAGGCTTTGTCAGTAACAGCCCTCAGTGGGGCCCATTAATGCTTCAAGGTACTTTGGAGTTTGCTTCTGACTTGGACTTGTTGAGCAGATTCTTCAGTCTGTGCTTGGTATCTGAGGTTCATGGACTCAGCACCAAATACGCCATGGGGCTCATTAAAACACAGAAAGACCTAACGAGCGATGTTTCTTTCTCTAATTTTCTTCAAATCTTCCAGACTTGTAGAAGTAACTGGAGAGGTTTCAATGGGACATTGCTGATGAAGATTTCAAAGAAGATCTCATAAAGGAGGGTTTTTTCTTTCAAGGGTGTTTTCTGTCATTTTTCAGTGTATAAAGGAAGTGACAGCAGCATTCTACACTGGACATTGATCCAGAGGGTCTCCCGAAGACATCTGGACAGGCAGGAGAACAGTCCCTTGGGGCTGGACACTGTATGGACAACCTCGCTCCTCACCCCCCACCCCCAGTCTGCCGGTTCCCTCATTGGCCACCAGAGACTGCATCACTTTTCCTCACATCAGACTTCTCCACTGAGCTCTGCAGGAGATGCTGCAGCTCCTGTGCACCAGCTCCACCTGCTCTCCTGTGCAAACACTGCACAGTTTAATAAACAGTAAAACACTTTCCTCAGCTGTGTGTGTAAGCTGGATCTGATGAGGTCCACCATCCACAAGGGACATCCACACAAGAACTGGTCTAGACAGAGAGACAGGAAAGGATAGCAATAAACACAATGAACGTGTTGACTGCCATGTTAATTAGAGCTCTGAAGAAGGGGGCAAGTTTGTAACTCCCTGAAGCTCAAAGCAGGAACCAGACAGTTGAGAGGAACTGAATGACCAAAGAGCAAGTGGAGGAGAAACCTGAGAGCACTGGGAAGGGCAAATGTCCAGACAGTGCTGGAAAGTTGTCCTTTGACAGGGACATTGAATCAGGAGAGGTGGGAACTCCTGAATGACGAGGGAGATGAAAAAATAGAGTGTTGGTAATAGAAGTACAGGGGAAGACCGATATTTCTTCTTCTACCCTTAGTACACTTCCCCATAGTTCACTTTTTGGTCTTTAATTTTTTTAATTAATATGTTTAAAAGAACAAACCACACTCAAACCCACACAAATAAACAAACAAACAAAAACCCAAACAAACAAATAAAAAAATAATTAAACAAAAATCTCCAATCGAACAAACAAAGAAAAAAAAACAGGAGAAACAAATACCCCACAAAACCAAAGCAAAAACAAACAAACAATCAAACCCAACAAAACAACAACCAAAACCAAAACCAAAACAGCAGGAACAACAACAACAAAACAAAGCAGAAACAAAACAACAACGCAAAGGTGCACCTTTCCAAGCAGACATCAGTCATCAGCTGTCTCATCATTAACAGCCAGTGCCAGTTTAGGGGCCCCAGTGTACCTGAGGTGCTGGCCTGGGATTGGCATCTATCACACAGGACCTGGGGAGACCAGAGCACCTTGCAATGCAGGTGGAGCCTGGGCAGGGCTTCCCAGGGCATCTACACTGGCACCAGGTGTTTGTGTCTCTGGAGCTGAAGACGTTTGTGTCCTAAATCCATGCCCAGTTCTGGAAAACTCTTTCCTTTTCAAAGAAAAGAACCCCCCCCCTAATGAAAAATAAAGAAAAGTATGTTGACACCTTCCTTTGCTTTGGATCTTTGTCTTCAGTTCTTCTTCTTTTAATTTTCATCGACATTAACTGACATCTGATGGGCCTACAATCATTAAGCCAAGATCATTTTGTGTCTTGCATAGCGCCCCATGCCCTCTCAACCTTCCCTGCCCAGGACTCCTCACACTTTGCCCAGAGCGAGTCACACTGAGGTGTTGGCTGGTTCACTGGCTGAGATGCTGGTTTAGATGGTCACCTACAGCACAGGTGGATCCTGCCCCATCATCGTCTGCTCTGCTCCAGTTAGAAACAGAGCCCAACATCACAATGGGATCATAAGAGAACTGAGGTTGAAGGGACCTCAGGAGTCTGCAGTCCAACCTGTCAGAAACTGGGTCACACCAAGGTGTTCAAGCCTTGATTCAATCCGAGTTTTAGCAGGACTAGAGGAGTGATCATCCCTTTGTACTCGGCACTGGTGAGGCTGCACCTTGAATCCTGGTGTCAGTTTTAGGCCCTCATGACAAGGAAGACATTGAGGTGCTGGAGAGAGTTTAGGGGAGGGTGACAAGGCTGGTGAAGGGTCTGGAGCACCAGTCTTATGAGGAGCGGTTGAGGGAGCTGGGGCTGTTCAGCCTTGAGAAAAGGAGGCTGAGGGGAGACCTTGTCACTGTGTACAACTGCCTGAAAGGAGGTTTTATCATGGTGGGTGTTCGTTTCCTCTCCCAAATAACAAGTGATAGGACAAGAGGAAATGGCCTCAAGTTGCACACGGGGAGGTTTAGATTGGATATTAGGAAAAAATTATTCAGGGAAAGGGTTTTGAAGCAGCAGAACAGACTGCCCAGCAAGATTGTGGAGTCACCATCACTGAAGGTGTTTAAAAGACACCTTAGGGGCTCTTAGGGACATGGTTTAGTGCCAGATTTAGGTTATAGTTGGACTCAATGATCTTGAGGGTCATTTTTGATATTTTCTTTCTCAGAGGACCATGCAACCTCCCTGAGAGCCAGGACTTTTCTGAGGGCTTTGAGAGATGTCTCATGGTCACACCAGCCAGTTCCACCAGCTCCTGTCTGTCCCTTCCCAGACCAAACCTTTTCTCCATATCCCAGCCCTCCAGGTGAGTTTCTGGGACACAGCAAATGCTGCCCAGGTCTTCTGGGCTTGTTCAGAGAGTACAGCAGGCCAACATGTTGATGAGCTCTCTGTGCACCTCAAACCTTTCCTGACCATTTTTCTCCGTGCCCCACTTGTACCCAAACTTTTTCACCTTCAAGCTGTGGATGAGGGGATTGAGCAGGGATGTGGGGATGGTGTTGAAAAAAGGCTTTGTCAAACTGTCTTGTGAGGGCTGTTATGGGCATCCCACAGTCAAGGATGAAGGTGCTGTAGAAAACAGTGGCATGCTGAGAGGTCCAGGTAGAGAAGACCTTGTGCTTGTCCACACTGGGGTAGAGAGTAGTGATGCATCCATGGGATACCCATATGAACAGGAAGGGAACAAATGGCTCCAGGGGGACAAAATGCCTTCCAGCCAGTTCTTTACCCATCGCAGATGCACCATCCAGGCCATGAGCTGCAGCTTCTCCAGGAGATGCTGTGGGATACGGTGTCAAAGGCTTTACTGCAGTCTAAGGACACGACACCCACAGCCTGTGTGGCGGATTCACTCCCCACGACAGACTTTCCCTCATCTGCTCAGCCGGTCACCTTGTCATAGAAGGAGATCAGGGTGATCAAGCAGGACCTGCCTTTCACAAAGCCACGCTGATTGGGCCCGATTGCTTATCTTGTATGTGTGACCTCACAGTCCTTTCCCAGCCATGTTCCTGCTGCTGGCCTGTCCCCTGCAGAGGCAGAAGTGACCTCACAGTGCCCTGCACAGCCATTGCCTTCCTACTGGACTATGAGTTCCTGAGACACAAGTGACCACATGGCATCATACCCAGGCATCACCCTCCTTGTGGTCCAGTGTGTGAGGTGATAGAACTGAGCTCCTTTCATCAAATGTATCCAATAGATTTCCTATCAAGGGTTTGAGTGCAGAAACGTTCCTCAGAGGAGCTGCTGTATTTACTCTGGGGCATTATATATCTCTCTTGATAGAGCTCTCCAAGGAAAAGAGTCATGGAATCCTACAATACTGCAGGTTGGAAGAGACCCCTGAACATCATCTCTGTCCCACTGACCTTTATGGCACCCCAAGGTTCATTTGTGCTCCCTTGGGTTCATCTCATCATGTGCACACATTGGACATGCACATGATCTGTATGGTTACAACTTATCTGTACAATGAAAACATGGGCTTTTGACCTAGTATTTCATAGAATTGTAGAATGTCCTGAGTTGGAAGGAACCCACAAGGATCATTGAATCCAACTCCTGTCCCTGCACAGGACACCCCACTGTTCACACTGTGTGTCTGAGGACATTGTCCAGTCTCTTCTTGAACACTGTCAGATTGGGCCGTGACACCTCCCTGGGAGCCTGTTCAGTGTCCAGCACCTCTGGGTGAAGAACCTTTTCCTCATGTCCAACTGACCCTCCCCTGGCACATTTTTCTTCCATTCCCTTGGGTTCTGTCAATGGTCACCACAGAGAAGAGATCAGTACCTACCCTTCCTTCTCCCCTCATGAGGAAGCTGTAGCCACCATGAGGTCTCCTTTTAGTCTTCTTTTCAGCTCTGATGCTGAGAAATCCCTGGGATTGATTTCTGAAGCAGAAAGGAGAAGCCATGACCTCCAGGCAATGGGAAGGGGGATCCTGTCCCTCACACACGGCTCAGAGCTCTTCCTGGGACCGTGGGATGTGGGCGTGCAAGGCCGAGGGAAGGACAACACTGATACAACAACTTCCAGCTTCCCCATGGGGCTGCAAGGAGGCACCGAGGCCCCAGTACCATGAGGACAACATGGCTTCTCCTGGGCCTCAGTGGCAGAGACAATTCCCATGACCAAGGGGACAGAGACCTGGGTTCTGTGGGTCCCTTCCAGCCTTGCCAGCGCCCTTTGCCATCTCCACACAGGCTGTTCTACACGGTCCTACCCCTGCCCCTCTTTCCCTGCAAGCTGCAGACACCCATCTCGCTTCCCCACCTGCTCTCACCCCAGCATTTCTGCACCTGCACTGCTGTGTCTGCACCCTCACTGGCTGCTCTTTGGAACTCAAACCATGGGCTGATCCAGCTCCCTCTGGGTGACCTCTTGCACCACAGCACTGCCCTTCCACTGACATTTCTTCCTCCTCATATCCAATCCTCACCTTCCAAATTGCACTTTGCATTTTTTTTTTCTCTCTTCTGCTTTTCCAACTACCATGGAAAGCTCAGCCGCTTCAGAAACTGCCCTTCATGCAGGGAACCCAACCCATTAGGCTTCTTGTGGTCTTTTACCTGACCTCACCATGATTTTCTAAATCCCATGACTGCTACGGGCCGCTCAGCTTCTCTGACAGACACGACCATGTTCCTGCTGCTGTCCCGTCATGTTCTCAGGTGGGATGGACATGATAACACATCTCTAAGGCATCTCCTACCCATCTCCCGGGTAGGGCCTGTGGGCACCTAGGCAGAGGTTCTTTTCCAGCCATGTCCCTGCTGCTGGGCTGTCACCTCCAGAGACAGAACTGACCTCACTGCCCCTTCACAGCCACAGGATTCTGATTGGATTATGAGTGTCTGAAACACAACTGACCTCATAATACCACACTCATCCATCCTCCTCCTTAGCACCCAGGACCTCCCAAGACTGAAGCGTGTTCTACTCAGTCCTATACCTGCCCCTCTTTCCCACAGGCTGCAGACACCCATCTCGCTTCCTCACCTTGTTCAAATTTGTCAAATATATTTCCCACTAACACTGTGAGTGAAAAGCACTCCTCACTGGAACTGCTGTTTTTATGTTAACACCTTCTAGATCTCCTCTACAGCCTTATTTTTCATTTATTTATTTATTTTTATTATTATTATTCTACCTATTCCCTCTCCAGAAACCTCTCCAAGGCAAAAATTCTGTCAAATCACAGAATAACTCAGGTTTACAGAGAGCCCTTGTCTCACTCATCTTGTCTCACTCTCCTGCCCAGGGCAGAGTAAACCAGGTGAGGTTGCTCAAGGACTCCATCATCCTCAAAGGCACTGAAAGTTCACTCCGTTACATCATAGGAGGGGAGAATAAAGATGTTCAACAGTGTTCCCCAAGTGCTGGTCACTGAGAGATGACACCAGTAACTGGCTGCATGGAGGACTTTGTACCACTGATGATATTTGGGCTTGATGGTTCAGCCAGTTTCCCACCCAGCATCCACTTCTTGAGCCCCATCAGCACCACTCTGGCCAGAAGGAGACCATGGCTGAGCCTTGTAAACACCCTGTACACAACATGCCTTTCTTTCCCCTGTCCATTTGGGTTCAGCAGTCCCTTCCTTGTCCTTCACATTCCTGGAAACGGCTGCAGGAGGACGTGTCCCATCCCCTTCCCAGGGAGGGAGGTAGGGTGGCCAGCCTGTTATTCTCCCAGTTCCTACTCCTACTCTTCTTGAAGATGGGTTTGAGGTCTGTGTTTTCTAAGGACCTAAAAACCATTCTGGTTTCTATGGCACTTTTGACATAAATATCAGGGTTCTGTCAGCTGTCCACTGGTTTCATGGGCTCCTTATGCACCCAGGGATTCTCAGAGACAGAGTCTGTCCCTTTTACACACAGAGGCAGGAGTCAGAGTGTCCTTCTGGCTTCCTGTTGCCACTCCCAAAGGATGGGAGACACCTCACCCCTGTGCTGTGTCACCTGCTCTGGACTCATCTGAGATGTCCCGCATCATGAGGAATGGACACGGGGACCTCAGTCAAAGGAAGCACAACCCAGTGCTGCATTCAGGTGATTTCCCATAGGTTGTTCCTCCCAATATGAAGTGAGCTCAAGACCTCGTGTGTTCCACAGGCCTTCACAGAATGGAAAGGAGTAGTTGATGGTGTTTGTGCTAACTCACGTTCATGTCACCTCATGTACATGATGTGCATACTCACATGTCATCTGTCCAAAGCAAACATGGACTGCTGAACCACTCATTGAGTGTCCATCCATGGAGGGAAGAACAGCCTCTTTCGGTGAGAGCGCAGGGCTGGAAATGGTGGTTGTGAGGGGCCAGTCCATGATGATGCCCTGTGGCTCCTTCTGAGGGGTGTCCAGTGCACAGAGGCACAGCGCAGCCCCTGCTCTGCTGCTCCTGCAGGTCTCTGGCAGGAGGCCTGGCTGTGAGAGGACACTGCTGTGTGCCAACCCTGCACGCACACACTGTTCAGCTGTACACTGGGGTTTGCATCCATGGCCACTTTCATATGCATATTCTTTAGAGAATCTTTGGAAGAAGACCTAAACCATCATGCCCTACCCATAGGAGATCACCTTTCTATCTGGAAAGGCTGTTGTGAGGCCAGCTCTGTCACAGCAGTGCCCATTGCCTGTCCCTGCCTGCACTCACAGCACTGACACACAGCAGGACGGGGACCAAGCTGCCAGAGCACTCAGGCCTTGCACCAACACAAGGGATGAGAAGGAGAGTGTGGGAGTGGAACCAGAACAGCTCTGGAAGACCAAGCGCTGGTGCTCCCTGGCAGGGCTGCCAGGCTGGACTCTTTTCCCCTCCTGCCATGCACAGGAACTGTCCCTGCAGCTCCAAACAGGCCTTGGTGAAAGGATCTCATGAAGAAAAGTCACTACAGGGCTCTTTACTTTCTTTAAATACACAAAGGGCACAGTCAGTGGTTATAAGAACAGCAGAGAGTGAATTTACAAGGGGATGACAACATTATCACAATAGAAACACCACCAACAATAAAAAATAGAGATGACAGGCCAGACCTAAAATTAGTTACATTAAAACTACTATGCAGAAGGAGATGGGCAGTTTGTTGTTTCACAAAATAATCCAGTCATCAGTTTCCACAGGGCATCATTGAGCTCCTGGTTCCTCATGCTGTAGATGAGGGGGTTCACTGCTGGAGGCACCACCGAGTACAGAACAGACACCACCAGATCCAGGGATGGGGAGGAGAATGAGGGGGGCTTCAGGTAGGCAAACATGCCAGTGCTGACAACCAGGGAGACCACGGCCAGGTGACGGAGGCAGGTGGAAAAGGCTTTGTGCCGTCCCTGCTCAGAGGGGATCCTCAGCACAGCCCTGAAGATCTGCACATAGGACACCACAATGAACACAAAACACCCAAATGCTACTAAAAGACTAACCATAAGAAGCCCAAGTTCCCTGAGGTAGGAGTGTGAGCAGGAGAGCTTGAGGATCTGGGGGATTTCACAGAAGAACTGGTCCAGGGCATTGCCCTTGCACAGTGGCAGTGAAAATGTATTGGCCGTGTGCAGCAGAGCATTGAGAAACCCAGTGGCCCAGGCAGCTGCTGCCATGTGGACACAAGCTCTGCTGCCCAGGAGGGTCCCGTAGTGCAGGGGTTTGCAGATGGCAATGTAGCGGTCATAGGACATGACGGTGAGGAGAGAATACTCTGCACCAAACAAGAAACAAAAAAAGAAGACCTGTGCAGCACATCCTGCATAGGAAATGACCTTGGTATCCCACAGAGAGTTGACCATGGATTTGGGGACAATGGTAGAGATGGAGCCCAGGTCGAGGAGGGAGAGGTTGAGCAGGAAGAAGTACATGGGGGTGTGGAGGTGCTGGTCCCAGGCTATGGTGGTGATGATGAGGCCATTGCCCAGGAGGACAGCCAGGTAGATGCCCAGGAAGAGCCAGAAGTGCAAGAGCTGCAGCTCCCGTGTGTCTGTGAATGGCAGGAGGAGGAACTGGGTGATGGAGCTGCTGTTGGACATTTGCTGTCTGTGGGCATGAGGACCTGTGCAAGGAGGAAAGGACAGTGACAAGCTAAAGGAGACTTCTCTAAGGAAAATAAACATGCTGTTTCTCATGGAAAACCCCCTGACCGATGGAGGGATGTTTCAGCTCATTCTCTCTTTCTACCAGCTGAGAAAAACAGTTCATCACAGTTTAAAATGCAGTAGGGCATGCAGTTTCCATGGACACAGCTGTAAGGCAAAATTCACTGAATTGGTGTCAGAACAAAAACTGACCCACACTCCCACCCCAACCCCAGAGAGCAAGAGCTCCAGGAACAGGTGGAGAAACAGGGAAGGACACTGCAGTGCTACCAGAAAATAAAGCAAGGACAGAAAGGCTGATGGGCATGCCGTGGAACCTTCTCCTTACCCGGCTGTGCTGCTGCCACTCACATAATGACACTGTAGAGCAAGTACTTTTAGCACCTTTTTTGTGTACCATGTTCCAGGAACCCTTCCCCTGGAGGTCCAGCTGCTGAGGTGGAGACTCATGACCTGGACCCCATGGCTTTGGGGCAGAGGCTCTGCTGGGGAGGAGAGGAGACCAGGGGTTGCACTGGGCAACGTCTCTGCACTGCAGGGGATGGCAGGGGGGGTCCTGAATCCCGCCTCCCCAGCATTTCTGCTCCATCTCCCTTTCCCTGTCCATGCCTGTGCTGCCTGCAGCTGTGTCTCTGTCCCTGGGTCTGCTCCCTGTCAGTGTCACAGACCCCGTCCCACCCGCTGTGTGCTGAGCTCTGTCCTGCTCACACCTCCTGGCACTGCCCAGGGGCAGCTCTGTGTGTGCAGGGCCTCAGGAGCAGCTCAGACAAGTCCTAACGAGAACTGGGGTCTCAGTGTCTTCTCCAAAGAGAGAAATAAATCCCCATCTCCCACTGCACACCCAGATAACCAGGAGTGAAAAACTGAAAGCACAGACTCCTTCCCTTGCAGCTATTTCTGTCCTGATGTTATTGTTAGGAAGGACCCTTTGCAATGTCTGTGGGGTTGATCTGGAGCTCTGAGCAGCCCTGACCCACACAGCACCCTTCAAACCCACAAGCTCCCTGCCTCCCCTGCCGGGGGTCGCTCCTTCCCCCACAGCTTCTGCCAGGGGATCTCCCTGGGCAGGCTGAGCGCTGACCCTGGCAGGTGGCAGAGTCCCTGCCCCGGCACAGCCCTGGGGTGCAGGGACCCTGCTCTGCAGGACAGCCCTGGGCACCCCTGGGTGCTCACCCGACTTCACAGCTGTTCAACATTGCCAGACAAGAGCCCCCTCCTTACAGATCCCATAAGCTGTGCCTGTGCCAGTTTTAGGAGATGCCTCCAGGAGCTACAGCTGCATTGCCCTGCACCCAGAGACTTACCATGGCAAGGGCTGCAAAGGTTTCTCCTCCAGTGAGCTCTCAGCCATCCTCCAAATCCTGACCACCTTTAATCTCTCTCTGCCTTGCTCGTCTCCCTGAGATCCCCAGGCAGAGCCCTCAGCCCTGCTGTGCTGTGCAGAGGAGCTGCTCCTGGGCAGAGCTGTCTCTCTGCAGCGCTGCCGCTTGCCAGGAGCTCCCTCTGTCCCAGGAGCCCAGCCCAGCTCAGCAGCACAGGAGCAGCCCAAGGCACTTTAATGACCCCTTTGGTGGCTTTGGTGCTGAGTCCATGGACCTCAAACACTGAGGGGAAGCTGATGAAGCCTCTCAAGAAGTCAGATTCAAACTCCAAAGTTTCTTGCAGTGTTAATGAGTCCCACTGAGGGACACTACTGAGGAACTGACCCCAGGGTCTGGTTGGAGAAGAAAACGAGATGCAGTGACAACAGATCAAGAAAAGCAAGGTGAAGTTCTCTTAGATGCTGAGTAAACCTGGATGTGTTTCATTAACCAAAGGGCCAAGCCCTGACCCCCAGCCCTGGGAAGTCTGATCCTGTCCCTCCCACGTTGCCCAGGGACCTTCCTGGACAGTGTGATGTGGGGCTGTGCAAGGCCAAGGGCAGGACTATGGTCCCACAGCTCCCAGGTTCCTGGCTGGGGACAAGGAGGCCATGAGGCCCCTGTGCTGGAAGGACAAGGTGTCTCCTCACAGGCATCAGAGGTGCAGACAACAGCCATAGCCAAGGGGAGAAGGAGCTCATGTCTGGTGGGGCTTTCAGCCTCTTTACATCCCTTGATCATCTCCACCACAGCCTGTCCTGTGCTGTGGCATCCCCTGCACCTCTTCCCCTGCAGGCTGGAGACATCCCCCCTGCTGCCCCACCTTGCTCTTGTCTGAGCATCTTCCTTCCTTTGCTGAGATCTCTGCATCCTCCCCAGCTGTTCATTGAAGCACAAAGCCTTGGGCTGATGCAGGCTTCCTCTGCTGACCTGCTCCACCACAGCACTGCCCTTCCAGTCACATTCCTTCCTGCTCATGTCCAACCTGGACCTCCCCAGCTGCTCTTTGTGCCATTATTTCTTTCTCATGCTCTTTCCCACTAGGAAGAAACCTCCACCATCTCTGAAACCACCCTTCAAGCACTCTCAGGCTACTCCTGCACTGCTGCAGCCTCCCCAGCGCTGTTGGGCCAAAGCAGCCCAGGTCCCTCAGCATCCCACACCATGTGCACAAGGTGCTGAACCTGCCTTGGCAGAGCCCTGCACTCTCCAGTTCCCCCCTGCTTCTCCAAACTGGGAAGCCGCACACTGGCACACCCCCGTGTGTGTGGGGTCACACCAGTGCTGAACCGAATGGGATGAGAACTCCAGGTGTCTGGGTCCCCACGCTCCTCCTCATGCAGCCCCGTGTGCAGCTGCCTTGTTCATGGTGAGCGTGCACCACGGGCTGGTGTGGGGACCTTGGAGTGCCCAGGCCCTTCTCCTCAGGGTCACTGCTCAGTATGTCAGGTCCTCGTCTGTCCTGACAGATTGTGTTGTTCTCCTGCCCCAATACAGAACAGGTCACTTCCTCGTGTCAAAATTCCGAGCTTCCTGAATGGGTGAACACCAGATTTTCTCAAGGTCTGGATTGTCCCTTGACTGAAGCTCCATTTGCTCATCTGTTAGTCTTTGCAGTCAGGTGGTTTATCCTAATGAGGTTTTCTCTCTCAAGATAACAGCATGAGGAGTTACAGAACATTACAAATATCATCTCATGGAGAAACAGTGGGGGCTTGAGGGTCCAGTACTCATCATGCCAGAACTCTGGAGTCAAAGTGATAGATCCCCTTCATGTTGGAGAGCAGCAGGAATGTGTGGAGCTCTGCCTGGGGACAGACCATGTCAGCTGAAGGTTGAGGAGTCACCATGAGAGGGCAGAACAACATGGGCAGTGTTGTGGTCACTGGACATCAGCTGCAGACTCACTGATGAGGAAGAGGAATTAGATGAGGCCTCCTTCAGACAAATGAAATAAGCCTCGTGTTTTCAGGGCAGTGTCCTCACGGCAGACCTGAGATATCCCAATATCTGCAAGGTACCAGCCATCCAGGAGGGGCTGGAGCTCATTGACAACATCTTCCTGACACGGGTGACTGAGGAGTCAGTGAGGTGAGGTGCCCTGTGGGACTTCACACTTACAAACCAGAAAGAGTTGGTCAGGATGGAACAGTCAGGGATGGGAAAGTGGAGCTGAGGCTCCTGGGAGATGATCACAAGGCAAAGAGCAGGATTTCAGGAGAGCAAGCTTTGGCCTGCTGAGGGACCTGCTTGGGTCCTATGGGATATGACCTTGGTGTCTGCAGTGCTTTTCTCTCACATTTCCTCCCTCCTCTCTCCCACCTGCTGTTGTGCAGCGTTTTTTACCCTTTCTCAAATATAATATCCCAGAGGTGCTGCCAGCATCACTGAGTGGCTCAGATTTGGCGAGGAGTGGGTCCATCTTGGAGCAGCTGAAATTGTCTCTGTCTGACCTTGGTCAAACTCCTGTTGTCTTCTCAGAGAGGTGACAACTGTAGCACACCCACACACTCTCCCCAGTTTCAAGCCTTTGCCATGGATATCCAGTTAGATGTTACAAACTACTTGATCATGGAGGAGAAATGGAAATGATCTTCTGTCAACAATTCAAGGAAGTCACCAATCAATGAGCAGGTTCCTATGGAGAACTGTAAGTGCCCTGACAGTCACTGGCCAGGCAAAGCTGCAGGTGCCGACAGTCCAAAGGATCTTGGGCCAACTTCCTAACATGTCTGCCTGGTGGGCCAATAGGGGGTGATACTCACCTCCATCTGGTACTGATCAAGAAGGAAGAGCTGATGAGGGATGTGAACATCAGTGTTCACCTTGGCTGTTTTGACCTGGTAACAGTGGGGTCCCAGGCAGCAGAGGGGAGGGAGGAAGGACAGCAGCAGAGCGCAGGCTGGTGGGCTCCAGAGGAGAAGACTTTCACATACTGGGGAATGGTGGGTGAGGTGGTGATATGGAAGTCGGTCTGAAGGTTGATGGAGCTCAGGATATCTGATAATCCTTACAGAAAAGCCTGCTCCAAGCACAACAATGATTTCTCCAAGTACCCACTAAAAGAAGCATTTATGTAATGAGGCTACCCGTCTGAACTGATGGAGCTCCAGGGCACAAAGGCAGCACACAGGATGTGGAAACAGCGGAAGCTGCAAATGAGGAATTTAGAAACCTGTTCCACATGTGTGGGGATGATGCCAAAGCTGCCCTGGACTTGATACCTGCAGGGGAGTGCAAGGGCAGCAAGATGAACTGATACATCTTCCTTACAGCAGAAGAACAGACAGGGGGAACATGGGCCTGCTGCTGAACTTCATAAAAGGAGAATCAGACAGGACTGAGGTTCTTCATGGCTTCTTTGCCTTCATCTTCACCAGCAAGGTCTCCTGGGACTTTGTTCCTGAAGGCAGAAGCCTGCAGAACACCCAGCAGTGGATGGGGCTCACGTCAGGGGTGACCTGAGCAAACTCAGACACCATTACAGAACAGGAGATTGGACACTTGACCAGCTCCATGAACAGAAGTATCACTGTGCACAGCACCTGAGATTCCCAGGAGCATCCACCTCTTGGTCCAGAGGTGTCTGACTCCTCTTGAGGTGTCCTGACCTTTCCCCTCACTCACACGGTGATTTGGGCACCCAAATTTCTGACAAATTAAGTCTTTTTCAAGAGACACTCCACATCAATATGAAGTGGAGGATGCTGATACCACCTGTTCTTGAAAGGGAGGGACAGAAAAGCAGGGAAGGAAATAGAAGAAAGTTGGCTTTACTGCTATTTATTATGGAAATGCTCTCTGTTTGGCTGTTTCTGAAATCTCCCTGATCATCCACACCAGACTCGAGGCCTTTAGGAAAATGACACACAGGGCATTGGCTTGTAAGAGCATTTTTGATGTTAATGAGCCCTCTGCTGCCATGATCCTGAACTGCAGATGCTGAAACAATGAACAAACCTCTGATGAAGTGAAAGGCAGAAGCAAACCCCAAGTTTCTGAGGGTGTGTGGGACCCCATGAAGGGCCATCACTGACACAGCTGTGAAGGAAAGAAGCAGTGCAGGGCCCTGTCCCTGTGGGCTGGTGAAGGAAAGGCTTGGAGACACTGGTTACAGGTGATGAGGGCCATGTGGAGGTGGCTCTGTTGCCATGTCAGCCCTTGATGCTTGTTCATCACCAGAACGGCTGAGCCCTGACCTCTGGAACCTGGTAGATTTTTCTCAAATATTTTTCAAGGCTTTTCCTGTGGGCTTTTTGCCCATCTACTTACACACTGACACAGACAATAATGTCCTATCTTGGACACAAGAAAACTACAGGGGATGATGCTGAATGCCTTGCTGACTTCCAGGTAACAGACCATCAATGTTCTTCCCACGTCCACAACCCTGTCCTTTCCTCACAGAAAGCAAAGAGGATGGACAGGCACAACCTGCCCTGGGTAAACCCCGTCACCTTCTCTTCCAGACACCCAGAAATGGGGTCCCAGTGGACATGTTCTGGGGCACAGCCCTTAGTTCCCCTGCTCACCCATTGGCCATTTTGAAAAGTGCACACACTGTGTGAGAGCTGCCAGTGCTCAGGGAGTCCCCCCAGTCTCCATGAGCTTTCCAAGATGGTGGAGAGTGGCCTCCCTGTGACATCGTCCTGCTGTCTCAGCTCCTGGGATGCTGTCCCTGCTGTCCCATAGACTGGAGAGGGTTGTGTTAGTTCCAGTGACCCTGACTTGATCCCCATCCACTGCTGCATTGTTCTCCTCCAGATTCCTGCTTCCAGTCACAGAGGCTTGGGAGGCAGCATTTCCTCAGAAGAAAGATTCAGAGTGCTGGTAGGAAATGTATTTTGCTGAGTAACTGGACACAAATATATATTTTACTATATATTTGCCAACACATAAATGTATTATTTACCTCATGATCACGTAGAAAGACAGATAACACAGATCTGTTGAGGTCACTGTCAACATGGCCATCTAAACAGAGAACAGTTCAATTCACCTTTTTATCCATCTTTCCTCCATCAGGCAAGAGTGGCCAAGAGCTTCCAGCAGGACTCACTGTGTGCCAAGGGTAAAAAGTGGCACTGGCAGTCCATGGCAGTGGATTGTTTGGTGCCTTCGACTCTGTGCAAGACACAAGGATTATTTTTCTTTATGCTGGACGCTTTGGTAGGAGAGAAATCTAGAGAACATTTTTTTAAAAATGAAGGGAAAAAGAAACCAATTGAAAGATGTAGATGAAGGAAATGTGTTTTGTAACTTTAAACATCAAAAGTTGTTGGTGTTGTAATTCTCCTCTCTTTGTTTTGAATACCTTAAATAGAAGTGTTTTCCCATGAGATCAAAATGAGACTTTTCAGGATGTGCATTAAGAGCAAGAGGAGAACTTCTGATCCTCCACTACATTTCCCTTCTCAGCACTCTCTCTGTTATCTGTGCATCTGATCTCCCTCATCCTCCAGGTATTTCCTCCTGCCCTAACTAAACTGACCATGTCTGAAGTCCCATTTCCAGCAGCTGATCTGCACACAAGCACTTGCGATTGCTCTCTGGGTTTTCCTTCCTCTTACGGTTTGATCACTCGGACACTTGTCAACAGTCCAGTTGCTGCTTTCAGCTTCAAGGAGTTAAATGCTTCCTTGTCTTTCAGTAGTCTGTCTAATTCTGCCTTTAGCCAATTCTTTTATTGTGTTTATTTTATAATTTCCTTTCTGTCTACAAGATTTCTTTCATGGTTCTGCCTTGGAGAAGGTGAACCTCAGTGGTGGCAGTTTGTCCTTGGCGTACAGTTGAGGAGTGTGTTTTCTTTAAATCATGACTCTCATCAGTGTTATTTTGTTTGTTCAAAGGTAAAGCAAAGTCCCTGTTTGCTGTGTGCAGCCAGGTCTCCAAGGAGAGCAGGTGGGAGCTGGTGCAAAGGAGCCGGCACATCCAGCTGCAGACTGCAGTGGAGAAGTCTGGTGTAAGGAAAAGGGGTGCAAGGCCCAGGGGACCATGAGAGAAACGATGGGGTTGGGGAAGTGAGGAGCAAGGTTGTGCACACGGTGTGAGAGCTCAAGGGACAGCTTCTCCAGCCAGTCCAGACCTCCTTAGGAGAGACCCTGGATCAACATCAGATAATGCTGCAGTCACCTCTTCTGCAAACTGAAGAGTAATAAAATACACCCTTTACAATAAAAAAGACATTTTTATTAGAAGCTCTTTAAATCTTTCGCCATGATTACAAAAAGAAAGCTCTCTAATTCACAGTACAAGACTGGAAGGAAATTACAAGAAGAGACATGGTTTGTCAGAGCTTTCTTCTCTGTAATGAGCCCCATGGAGCATTTGGTGCTGAGTCCTTGAACATTACTCAGGTGCTGAGAGGAGATTGCACAAACCTTTCCAGAAGTCAAAGCCAGAAGAAAAAGTACTAAGTACCTTGAAGTATTAATGAGTTCCACTGAGGGCAAGTACCAGCAAAGCCTCCCCAGGGACTCGTTAGAGCAGAGAATTGGAGGCCATGGTGCCAGATAAACAAAGGGAAATGTGCAGGCAGCTGAGGTGCTGAGAAAACCCTGGTTTAGTTGGGTGAAGCAGAGAGGCCAAGGCCTGACCCCCAGCCCCTGGGAAGGCAGATCCTGTCCCTCACACATTGCTCAGGGCTCTTCCTGGGCCAGGGGGATGTGGGCTGTGTGGTGCTGAGTGAAGGACAATGGTGTGACAGTTGCCAGCCTTCCTGGGGGTGTGCAAGGAGGCCATGAGGTGCCCCAGTGCCGCAGGACAACATGTCTCCTCACAGGCCTTGATGGCAGAGGCCATTGCCATAGCCAAGGGGACAAAGACTTGGGTCCTCTTGGTGACATCCAGCCTTGCCAGTGCCCTTTGCCATCTCCACCACAGGTTGTCCTACACTGTCCCACAGCTGCTTCTGTTTCTCTGCAGGCTGTAGACACCCATCTTGCTTCCTCCCCTTGCTTTCACCCTCGTATTTCCATACATTGACTGATGTGTCTCCACTCTCATGCTCTGTTCCTTGAAACACAAGGAGATGGACTGATCTCATGCTCCTTCTCGATGATTTCTCGTACCACAGCACTGCCCTTTGGGTGACATTTCTTTCTCCTCGTGTCCATTCTCCATGTTCCAAGCTGTGCTGTGTGGCAGTGTTTCTCTGCTGTAGAAAGGAGGACCCTGAAAACTACTGACCTGTCAGCCTCTTACCTGTGCCTGGGAAAATCATGGCACAGATCCTTCTAGAAACTGTGCTAAGGAACAAAGAATGGTGACTCAACCACTTCCCTGGGCAGCTTGTTCCACTGCTTCACAAACTTTTCCATTAAGAAATGTTTCCTAATATAAATTCTGAACCTTCTCTGGCACAATCTGAGGCCATTTCCTCTCATCCTGTCTCTTGCTACTCAGGAGAGACCAACACCCTCCATGCTACAATCTGTTTTCAGATAGTTGTAGAGGGCGAAAAGGTCTCCCCTCAATCTCCTTTTCTCCAGGCTAAAACCCCTCAGATCCCTCAGCTGCTCCTCAGAAGACTTGTGCTCCAGACCCTCAACAGCCTTGTTCCCCTTTTCTGCACTCAGTCCAACACCCCGAGATCTTTCCTATAGTGAGGGGCTCAAAACTGAACTGAGTATTCGAGTTGTGGCTGCACCATCGTCGAGTACAAGGGGATGATCGCTGCCCTGGTTCTGCTTACTACACTATTGATGCACACCAGGAGACCATTGGCCTTTTTGGCCACCTGGGCACACAATGGTTCATGTTCAGTCATTGTCGATCAGCACGCCCAGGTCTTTTTCTGCCAGGCAGCTTTCGAGCCACGCTTCTCCAAGCCTGTAGGGTTGCAGGGAGTTGTTATGACCCCAGTACAGGAACTGGCACATGGGCATGTTAAACTTCAGACAACTGTCCTCAGCTTAATGAACCAGCAGCTCCAGATCCCTCTGTAGAGCCTTCCTACCCTCCAGCAGATCAACACTCCCACCCAATTTGGTGTCATCTACAAACTTACTAAGGGTGCACTCGATCCCCTTCTCCAGATCACTAATAAAGAGATTTAACAGAACTGGCCCTGACACTGAGCCCTGGGGACACGACTCGTGATCGGCCACCAACTGGATTTGGCTCCGTTCACCACAACTTTTTGGGCCCGGCCCTCCAGCCAGTTCTTTATCCATCACAGGTACACCATCCAGGCCATGAGCTGCAGCTTCTCCAGCAGATGCTGTGGGATACGGTGTCAAAGGCTTTACTGCAGTCTAAGGACACAACACCCACAGCCTGTGTGGCGGATTCACTCCCCACGACAGACTTTCCCTCATCTGCTCAGCCGGTCACCTTGTCATAGAAGGAGATCAGGCTGGTCAAGCAGGACCTGCCTTTCGCAAAGCCACGCTGATTGGGCCCAATTGCTCGTCTGGTATGTGTGACCTCACAGTCCTTTCCCAGCCTTGTTCCTGCTGTTGGCCTATCCCCTGCAGAGGCAGAAGTGACCTCACAGTGCCCTGCACAGCCATTGGCTTCCTACTGGACCATGAATTCCTGAGACACAAGTGACCACATGGCATCGTACCCAGCCATCACCCTCCTTGTGGTCCAGTGTGTGAGCAGATCAAACTGAGCTGCTTTCATCAAATTTATCCAATAGATTTCCTATCAAGGGTTTGAGTGGAGAAACGTTCCTCAGAGGAGTTGCTGTATTTACACTGGGGTATTTCATATCTCTGCTTCTGACTCTTTGTATCCTTCTTCCTCTGTCTATTCTGCCTTGTGAAAGAGCTCTCCAAGGAAAAGATTCATGGTATCCTACAATAGCGCAGGTTGGAAGAGACCCCGGAACACCATGATGTGTATGTTTACAACTTATCTGAACAATGAAAACACGGACTTTTGACCTAGTATTTCATAGAATCATAGAATGTCCCGAGTTGGAAGGACCCACAAGGATCATGGAGTCCAACTCCTGCCCCTGCACAGGACACCCCACAGTTCACACCGTGTGTCTGAGGATGTTGTCCAATCTCTTCTTGAACACTGTCAGATTGTGGCCGTGACACCTCCCTGGGAGCCTGTTCAGTGTCCAGCACCTCTGGGTGAAGAACCTTTTCCTCATGACCAGCTGACCCTCCTGGCACATCTTCTGCCATTCCCTTGGGTTCTGTCATTGGTCACCCCTCCTGAGGAAGCTGTAGCCACCATGAGCTCTCTTTTTAGTCTTTTCTTCAGCTCTGATGCTGAGAAACCCCTTGGTTTGCTTTCTGAAGCAGAAAGGAGAAGCCATGACCTCCAGGCAATGGGAAGGGGGATCCTGTCCCTCACACACGGCTCAGGGCTCTTCCTGGGACCGTGGGATGTGGGTGTGCAAGGCCGAGGGAAGGACAACACTGATACAACAACTTCCAGCTTCCCCATGGGGCTGCAAGGAGGCACCGAGGCCCCAGTGCCATGAGGACAACATGGCTTCTCCTGGGCCTCAGTGGCGGAGACAACTGCCATGGCCAAGGGGACAGAGACCTGGGTACTGTGGGTCCCTTCCAGCCTTGCCAGCGCCCTTTGCCATCTCCACCACAGGCTGTTCTACACGGTCCTACCCCTGCCCCTCTTTCCCTGCAGGCTGCAGACACCCATCTCGCTTCCCCACCTGCTCTCACCCCAGCATTTCTGCACCTGCACTGCTGTGTCTGCACCCTCACTGGCTGCTCTTTGGAACACAAACCATGGGCTGATCCAGCTCCCTCTGGGTGACCTCTTGCACCACAGCACTGTCTTTACCGTGACTTTTCGTCCTCCTGATATCCAGTCCTTACTTTCCAAACTGCACTATGTGATATTTTTTTTCCCTCTCCTGCTTATTCCCACTTCAAAGGAATACTCAGCCACCTCAGAAACTGCCCCTCATGCAGGGAACCCAACTCGTTAGGCTTCTTGTGGTCTTTTACCTGACAGGAGAGAAGTCACCTCACCATGATCTCCTAAATCCCTTGACTGCTGCTGGCCTTTCAGCTTCTCTGGCAGACACGACCATGTTCCTGCTGCTGTCCCATCATGTTCTCAGGTGGGATGGACATGACAACCCGTCTCCAAGGCCTCTTCCTGGGTAGGGCCTGTGGGTACCTTGGCAGAGGTTCTTTCCCAGCCATGTCCCTGCTGCTTGGCTGTCACCTCCAGAGACAAAACTGACTCCACTGTCCCCTTCACAGCCACACCCTTCTGACTGGATTATGAGTGTCTGAGACACAACTGACCTCATAATACCACACCCATCCATCCCCTTCCTTATGGACCAGGACCTGATCAAGACTGAACTGTGTTCTACACAGTCCTACACCTGCCCCTCTTTCCCTACAGGCTGTAGATACCCATCTCACTTCCTTGCCTTTCTTGAAGAGATCCCTTGTCTCACTTATCTTGTCTCACTGTCCTACTCAAAGCTGGGTGAACACTGTCCTGTTCAAGGCCTTGACCCATCTTTGCATCACCCTCAAAAGAGTTAAAATTGCATTCTACAGGAGGACGTGTCCAATCCCTTCTCAGGGACAGAGGAAGGCTGACCAGGCTCCCACTGCCTTTTCTTGCCTTTCTTGAACATGGCTTTGATTTCTGCCTTTTCCAAGGACCCCAGGACCTCCCTAATTACCCTGGTTCTTATGAGAGCACAATCCAGAATCCCAGGCAAGGGTGACAGAGCAAACTGGAGCCCTGGCAATGATCCTGTCCAAGGCATCTGAGATCAATCTCACTGGGGCGGTGAGGTTTGTTTCTGGAGTCACACACCGAAATGTCAGGGTCTGTCTGGCATCCATGTCTGAGCTGGTCTTGTGGGCTCCTTCTGCACTCAGGGGTGTTCAGAGACAGACTCTGTCTTTTTTACACACAGAGGCCATAGTCTTAGTTTCTCTCTGGCCTCCTGTTGCCACTCCCAGAGTACAGGAGGCGCCTCAGCCCTGTGGTGAGTCAGCTGCTGTGCACTCATCTGAGATGTCCTGCATCATGAGGAATGGACACGGGGATCACAGCTGAAGGATGCACAACCCAGTGCTGCATTCAGGTGGTTTCCCATAGGATGTTTCTCCCAACATGAAGTGACCTCAAGACACTGTCTGTTCCACAGAACTCTCTTCATGGAACTCTCAGGAATAGCTGATATTGTTTGTGCTCACTTGGGTTCATCTCACCTCACATGTGCGTGCAAACATCTCATCTGTACAATGCAAACATGGATTTCTGACCTGCTCATTCAGTGTCCCTCCGTGGATGGAAGAGCAACCTTTGTGAGCTGGGGAGAGAGGCCAGGGCTGAAAATGGAGGTTGTGAGGGGCCAATCCATGATGATGCCCTGGGACAGCTTCCGAGGGGTATCCAGTGCACAGGGGCACAGCCCAGCCCCTGCTCTGCTGGTCCTGCAGGTCTCTGGCAGGAGGCCTGGCTGTGAGAGGACACTGCTGTGTGCCAGCCCTGCACACACACACTGTTTATCTAACCCTATCTATACACAGGTGTTTCAATCTGTGGCCACTTTTGCGGGCATGTTCTTGAGGTAAGGCTTGGAAGAAGACCTAAACGTTCAGGCCCTGCCCCGAGGAGATCACCTTTCTATCTGGAAAGGCTGTTGTGAGGCCAGCTCTGTCACAGCAGTGCCCATTGGCTGTCCCTGCCTGCGCTCACAGCACTGACACACAGCAGGACGGGGACCAAGCTGCCAGAGCACTCAGGTCTTGCACCAACACAAGGGATGAGAAGGAGAGTGTGGGAGTGGAACCAGAACAGCTCTGGAAGAACAAGCGCTGGTGCTCCCTGGCAGGGCTGCCAGGCTGGACACATTTCCCCTCCTGCCATGCACAGGAACTGTCCCTGCAGCTCCAAACAGGTCTTGGAGAAAGGATCCCATGAAAAAGAGTCACTACAGGGCTCTTTAATTTGTTTAAATACGCAAAGGGCACAGTCAGTGGTTATAAAAGAACAGCAGACAGTGAATTTGAAAGGGGATGACAACATTATCACAATAGAAACACCACCAACAACAACAAATAGAGACGACAGGGCAGGCCTGAAATTAGTTACATTAAAACTGCTATGCAGAAGGAGATGGGCAGTGTGCTGCTTCAGGAATTAGTCCAGTCATCAGTTTCCACAGGGCATCCTTGAGCTCCTGGTTCCTCATGCTGTAGATGAGGGGGTTCACTGCTGGAGGCAACACCGAGTACAAAATGGCCATCATCAGGTCCAGGGATGGGGAGGAGATGGAGGGGGGCTTCAGGTAGGCAAACATGGCAGTGCTGACATACAGGGAGACCACGGCCAGGTGAGGGAGGCAGGTGGAAAAGGCTTTGTGCTGTCCCTGCTCAGAGGGGATCCTCAGCACAGCCCTGAAGATCTGCACATAGGACACCACGATGAACACAAAACACCCAAATCCTAACCAGACACTGACCACAAGAAGCCCAAGTTCCCTGAGGTAGGAGTGTGAGCAGGAGAGCTTGAGGATCTGGGGGATTTCACAGAAGAACTGGCCCAGGGCATTGCCCTTGCACAGTGGCAGTGAAAATGTATTGGCCGTGTGCAGCAGAGCACTGAGAAACCCAGTGGCCCAGGCAGCTGCTGCCATGTGGACACAAGCTCTGCTGCCCAGGAGGGTCCCGTAGTGCAGGGGTTTGCAGATGGCAATGTAGCGGTCGTAGGACATGACTGTGAGAAGTGTATATTCTGATGTCAAAAAGAAGAGAAACATAAAGATTTGTGCAGCACATCCCAAAAATGAGATGGCCCTGGTCTCCCAAAGAGAACTGGCCAAGGACTTGGGCACAATGGTGGAGATGCAGCCCAGGTCGAGGAGGGAGAGGTTGAGCAGGAAGAAGTACATGGGGGTGTGGAGGTGCTGGTCCCAGTCTATGGTGGTGATGATGAGGCCGTTGCCCAGGAGGGCAGCCAGGTAGATGCCCAGGAAGAGCCAGAAGTGCAAGAGCTGCAGCTCCGGTGTGTCTGTGAATGGCAGGAGGAGGAACTGGGTGATGGAGCTGCTGTTGGACATTTGCTGCCTGTGGGCATGAGGACCTGTGCAAGGAGGAAAGGACACTGATGGTTTAGATGAGACTTCTCTGGAGGAAACCAAAGCCATTCCCCACAGACGTCCCCCACAAAGAGGCATTTTTATTTTTCCAGGAGAACGTCCTAGCTGGAGCCCTCGTCAGTGCTTGGTGAGTGTGCAATGAAGAACAGGGTCTCTGGCCAGGGGCTCTTGAGGACTCAGCCTGACCCTGTGTGATTGGGTGGGCAGGGGCCAGTCCTGGGGTTCAGCTGTGTCAGCTGGAACTGCTCCTGGTGCAGAAGGGACTGTCAGCATCTGTACCCCCAGGCCTGAGAAACTGAGTTGGAGAGGTTTGGGGTTCCTACAGCTCCTTCTGCCCTCCCACCCTGGGCAGTGATCTTGGGTGTCAGAAACCCTCAGCATTTCTGCTGCACTCAGGGAGAACAGAGCGAGACCTGTGAGACCAGAGGATGCCTGTGGGTCAGTGCAGAGTGAGGGCAGCTGCTCTGTCCCTCTGTCCTGCTCCAGCTGCCCTGGGCTGGCACCTTTCTGAGATGGAGACTGATCACACTCCCATGTTACCCTGAAAAGCCACCAGGCACTGTTTAGAGTACAGGGATCCACCTCAGACCATGCCATGTCTCACCCTTTCCTAAGGTCTCAGCACCCCACATTCAGCCCAGGACACACACGACTTTTTTTCACAAACCAAACAACATTTTCTCTGTTGCTTCATTTCTGTGCTTCTACATGGGGATTCACATAACACACAGATGCTGTAGGACAGGTTTGCATCCTGGATGGAAGCTCACAGCTTGGAACAAAAGCTTAAGGAGACAATCAAGAGTCCTAATGATAGCGTTTGATTCAGGGAGACTCAGCTCATTCCCCAGCCCCACAGACTGCATTGCCCACATCCCACAGGGCAGAGCAAAGCTGGACACGTGTTCCCATGGACACACCTGCAGGAAAGGACCCACAAGATCAGGCTGTGCCTCTGCAGCTGAAACTGCCATCCCCAGAGAGCCTGAGACCAAGAACAAGATCACAACAGCAGTGACCCAGAGCAGGGGAGCAAGAAGGACAATGCGGTGAGGGTGGGTGTGAGAGAGGCCAGGGCAGAGGCAGCCGGGCACTCAGACAGCGTCACCCTTCCCCAGCTGTGCAGCCACCTCCCAGACACCAACATTGCCGGGCAGCTGCTCTCAGCCCCTGTGCTCTGCAGAGGAACTGGAGCTCTGGCTGCACAGGAGCTGCTTCATGCCTTGGAGCCCCCGGCCCTGAGGGCAGAGGCTTTGCTGGGTGGGACAGGAGGCCAGGGGGCTGCTCACAGGAGGGATCTGCACTGCAGGGGATCACAGGGACTTCTCTCTGTTCTCCCTCCCATAGAATTCCAGGTCTAATTTCCTCTCATTTCTGATCATTCTCCCCCTGGGAGGTGTTTCCCTCTCCATGTCTCTTCCCTGTCAGTGCTCACAGACCCCATCCCACCCTCTGTACCCTCCCCCTGCCCCTACAGATCCTGCCTGTTCACAGGGCACTGCCTGGGGGCATCTTCCTGTTTTTAGGCTGGAAAACAGGACAGGTCAGACTGAGGCTGACGGGTCCAGCAAAGGTGATGCAGGTGCTGTGCACAGGCAGAGGGGTGGTGAAGGGATGTTATGAGCCTTCTGGCAGATGTACTGATCCCTCAGAGTTGCAGTTCAGGAGTCTCAGTGACTTGGTTAAGCAGGAGAGCTCATTTTCAGTTTATCCTTTCCTGCACCCTCCACCCCTTGGGATAGGAAACTGAAAAGACTGGAAAGCTCCTTATCTGTCTGCTAATCCTTGCATTGATCTCGTCCTTGAGGCATCCCCTTGGAAAAATTCTGGGTGTGATCTGGAGCTGTGAGCAGCTCTGACCAACACAGCACCCTCTCCACAGCAGAAACACCTTTCCTGCCCAATAGGGTTTGCTCATCATGCGACAGCTTCCCCCCTCCTTGTTTTGGGATCTCCCCGGGCAGGCTGAGCGCTGACCCTGACAGGCGGCCGAGTCCCTGCCCTGGCACAGCCCTGGGGTGCAGGGACCCTGCTCTGCAGGACAGTCCTGGGCACCCCTGGGTGCTCCCCCTGCAGTCACCCTCAGCAGAATTTGCCGTCATGCCCTTCCCCACTGACAGTGCAGCAGGGAAGCCCTGCTCTGGAGAGTGTTCTTCTCTACAAATGAGATACTGTGGAGACGTGGCAGATCCTGCAAACTGTGTCATGTGCCAGCTTTAGGAGATCCCTTCAGGAAATGCAGCTGTATTGACATACAGCAAGTGACTTACCGTGTTACAACTGTGAAGATTTGTCTCTCAGTGAGCCCTCAGCAACAAACAACCTACATTGCCTTTCCCCTCTCTCTGCCTGGTTCCTGTGCCCTCGGTGCTGCAGGCAGAGCCCTCAGCCCTGCTGCGCTGTGCAGAGGAGCTGCTCCGGGGCAGAGCTGTCTCTCTGCAGCGCTGCCGCTTGCCAGGAGCTCCCTCTGTCCCAGGAGCCCAGCCCAGCTCAGCAGCACAGGAGCAGCCCAAGGCACTTTAATGACACCTTTGGTGCATTTTGTGCTGTGTCCATGGACCTCAGAAGCTGAGGGAAAGGTGATGAAACCTCTCAAGAAGTGAATGTCAGATTCGAACATCCAGGTTACTTGTAATGTTAATGGGTCCGACTGAGGGACACAACTGAGAAATTTTCCCCAGGGTTGTTCAGAGCAGAAAACTGGAGGCCACGATGACTGGTCAGGAAAAGCAAAGTAAATGTCTCTCTGATGGTCAGTTAACCTGGATGTGTTTCATTAACCAAAGGGCCAAGCCCTTACACCCAGCCCTGGGAAGTCAGATCCTGTCCCTCCCATGTTGCCCAGGGCCCTTCCTGGACAGTGTGATGTGGGGCTGTGCAAGGCCAAGGGCAGGACTATGGTCCCACACCTCCCAGGTTCCTGGCTGGGGACAAGGAGGCCATGAGGCCCCTGTGCTGGAAGGACAAGGTGTCTCCTCACAGGCATCAGAGGTGCAGACAACAGCCATAGCCAAGGGGAGAAGGAGCTCATGTCTGGTGGGGCTTTCAGCCTCTTTACATCCCTTGATCATCTGCACCACAGCCTGTCCTGTGCTGTGGCATCCCCTGCACCTCTTTCCCTGCAGGCTGCAGACATCCCCCCTGCTGCCCCACCTTGCTCTTGTCTGAGCATCTTCCTCCCTTTGCTGAGATCTCTCCATCCTCCCCAGCTGTTCCTTGGAGCACAAAGCCTTGGGCTGATGCAGACTCCCTCTGCTGACCTGCTCCACTGCCCTTCCAGTCACCTTCCTTTCTGCTCATGTCCAGCCTGGACCTCCCCAGCTACACTTTGGGCCATTATTTCTTTCTCATGCTGTTTCCCACTATGCAGAAAACCTCCACCACCTCTGAAACCACCCTTCAAGCACTCTCAGGCTACTCCTGCACTGCTGCAACCTCCCCAGCGCTGCTGGGCCAAAGCAGCAGAGTAATGTTACAGTGGTTGACAGATGGAAAGTTAGGGCTGAAATTGAGTAACAGGAGAGTGAGGAGCTGCATCTCCTCCCTGCAGCTCCATCAGTTCAGACGAGCAGCCTCACAAGATCAATGCTTCTGTTCATGGGTACTTGGAGAGATCATGCTTGTGCTTGGAGCAGGCTGTCCTGTAAGGCTGATCAGATTTCCTGAGCTCCTTCACCCTTCACACCCACTTCCATGTCACCACCTTTATTGGCCGCCATCCCCAGTATGTCAAAGTCTTCTCCTCTGGAGCCCACCAGCCTGTGCTCTGCTGATGGCCTTCCTCCTTCCCCTCTGCTGACTGGAACCCCACTGTGTCGGGGTCACAACAGCCAAGGTGGACACTGATGTTCACATCCCTCACCAGCTCTTTCTTGTTTCTCAGTTCCAGAACCAGGTGAACATCACCCTTGTTGTCCCAACAGGCAGCCATGTTAAGCAGGGGCCCAAGATCCTCTGGACTGTCAGCACCTGCAACTTTGCCTGGTCAGTGAATGTCAGGACAATTACAGTTCCCCATAGGAACCTGGTCATTAAGTGGTGACTTGCTCGAGTTGCCGACAGAAGGTCCATTTCTTCTCCATGATAAGTAGTTTGTAACACCCAACACATTGTCACCCTGTACTGGACTTACATGGCAAAGTCTTGGAACTGGGGGTGAGTGTGGGTGTGCTACAGTTGTCACCTCTCTGAGAACACAACAGGAGTCTGACCGACATCAGACAGAGCCAATTTCAGCTGCTCCAAGATGGACCCACTCCTTGCCAAATCTGAGCCACTCAGTGATGCTGGCAGCACCTCTGGGATATTGTATTTGAGAAAGAGTATGTCCTACGACCACTACGTTGCCATCTGCAACCCCCTGCACTACGGGACCCTCCTGGGCAGCAGAGCTTGTGTCCACATGGCAGCAGCTGCCTGGGCCACTGTGTTTCTCAATGCTCTGCTGCACACGGCCAATACATTTTCACTGACCCTGTGCAACGGCAATGCCCTGGACCAGTTCTTCTGTGAAATCCCCCAGATCCTCAAGCTCTCCTGCTCACACTCCTACCTCAGGGAAACTGGGCTTCTTGTGGTTAGTGTCTGTTTAGGATTTGGGTGTTTTGTGTTCATCGTGGTGTCCTATGTGCAGATCTTGAGGGCCGTGCTGAGGATCCCCTCTGAGCAGGGACGGCACAAAGCCTTTTCCACCTGCCTCCCTCACCTGGCCGTGGTCTCCCTGTTTGTCAGCACTGGCGTGTTTGCCCACCTGAAGCCCCCGTCCATCTCCTCCCCATCCCTGGATCTGGTGGTGTCTGTTCTGTACTCGGTGGTGCCTCCGGCAGTGAACCCCCTCATCTACAGCATGCGGAACAGGGAACTCAAGGAGTCTATAAGGAAACTGATGACTGTTCGATTCTCTAAAGTAGTAATGAACTGACCTTCTCCTTCTGCATGTCACTTGTAATATCACACATTACTAGTTCAAACATTGTCTTCTTATGGCTGTGTCCATATCTACCTGTCTGGTGTGTCCCATAGTGTTTGTGTGAATAAAGAGCCGTACTTTCTGTGTGTTTAAATGAAATAAAGGACCCTGCACTGACTTGTTTGTTCTCTCTGAGATATCTGGAGCTTCAAGAGCCATGTCTGTGTGCTCAGTGAGCAGGAGCCACCCTGAGCTGGTTCTTCCTCCCATCCTGACCAGTATGAGTCTGCAGACTCACCCCATGGCCCTGGGCACCACAGCCCACTTGCTCTGCTGAGCAGCACCACCAGTTTGGGGATGTATGGAGCATGGGAAGGGGGTGCAGGAACAGCTGGCCAGGTCATCACAGATCAGCTCTCTTGGGAAAGGCCTCTGTGGGGAGATGGGTTGTTCCAGGAGAAGAGTGGAGCACTGTATGTGTGCAGAAAAGACACAGAAAGAGAAACCCTTTGCTGCAGGTGGCAGCTTGGGGCAGGTGGCCCTGGCACTGTGGCAGCAGGACCTTCCTGAGGATCCCCTAGGCCAAACATCTCATGCTGTCCTGGGGGGCAAGTCTGGAGCTGGGTCTGCAAGCTGCCTGGGCTGGAGATCCTCTCAGCGTGCTGGCTGGATGAACATTCTCACTGTCCTTCATTCTCACTGGTCCCCACTGCTGTGGGACCAGTTCCAGTGTGGCTGCTCTGCTGGGCTGGGCTGGGGAGAGGGCAGGGGGCTGGCACAATTCAGGAGGGGGTGGGAGGGCTAAACTGGCAAATGCCCCAGAGAAGAAAACACCAGTGAACAGCTGAAGTGTGTGAGTGTGCAGGGCTGGCACACAGCAGTGTCCTCTCCCAGCCAGGCCTCCTGGGAGAGCCCTGAAGGACCAGCAGAGCAGGGTCTGGTGTGTGCCCATGTTCATGGGACTGTCCTGGGGCAGCTTCCCCAGTCATCACAGACCAGCCCCTCAAAACCACCATTTCCTGCACTGGCCCTTCACCCCAGCTGAGAGGGGTTGTTCATCCCTCAACACAAGGACACTAAGTCAGAATCCAGTGTTTCCATTGTACAGATGAGTTATGAGCATGCATATCATGTACGTAAGTTCTGGGTCCTGCACTTGGGTCTCCACAACCCCATGAATGCTACAGCCTTGGGGAAGAGTGGTTGGAAAGCTGCCTGGAGGAAAGGTATCTGGGGGTGTAGACTGACAGCAACTGAACATGAGCCAGTGTGTGCCCAGGTGGCCAAAAAGGCCACCAGCATCCTGGCTTGTATCAAGACTAGTGTGGCCACCAGTGATTGTGCCACTGTTCTTGGTGCTGGTGAGGCCACAGCTTGAATCCTGTGTTTACTTTTTGGGCCCCTCATCATAAGGACAGTGAGGCACTAGAGAGAGTGCAGAGGAGGTGATGAAGCTGCTGAGGGGTCGGAGCATACATGTGATGAGGAGCAGTTGAGGGAGCTGGGGCTGTTCAGCCTGGAGAACAGGAGGCTGAGGGGAGACCTCCTTGTTCTCTGCACTACCTGAAAGGAGGATGGGGCATGGGAGATGTTGTTCTCTTCTCCCAAGTAGCAAGTGATCGGAGAAGACAAAATGGTCCTAAATTGCACCAGAGGAGGTTAAGATTGGATATTAGGAAAAAATAATTGACAAAAAACGTTTTCAGGCATTGGAATAGGCTGCCCAGGGCAGTGCTGGAGTGCTTTAAAATAAGTTTAGACAAGGTTCTTAGGGACATGGTTTAGGGATAGAGTAAAGTTATGTTTGGACTCAATGATCCTGAGAGTCTCTTCCAACTGAAATGTTTCTGATTCTACAATATCAAATAGAAAATTCTTCTATCACTTCTTCACATACCTGCCTCTTTACCCATACTCCTGAAACTTACCTAATTAAGTACACAAATCTTGAACACTAGATGTAAATGACAAAAGCGACGTGGCTCTATCAGTGGGGTCTGATACCTGCCAGTCCCAGGCAAACACCTCAGGTACGCAGGGGCCTCTCGAGGTTTGCACTGGGTGCTTATAGTGAGACCATGGAGCTCAGCCTGAAAACCTGAGAACTCCCCTCAAAACTGAGAAACCAAACCAACAATAACAACAGCATCCAGAAAAACCCCACTCATTTTTTCATCAGGTGAAATAATACAATATTTCCAATGAAATGTCTGTGGAATTTCTATCCTGCTCAAATATGAATTTTCAGAATGTGTATGGACTGCAGGAGATGAAACATTGGCCTTTCCCTGTGCTTGCATTGCCAGAACTCTGTCTATCACGATGTGTATTTAATCCCCAAACATCCAGGAGTTTCTCCCTGTCCTTATCCAGCTCACCATGTCTGAACTCATCTCTTCAGAAGCCTGTCTGGACATTGGCACTTTCCATCGCTCCCCAGAGGTTCTTCACCTCTCACTCTTTGCTCATTCAGAGCCTCTCAGCTCTCACTCTGCTTTGAGCTTCAGGCAGGTAAAGTCTCTCAGCAGTTGCTCTCGTACTCCCTACAGGCAACTCTTCAATTATGGCAACGGACCTCGCTGGAAACTGCTTAATTTAACCATAGAACTGGTAAACATCATTAAGTTCTATTGTGTTTTTTTTTTTTTCCTCCTTTTTTGTTTCCTCTAATTAAAAATTCCCCAATGCCTGTTTACGTCCAGTCCTCTAAGGAACCATGAAGCGATTCCTGCAAAGAAGCTGTAACAATCAGTGCAAACTTCAGTGCAGAGTCTGATGTAAAGAAATGTGCTGTAAATCCCAGGGGCCAATGAGCAGAACAGGGAGTTTGGGGAGCTGATTATAGATTTCCTGCTAACAATTTGAGTAGAGAAACATTCTTCTCAGGAACTGCTTTGTTTATTTGACAACTTTCAGGTCTCCTACTCTACCTCTTTTTTTGTTTTGTTTTGCTTTTTTCTTGTTCCTCCACCTATTCTGTCTTCCAAAACCTTTCCAAGGGAAAGATTCCTTGAATCACAGAGTAACTCAGGTTGAACATCATCTTGTCTCAGTGTCCTGCTCAGGGCAGGGTGAACCCGGTGAGGTTGTCCAAGGCCTCTGCCCGGCTTTGCACCATCCACAAAGGAGCTGAAGGTTCACTCTGTCACATCATTCAGGGGCCCAGGTTTGGGGCCGTGACACCTTCGTGGGGACCCTGTTCCAGTGTCCAGCACCTCTGGGTGAAGAACCTTTTCCTCATGTCCAACAGGCGTCTTGTGGTCTTTTACCTGATCAGAGAAAAGTAACCTCACCATGATCTTCTAAATCCCATGAGTGCTGCTGGCCTTTCAGCTTCTCTGACAGACACAACCATGTCTCTGATGCTGTCCCACAAAGTTCTCAGGTGGAACGGGCATGACAACCCATCTCCAAGACCTCTTCCTGAGCAGGGCCTGTGGGTACTTTGGCAGAGATACCTTCCCAGCTCTATTCCTGCTACTGGGCTGTCACCTCCCCAGACAGAACTAATCTCACTGTCCCCTTCACAGCCATGGTCTTCCAACTCAATTATGAATTTCTGAGACACAAGTGACCTCATAATCCCATACCCATCCATCACCCTCATTATGGACCAGGACGTTACTAGATAAAACCATGCTTGTTTTATCAAATTGATCAAATCTATTTCCTAGTAGAGATCTGAGTGGAGAAGCATTCTTTATGGGAATTTGAAATGTTGACACCTTTTCTATGTCCTCTCCTGCCTCTTTTATTTTATTTTTTTTCCTTTTTCCTGGTCTCTAATTGCGACCTCAGTATCCGAAGTGCAAAGCCAATCCCACACCTGGAGATGAGATATTGTTTATTCCAGAGTTGTGGAAGTCTGGATGCTGGAATAAAACCAGCACAATAGATAGAAAAAGAATATCTATTATATCCAAAATCTTATCCCTACATTCAGACCCTCACGGCAGCCCTAAAGAGCCAAGTGTTTACACACTGGCATATGGGTTACATAATCATTTTACCACTACACATGCTTGTTGAGGAAGGATCCCAGGCTGACCCCAGTCTCTCATCCTGGGGATGTGTATTTTAGTATTATAATGAGTGTATAAGGAGCAAAGTTCAGCTAAAGGACACTTTATGTAACAGTCTTGAGACAGATGTTAAAACAAGGCTCAACTAATTGTGCAGGTTCCAGAGTGTCTGCGCTGCAAGGACAGAATTCTTTGCAGGTTCTGATTAGGTGTTTTAAAAGTCACTTTTATCTCTGTTAGCAGAGCAGACTTACCACAACTGAGAGGATTTACATATTTTAGGTTAGCAACTACAGGCAGGATTCATTCTTTTAACTGGTAAGGACTACATCTTCTGTCTTCAAATGCCTCTCCAAGGTAAAGATTCATTGAATCCTAGAATAACTCAGGTTTGAAGAGAGCCCTGAACATCATCTTGTCTCACTCTCCTGCTCAAGGCAGGGTCCACCAGGTGAGGTTGTTTTAGGCCTCTGCCCAGTTTTGCATCATCCACAAAGGAGCTGAAACTGTGCTCCATGACACGACGAAGGGGCAGAATAAAGACATTCAACAGTGTTGGCCCCAGTACTCATCACTGAGGGATGCCACTAGAAACCGACTAAACACAGGACATTGTACCACTGATGATCTTTGGGCTTGGTCATCCAGCCAACTTCCCACCCATCACAACATCCACATCTTTATCCCAGATCTCCCCAAGCTGCTCTAAGGCCACCACAGGAGACCATGTCTGGGGCCTGCAAAACTCCATGCACACAACATGCCTTTCTTTCCCCTGCCCATCTGGGTTCAGCAATCCCTTCCTTGTCCTTCAACTGCCTGGAGATGGCTGCAGGAAAATATGACTCGTCACCCTCCCAGCGATAGACATAGGCTGACCAGCCTGTCATTCTCCCAGTTCTCCTTCCTGCCATTCTTGAAGATGGGTTTGACATCTGCCCTTCTGAGGGACCACTGAATCTCTCTGATTACTCTGGCACTTTTGAGACCACAATCCAGAATTTCCCAGAGAGAAAGAGGGGCAGGTGTAGGACTGTGTAAAACAGCATGGGATGAGGATGGCAAAGGTGATCCAGCAAACAGGGACACTTGCAATGAGCCTGTCCAAGGCAGCTGAGAGGAATCTCACTGTGCCACTGGGGTTTGTCCCTGGAGTCACACACAGAAATATCAGGGTTCTGTCAGACATCCACATCTGAGCTGGCCTCATGGACCCTTAAAACACATTGAGATATTCAGGAACAGACACTTTCCCTTTTACACACAGAGGCAGGAGTCACAGTGTCTCTCTGCGCTCCTGTTCCTATTCCCAAAGGATGGAAGGCACCTCAGCCCTACAGTGTGTCACCATGTTCTACATTTATCTTTGATGTCCCTCATCATCAGGAATGGACATTGGCTCAAGGAAGCACATCCAGGTGCTGCATTCTGGTGATTTCCTATGGGAAACCCAACATGATGTGACCTCAACAAACTCTGTCTCACAGACTTTCATGGAACCACAAGGAATAGCTGATGGTGTTTGTACTGATTTGGGTTCATATCGCCTCACGTACATGGTGTGCATGCTCAGATCTCATCTGTATGATGCAAACATGGACCTTAGACCTGTTCATTCAGTGTACTTCCATGGAGGGACAAAGAACTCTGACCAGGGGTGAGAGGCCAGTGATGCAAACGATGGTTGGGAGGGGCCAGCCCATGACGATTGCCCTGGGTGTCCAGTGCACAGGGGTACAGCCCAGCCCCTGCTCTGCTGGTCCTGCAGGTCTCTGGCAGGAGGCCTGGCTGTGAGAGGACACTGCTGTGTGCCAGCACTGCACACACACACTGTTCAGATGTACACTGGTGTTTCATCTGTGGCCACTTTTGTGGGCATGTTCTTGACAGAAACTTCAGGAAGACTTAAGTCTTCTGACACTGCCCTAAGAAGATCACTGTTCTTTATAGAAGTACTTCTACAAAGACCAGCTCTGTCACAGCAGTGCCCATTGCCTGTCCCTGCCTGCGCTCACAGCACTGACACACAGCAGGACGGGGACCAAGCTGCCAGAGCACTCAGGCCTTGCACCAACACAAGGGATGAGAAGGAGAGTGTGGAAGTGAAACCAGAACAGCTCTGGAAGACCATCCTCTGGTGCTCCCTGGCAGGGCTGCCGTGATGGACATTTTTCACCCTTCTCCCACGCACAGTAACTGTCCCTGCAGATCCAGAAAAGCCTTGGAGGAACAATATCAGAGAAAAATATCACTGCAGAGCCCTTTATTTCATTTAAATACACAGAGAGCATGGCTCCATATTTATACAGCCAGTGGGTTGAGAAGGAAAAGCAGACAGTGAGTTAGAAAGGGGATGAAAAATATAAAAGGATTTATTAAAAAATAACCACTAACACCACACACACACACAGATCTGGGCCTCTAATAAGGTCCATTAAAACTGTTATCCATTAAAGAGAAGATGATGAAAACTTTCTTATTTTTTAAATGCATCCCGCCATTAGTTTCCTCAGGGCATCCTTGAGCTCCTTGTTCCTCATGCTGTAGATGAGAGGGTTCAATGTTGGAGGTATCAACGAGTATAGAGCAGACACCAGCAGATCCAGAATGGGGGAGGAGATGGAGGGGAGTTTCAGGTGGGCAAACATGGCAGTGCTGACAAACAGGGAGACCACGGCCAGGTGAGGGAGGCAGGTGGAAGAGGCTTTGTGCCGTCCCTGCTCAGAGGGGATCCTCAGCACGGCCCTCAAGATCTGCACATAGGACACCACGATGAACACAAAACATCCCTCAAAAAAAAAACAACTAAACATGAGAAGTCCAAGTTCCCTGAGGTAGGAGTGTGAGCAGGAGAGCTTGAGGATCTGGGGGATTTCACAGAAGAACTGGCCCAGGGCATTGCCCTTGCACAGTGGCACTGAAAATGTATTGGCCGTGTGCAGCAGAGCACTGAGAAACCCAGTGGCCCAGGCAGCTGCAGCCATGTGGACACAAGCTCTGCTGCCCAGGAGGGTCCCGTAGTGCAGGGGTTTGCAGATGGCAACGTAGCGGTCGTAGGACATGGCAGTGAGGAGAAAAAATTCTGCTGCAGCACAGAACAAGAGAAAAAAGAGTTGGGCAGCACATCCTGTGTAGGAAATGGCCCTGGTGTCCCAGAGAGAATTGGCCATGGACTTGGGTACAGTAGTGGAGATGGAGCCCAGGTCAAGGAGGGAGAGGTTGAGCAGGAAGAAGTACATGGGGGTGTGGAGGTGCTGGTCCCAGGCTATGGTGGTGATGATGAGGCCGTTGCCCAGGAGGGCAGCCAGGTAGATGCCCAGGAAGAGCCAGAAGTGCAAGAGCTGCAGCTCCCGTGTGTCTGTGAACGGCAGGAGGAGGAACTGGGTGATGGAGCTGCTGTTGGACGTTTGCACACTGGACATAGGGCACTGTCACAAGAAGTAAAGACAGTGACAAAATAGGGGAGATTTGTCTGACTAATATCAAAATCATTACATAGACTCCTACTGTTCCACACCCCCTTGTTCTTTTCCAGACCTTCCTCCAGCTCCGTGTCTGAGCCCTGGGTGGTGCTGGCTGGAGGTGCCGTGAGGAGCAGGGCCTGTGCTCGCTGGCTGCCGAGGAGTCAGCCCTGCTCTGCAGCAGGAGATCAATGGAACAGGAGACAGGGGACAGTCCTGGGGTTCAGCTTTCTCATATAGAACAAGGACATGTCATAGCCTTCCCTAAGGTCTCAGCACCCCACGTTTAGCCCAGGACACACACAGCTTGTTTCACAAACCCAACAGCAGTTTTATTTGTCACAGCATCTCTGCACTTCTCCATGGGACTTTCAGATAACACACAGATGCTGTAGGACAGGTTTGCATCCTGGAGGGGAGTTCAGAGCTTGAAAGGAAACCCTCAGGAGATATCCAAGTGTCCTAATGATGACATTTGATTAAGGGAGACTCAGCTCATTCCCCAGCCCCACAGACTGCAGTGCACACAGCCCCACAGGGCAGAGCAAAGCTGGGACACGTGTTCCCATGGACACACCTGCAGGAAAGGACCCACAAGATCAGGCTGTGACTCTGAAGCTGAAACTGCCATCCCCAGAGAGCCTAACAGCAAGAACAAGATCCCAACAGCAGTGACCCAGAGCAGGGGAGCAAGAAGGACAATGCGGTGAGGGTGGGTGTGAGAGAGGCCAGGGCAGAGGCAGCCGGGCACTCAGACAGCGTCACCCTTCCCCAGCTGTGCAGCCACCTCCCAGACACCAACATTGCCGGGCAGCTGCTCTCAGCCCCTGTGCTCTGCAGAGGAACTGGAGCTCTGGCTGCACAGGAGCTGCTTCATGCCTTGGAGCCCCCGGCCCTGAGGGCAGAGGCTTTGCTGGGTGGGACAGGAGGCCAGGGGGCTGCTCACAGGAGGGATCTGCACTGCAGGGGGTCACAGGGACTTTTCTCTGTGCTCCCTCCCACAACTATTCCGGGTTCAGTTTCCTCTCATCTCTGATCATTTCCCTGCTGCCTGGAGATTCTCCCCCTGGGAGGTGTTTCCCTGTCCATGTCTCTTCCCTGTCAGTGCTCACAGACCCCATCCCACCCTCTGTGCCCTCCCCCTGGCCCTACAGATCCTGCCTGTTCACAGGGCACTGCCTGGGGGCATATTCCTGTTTGCAGGCTGGAAAACAGGACAGGTCAGACTAAGGCTGATGGGTCCAGCAAAGGTGATGCAGGTGCTGTGCACAGGCAGAGGGGTGGTGAAGGGATGTTATGAGCCTTCTGGGAGATGTACTGATCACTCAGAGTTGCAGTTCAGGAGTCTCAGTGACTTGTTTAAGCCTGAGAGCACATTTTCATTTTATCCTTTCCTGCATCCCCCACCCCTTGGGATAGGAAACTGAAAAGACAGGCGCAGGAAAGTTCTTATCTGTCTGGTAATTCTCGCATTGATCTTGTCCTTGAGGCATCCCCTTGGAAAAATGTTGGGGGTGATCTGGAGCTGTGAGTAGTGCTGACCCACACCGCACCCTCTCCACAGCAGAAGAACCTTTCCTGCCCTGATAGGGTTTGCTTCTTCCACCCACAGCTTCTCCCCACAGCACCGTGGGGGAGATCCCAGGTAGGCTGAGCGCTGACCCTGGCAGGCGGCAGAGTCCCTGCCCTGGCACAGCCCTGGGGTGCAGGGACCCTGCTCTACAGGACAGCCCTGGGCACCCCTGCCTGCACATTTACATTTACACCCCACAACCATCCTTGGGAGAACACGGCATTCACGTCTTGTCCCTCTGACAGTGCATAAGGCAATCCCTACTCTGCAGTACATCCTCTCCTCTGCATCAGAGAATCTCTGAGAGTTCTACTCACATCTCTCGCAGGCTCTGCGATGTGACAGCTTTCTGACGTCCTAACATGATTTGCAGATGCAATGCCCTGCAGCCACAGGCTTCAGATCTGAGAGGATTTCATTTCCAGCGATCTCTCAGCATCCTCCCACGCAGACTGCATTTCCCTCTCTCTGCCTGGCTCCTGTGCCCTCGGTGCTGCAGGCAGAGCCCTCAGCCCTGCTGCGCTGTGCAGAGGAGCTGCTCCTGGGCAGAGCTGTCTCTCTGCAGCGCTGCCGCTTGCCATGAGCTCCCTCTGTCCCAGGAGCCCAGCCCAGCTCAGCAGCATAGGAACAGCCCATGATGTCCCTTTCTCTGTCCCCTCTGGGTTCCCTCGTGGTGTGCTTGGGGCTCTAGGGGCACATCCTTTGAAAGAAGCTCAAGTAATCAGTGATGTTAGTTGTGCCTGCTTTGCAGAAATACTTCTTGCCAGCATTGTATTCTTGCTAGCAAAAAATAAACTGGTATGAGAATCATCTTTTCTCGTCCATTCATTGAGGTCACCCCTCAGTCTCCTCTTCTCCAGCTCCAGAGCCCCAGCTCCCTCAGCCTTTCCTCACACGGGAGATGCTCCACTCCCTTCAGCATCTTGGTTGTCCTGCGCTGGACTCTCTCCAGCAGTTCCCTGTCCTTCTGGAACTGAGGGGCCACAACTGGACACAATATTCCAGGTGTGGTCTCCCCAGGGCAGAGTAGAGGGGCAGGAGAACCTCTCTGACCTACTGACCACCCCCTTCTAACCCACCCCAGGTACCATTGGCCTTCCTGGCCACAAGGGCCCAGTGCTGGCTCATGGTCACCCTGCTGTCCCCAGCACCCCCAAAGCCCTTTCCCCTACACTACTCTCTAGCAGGCTGTTCCCCAACTTATGCTGGAACCTGGGGTTGTTCCTGCCCAGATTCAAGACTCTACACTTGCCCTTGTTATATTTTATTAAATTTTCCCCTGCTCAACTCTCCAGCCTGTCCAGGTCTCTGGATGGACAGCTTCCAGTGTCAGCCACTCCTACCAGCTTGGTGTCACCAGCAAACTTGCTGACAGTCACTCTATTCCCTCGTCCAAATCACTGATGAATATATTGAATAATACCGGCCCCAGTACTGACCCCTGAGGCACTGCACTGGATCCAGGCCTCAACTGGACTCTGCCCATTGACCACGACTCTCTGACTTCTTTCCTTCAGCCAGTTCACAGTCCACCTCACTACCCGCTCATCCAGACCGCACTCCCTCAGTTTAGCTGTGAGGATGCTGTGGGAAACTGTGCCAAATATCTTACTCAAGTCAATGTAGACCACATCCACTGCTTTGTCATCATCTATCCATCTTGTTTTGTCTTCATATAAGTCTATGAGGTTGGTCAAGCACGACTTCCCCTTGGTGAAGCCATGCTGACTGCCCCTAATGACCCTCTCATCCCTGATCTGCCTTGAGATGGCACCAAGGAGAAGTCGTTCCATCAGTTTCCCAGGGATGGAGGTGAGGCTGACCGGTCTATAGTTACCCGGGTCCTCCTTCTTGCCCTTTTTGCAGACTGGAGTGACATTCGCTTTCCTCCACTCCTCAGGCACCTCTCCTGTTTCCAAAGGCTTGGCAAAGATGATGGAGAATGGTCCAGCAATAACCTCAGCCAGCTCCCTCAGCACCCGCGGGTGCATCCCATCCGGACCCATGGATTTATGGATGTCCAGATTGCCCAACTGCTCCCTAACCCAGGCCTCATCAACCCAGGCAAACTCCTCCATTGTCCTGCCTTCCCCATGGGCCTCACTGGTACGGGGCTCCTCAGGACAGCCCCTGGCAGAGCAGACAGAGACAAAGAAGCATTCAGTAACTCTGCCTTCTCTGGATCTTCTGTCACCAGGGCACCCACCTCGTTCATTAGTGGGCCTACATTGCCTCTGCTGTTAGTTTTGTCTGCCACCTATTGGAAAAAGCTCTTCCTGTTGTCCTTGACCCCTCTCGCCAGGTTTAATTCTAAGGAGGCCTTAGCTTTCCTAGTTGCCTCCCTACACCCTCTGACAACAGCCTGATATTCTCCCCAAGTGGCCAGACCCTCCTTCCATGATCTATAAACTCTCCTCTTCCACTTGAGCATCCCCAGCATCTCCCTGTTTAACCACGCAGGTCTCCTGGCTCCCTTCCTTCACTTCCTACGTGTCGGGATGCTCTGATCTTGTGCCCGGTACAAACAGTCCCTGAACACTGACCAACTATCTTGGGCCCCTTTACCTTCAAGCAGCCTTGCCCAGGGGATTTCCCCCTGCAATTGCCTGAAAAGGCCAAAGTTTGCCCTGCTCAAGTCCAGGGTTGCAATTCTGCTTGCTATCCTGCTCCTGCCACAGGAGATCCTGAACTGCACCATCTCATGGTCGCTGCAAACAAGGCAGCTCTCAACCTTTACCGCTTCAACCAGCCCCTCCTTGTTAGTGAGGATGAGGTCCAGCAGCTCCTCTCCCAGTCGGCTCCTCCACCCTTTGCATCAGGAAGTTCTCATGGATGCACTTGGTGAACCTCCTGGACTGTGTCTGGCTGAGTCGTCCTTCCAGAAACACAGGGGAGTTCAAACCCCCACGGCAACCAGGGCCTGTGACTGAGGCCGCTCTCAGCTGCTGGAGAGGCCTCGGCAACGTGCTCACCCTGAGCTGGTGGATTGTGATAGACACCCACAGCAGTATCACCCTAATGCTCCCAGTGCTCCCAGTAACCCTCCCACTAACCACTCCAGTGCACCCAATAACCCCCAGTAACCCCTCCAGTGTTCCCAGTAACCCCCAACTAACCTTTCCAGTGATCCCAGCAGCCTCCATTGTTCCCAGTAATCCTCCAAGAGCTCCCAGTAAACCCCCAGTACTCCCAGTATCCCTCCCCATGCTCCCAGTAACCACGTAGTGTTCCCATTAACCCCCCACTAATCATCCTACTGCTCCCAGTAACCCTCCCAGTAAACCTCCCAGTGCTCCCACCAACCTCTCTCAGTGCTCACAGTGAGCCTCAGCAACGCCCCATTGCTCCCAGTGATCCCCCACTAGCCCTCCCAGTGATCCCAGTAACCACCTAGTGCTTTCATGTGAGCCCCAGCAATGCCCAGTGTTCTGAGTAACCCTGCCACTGCTCCCAGCAAAACCCCCAGTAACCCTCCCAGTCATCCCAGTAACCCTCCCAGTGCTCCCAAAAATCCTCTTAGTGCTCCCAGTAACCCACCCACTGTTCCCAGTACCCTCCCAGTGTTCCCAGTAACTTTCCCAGTAATCCTCCAGTAACTCCTAATGAACCCAAATGCTCCCAGTAGCCCTCCCAGTGCTCCCATCAAGCCCCCACAGTGCTTCCAGTAACAACCTAGTGCTCCCAGTAAGGCCCCACCAACTGCCCATGTTCCCAGTAATCCTCCCCATACTCCCAGCAACCCCCATTGTTCCCAGTAATCCTGCAAGTACTCCCAGTAAACCCCCAGTGCTCCCAGTGACCCTCTCACTGTTCCCAGAAACCCTCCTCTAATTCTCCTGGTGTTCCCAGTAACCCTCCCTGTAACCTTACCAGTGCTCCCAGTAACCACCTAGTGCTCCCAGTAACTCCCCAGCAAACCCCAGTGTTCCCAATAACCCTCCCAGTGTTCCCAGCAACCCCCCCAGTGCAGCCAGTGACTCCCAGAAGCCCCCCCATTGCTCCCAGTAATCCCCCACTAACACTCCCAGTGCTCCCAGTAACCACCATTGTTCCCAGTAATCCTCCAGTAACTCCCAGTAAACCCCCAGTGCTCCCAGTAATGACCCCAGAGACTGACCCAGTGGTTCCAATAACCCACCCAGTGTTACCCAGTAATCCTTGTAGTGTTCCCAGTGAGCCTCCCAGTAACCCTCCCAGTAACCCTCTCAGTAACCCTCCCAGTAACCACCTAGTGATATAAGTACTCCTCAGCAATTCCCAGTATTTCCAGCAACCCTCCCAGTTCTCCCAGTAACACCCACTAATCCTCCTAGTGCTCCCAGTACCCTCCCAGCAATCCCCAAAGTTCCCACTAACCCCTCCCAGTGCTCCCAGTAACCCCCCACTAACCCCTCCAGTGATCCCAGCAACCCCTATTGTTCCCAGTAATCCTGCAAGAAGTCCCAGTAAATCCCCAGTGCTCCCAGTAAACCTCCCAGGGTTCCCAATATTCCCTCACAAATCCTCTTAGTGTTCCCAGTAACCATCCCAGCTGCCCCCCCCAGTGATTCCAGCAACCCCACCAGTGTTCCCAGCAACCCCTCACTAATCACAGAATCCCAGGATGTCAGGGGTTGAAGGGCCCTGGAAAGCTCATCCAGTGCAATCTCCCCATGGAGCAGGAACACCCAGCTGAGGTTCCACAGGAAGGTGTCCAGGCGGGTTTGAATGTCTGCAGAGATGGAGACTCCACAACCTCCCTGGGCAGCCTGGGCCAGTGTTTTATCACCCTCACTGAGAAGAAATTTCTTCTCAAATTTAAGCGGAACCTTTTGTGTTCCAGTTTGTACCCATTGCTCCTTGTCCTGTCACTGGTTGTCACCCAGAAGAGCCTGGCTCCATCCTCCTGACACTGCCCCTTTCCATACTGTTCCCCAGGAATGAGTCCCCCCTCAGTCTCCTCCAGCTTCAGAGCCCCAGCTCCCTCAGCCTTTCCTCACACGGGAGATGCTCCACTCCCTTCAGCATCTTGGTGGTTGCACTGGGCTCTCTCCAGCAGTTCCCTGTCCTTCTGGAGCTGAGGGGCCACAACTGGACACAATATTCCAGGTGTGGTCTTACCAGGGAAGAAAGGAGAACAAGGGAGTGACCCCCAAGCTGCCTTAAAATAGTGGTGCCAGAATCACCTCAGGGCTCAAAATGGCACCAGAATCACCTCCTCACATGGGACATGCTCCACTCCATCATCTTCATGACATGCAGCTCTCCCTGGCTTTCTGAGGGGGCATCCACTTCACAGCATCCCCATCCTGGGGGCTCTGGGCAGTATCCTCTGGGCACTGTGGGGCAGGAGCAGGGTTGGTTGTACAGAAGTGGGTCAGCTCTCCACTCGGGCGTGGAGAGCTGCTGGGTGAAGCTGCCAACTTGGCTCACGCAAGCCAGACAAGACCTTTTCCAGCAATCAAGCATTGATACATCCAGTCTTTCCTGTCACTGAATCCTAGAATCACAAAGTAGTTTGAGTTGGAAGTGACATTCACAGCCCATCTGGTCCAACTCCCTTTGGTGATCAGGGACATCTTCACCAGCTCAGGTTGCTCAGAGCCCCATCCAACCTGGCCTGGGATGTCTCCAGGGATGGTTCATCCACCACCTCTCTGGGAAACCTGTCCCAGTGTTTTACCACCCTCAGTGTAAAACATCTCTTCCTCATTTCACTCCTTGACTCTCTCCTATTCTAGTTTAAACCATCACCCTTTGTCCTACACAACAGGCCCTGCTCAAAAGTCTGTCCCCATCGTTCTTATCGGCCCCTTTTCGGTCCAGAAAGGCTGCAATAACGTCTCCCAGGAGCCTCTCTTCTCCAGCTGAACACCCCAACTCTTAAACTGGCAAACTCATGACATTTTAATTTTTCAATACACTACTGCCACAAAAACATGAGCACATCCTTTTACACAGCATTTTATATAGCATCTGTAGACCCCATAGAGCCCAAATGTCACCAGTGGTAAAAGTGCCCCATAGACCAGTTACCAGAGGAATCCCTCAGGGACCAGCACTTGGGCCAACACTGTTGAACGTCTTTATTCTCCCCTGTATGATGTGACGCAGCGAACCTTCAGCTCCTTTGTGGATGGTGCAAAGCTGGGCAGAGGCCTTGGAGAACCTCACCTGGTTCACCCTGCCCTGAGCAGGACAGTGAGACAAGATGATGTTCAACCTGAGTTACTGTGTGATTCAAGGAACCTTTCCCTTGGAAAGGTTTTGGAAGAAGGAACAGGTGGAGGAACAAGAAAATAAAAAATACAGGCAGAGGAGGAGACCTAAAAGGTGTCAAATAAACAGAGCAGTTCCTGTGAAGAATGTTTCTCTACTCAGATTGTTAGCAGGAAATCTATATTCAGCTCCCCAAACTCCCTGTTCTGCTCATTGGCCCTCCTGGGATTTACAGCACATTTCTTTACATCAGATTCCGCACTGAAGTTTGCACCTCATTGTTACAGCTTCTTTGCAGGAATTATTTCATATTTCCTCAGAGAACTGCAAGTAAACAGGCACCGGGGGAATTTTTAATTAGAGGAAACAAAACAAAAAACGCAACAGAACTTAGTGATGTTTCTCAGTTCTATGGTTAAATTAAGCAGTTTCCAGCGAGGTGCATTGCCATAATTGAAGAGTTGCCTGTAGGGAGTACGAGAGCAACTGCTGAACGACTTTACCTGACTGAAGCTCAAAGCAGAGTGAGAGCTGAGAGGTTCTGAATGAGCAAAGAGTGAGAGGTGAAGAACCTCTGGGGAGCGATGCAAAGTGCAAATGTCCAGACAGGCTTCTGAAGAGATGAGTTCAGACATGGTGAGCTGGATAAGGACAGGCAGAAACTCCTGGATGTTCAGGGGATTAAATACACATTGTGATGGACAGAACTCTGGCAATGCAAGCACAAGGAAAGGTCAATGTTTCATCTCCCACAGTTCATACACATACTGAAAATTCATAGTTTGACAGAACAGAACTTCCATGGATATTTTAATGGAAATATTGAATTATTTAATCTGATGAAAAAAAGAGTGTGGGGCTTTTTGTTCTTTTTGTTGTTGTTGGTTTTGTTTTTCAGTTTTGAGGGGAGTTCTCAGGTTTTTGGGCTGAGCTCCATGGTCTCACTATAAGCACCCCGTGCAAACCTCGAGAGGCCCCCGTGTACCTGAGGTGTTTGCCTGGGACTGGCAGGGATCAGACCAGACTGATAGAGCCGTGGTGCTTTCATCATTTACATCTGCTATTCAAGATTGTGTGCTTATTTAGAGAAATTTCAGGACTGTAGGTAAAGAGGCAGGTGTGTGAAGAGCACTTTGAAGAAGAGATAGAAGAATTTTCCAGTTGGTAACAGAGAATCATAGCACTATTTCAGTTGAAAGAGACTCTCAGTATAATTGAGTCCAACCATAAAATAAATCTAGCACTAAACCATGTCCCTAAGAACCTCATCTAAACACCTTTTAAACCCTTCCAGGTATGGCAACTCCACCACTGCCCTGGGCAGACTGTTCCAATGCCTGACAACCCTTTCCAGGAAGAATTTTTTCCTAATATCCAATCTAAACCTCCCCTGGCACAATTTGAGGCCATTTCCTCTTGTCCAGTCACTTGCTACTTCATAGAAGAGACCAACACCCTCCGTATTCCAACCTCCCTTCAGGCAGTTGTGGACAGCGAGGTCTCCCCTTAGTGATACAAGGCAGGATGCTGGTGGCCTTTTTGGCCACCTGGGCACATGCAGGTTCATGTTCAGCTGCTGTTGATCAACACCCCCAGATCCCTTTCTATCAGGCAGTTTTCCAGCCTCTCTTCCCCAAGCCTGTAGCACTGCCTGGGGTTGTTGTGACCCTATCCAGGACCCAGTGCCCTCAGGCAATTGGCCTCAGCACAACAATCCAGCTGGTCCAGATCTCTCTGTGTGGCCTTCCCACCCACCAGCAAATCAACACTCCCACCCAACCTGGTGTCATTTGCAAACTTACTGAAGCTGCACTCCATCCCCTCATCAAGATTATTGATAAAGGTTAAATAGAACTGAGCCAAATACTGAACCCTGGGGACACCACTTGGGACTGGAGGCCAAGTGGATTTCGCTCCGTTCACCACAACTCTTTGGGCCCGGCCCTCCAACCAGTTCTTTACCCATCACAGATACACCATCCAGGCCATTAGCTGCAGCTTCTCCAGGAGATGCTGTGGGATACGGTGTCAAAGGCTTTACTGCAGTCTAAGGACACAACACCCACAGCCTGTGTGGCGGATTCACTCCCCACGACAGACTTTCCCTCATCTGCTCAGCCGGTCACCTTGTCATAGAAGGAGATCAGGCTGGTCAAGCAGGACCTGCCTTTCACAAAGCCATGCTGATTGGACCCAATTGCTCGTCTGGTGTGCGTGACCTCACAGTCCTTTCCCAGCCATGTTCCTGCTGTTGGCCTATCCCCTGCAGAGGCAGAAGTGACCTCACAGTGCCCTGCACAGCCATTGGCTTCCTACTGGACCATGAGTTCCTGAGACACAAGTGACCACATGGCATCGTACCCAGCCATCACCCTCCTTGTGGTCCAGTGTGTGAGCAGATAGAACTGAGCTGCTTTCATCAAATGTATCCAACAGATTTCCTATCAAGGGTTTGAGTGCAGAAACGTTCCTCAGAGGAGCTGCTGTATTTACTCTGGGGCATTATGTATCTCTCTTGATAGAGCTCTCCAAGGAAAAGATTCATGGAATCCTACAATTCTGCAGGTTGGAAGAGACCCCTGAACATCATCTCTGTCCCACTGACCTTTATGGCACCCCAAGGTTCATTTGTGCTCCCTTGGGCTCATCTCATCATGTGCACACATTGGACATGCACATGATGTGTATGGTTACAACTCATCTGTACAATGAAAACATGGACTTTTCACCTAGTATTCCATAGAATTGTAGAATGTCCTGAGTTGGAAGGGACCCACAAGGATCATTGAATCCAACTCCTGTCCCTGCACAGGACACCCCACAGGTCACCCCTTGTGTCTGAGGACATTGTCCAGTCTCTTCTTGAACACTGTCAGGTTGGGGCCGTGACACCTCCCTGGGAGCCTGTTCAGTGTCCAGCACCTCTGGGTGAAGAACCTTTTCCTCATGTCCAACTGACCCTCCCCTGGCACATCTTACTTCCATTCCCTTGGGTTCTGTCAATGGTCACCACAGAGAAGAGATCAGTACCTTCCCTTCCTTCTCCCCTTGTGAGGAAGCTGTAGCCACCATGAGGTCTCCTTTTAGTCTTCTTTTCAGCTCTGATGCTGAGAAACCCCTTGGATTGATTTCTGAAGCAGAAAGGAGAAGCCATGACTGTTGCTTTATCCATGCGAGCCACGGAACCTGACACACCAATATGATGTTCACAGAGTTCGCTTTATTGTCGGACCGGGCTAGCTTTATAGCAAAGCTGCCCTGTCCACGCGCCTTACAACAATGTGATTGGTTGTAACTCGTGTTATACAATAACATGATAGGCTGCATGTACTGTCCACGCGCTCTGCACGCATGTGTCCGCAGATTGCTCACTCATTATTACATTCTAATGGCGCTCCTTTAGTCTCTTTTGTCTCTGGCTTCACCTCTCAGCCAGGCTGGCGACAACCCCATCCCCCTGGGGCGGGGGGGGGCTCTGCCACTACATCTCCCCCTCTTTTATTTAATATTAACAATACGCCATATCATGCTTTAAATACAGTGTGAAATACAGGGTAAGAACATTAAGGCTAATACAATTACAATTAACAAGAACAAACCTGTTTTCAATATTCCTTTTAACCAAACAAGGCATTCACCCCAAAAAACCCAATATCTTCTGTTATTTTCTTGTTCTGCAAATCTTCTATCTTTTTAACTTTTAAGTTCAAACAACACATACAATCAAACTCTTCATAACTGTGAACATGTCCAATAACAAAAAATTAATTGCTGCTCTGTTTTACAAAGTGGTATTCTCAACATTGGCTACATTCGTTGCTTAAAGCGATAACATGTCTGAGGTTAAGGGTTGTCATCACTGCAATCGGTTTCTTCTCTGTTAGCTAGCCAAGGTCTCACCCACTTTGCTGGGATCCATGAATTTTTGTGGTTACCTGTAGAAACACAAGCATATCCCCTTCCCCAGGTTATTAGTGACATAGGACCTTCCCATTGTTGTGTTGTCGGATTAAACACACTAACCTTAGGCACATTTTCGGAAAAATCTTTGACATTTTTGATATGGTGCATAACAATTGGTTCCATTTCAGTTTCACTTTTAGGATTAAGCCAGTTCAGCACATACAATGCCTTCATCAATACCTCTTCTGGGCTCACACCAATTCCCCCTTGTTTTTTCAAAACAGACAAAAGATTTTTTAATGTACGGTGTGCACGCTCAATAATTGCTTGGCCAGTAGAATTATAAGGGATTCCAAACAGGTGCTGTACCTTCCACTGGGTGAGGAAGGCTGCAAGTCTGTCAGAGTGGTATGCAGGACCATTATCTGTTTTGATTTGTGTAGGGACACCCATGACAGCAAAAGCTTGTAGTAAATGACGTTTTACTGCCTTTGCATTTGCTGAGGTCAAGGCTGTAGCCCACAGCAGTCCTGAACAGGTATCTATGGAGACATGAATGTACTTTTGTCTGCCAAATGGTGCAAATTCAGTAATATCAGTTTGCCATAACTGACCTGGCTGCAAGCCCCGAGGATTTACTCCCTTTTGTTGGAGAGGGACTATGCGGGCACAATCAGGACAAGCTGCAATAATGGCTCGAGCTTGTTCCTTTGTAATTGTAAACTGCTTTCGGAGTGCTGCTGAGGATTGATGAAAGAATTCGTGAGCTTGTCTGGCTTGTTCAAAAGGGGATATATCTGCTACTGCCACAAGTTTGTCTATGATGCTGTTTCCCTCTACTAGACCACCTGGTATGTTAGTATGGCTTTTTATATGCATGATAAATACTGGTGCTGTCCTATAATCTAATACGTTCCACAAATCTAACAATGCTTCAAACAACAAGGAATTGGAAACTCGCTGCAAAAGCGCTCTATGTATTCTTTGTACAATTCCCACAACATAAATAGAATCTGTTACCAGATTAACTGGAGAGTTATGCCATTTTTGCAATGCTGCTAAGCATATTGAGGGCAGTTTATTTTAATATGTCCTGTCTGTCCGCAAGTAAAACATGCTAGGCCACAAGAAGGGCTTCGGCCTTTCATTGCAGGCTTAAGTGCTGCAGCCAAGGCTGCAGCGTGGGCTTGAGCATGTATTTTTGCTTTTTCTACCTCCTGTGGCATAATCGGTACCTGTGTGCAAGCTTCCACCATCTCTGCTAAAGAAGCAGTTTTTCCCAAACCGGTTAATATCTGTTGGCATTGGGTGTTTGCATTCATCATAGCCAAATCTTTCCCCACAGCAGCTTTTGCCTCTGGAGTCACGTTAGGAGAGGCATCTATCACTTCTTTTAAACGATCCACAAATGTCATATATGGTTCCCCAGGATCCCACTCTATTGTAGAATAGGGTGGCACAGGGTTACCTCTATTTGGCAATTCTTTCACTGCCGCCAAGGCAAGCCCTTGCGTTTGCTGCAAAATCCTTGGATGAAGTGCTGCCTGAGTAGCACCATCCGCATATTGCCCACGACCCAGTAACTGGTCCATGCTAGCTAACCGCAACGGATCATCAGCTGGTAAACGAACATCTTCTAATACTGCCAATTCCACTTTCCCCTGCCACTTGTCCAAGAACAGCAAATACCCCGTTGGAGGAAGCAATAACTCCATCAATGCCCTAATATCTGTTTGAGTTAGTACTTGCCCCTTGAAAAATGAATTGATTAGCTGCATCACATGCTTATTATCCATACCATATTGCATAACTGCACTTTGCAATTGCTTAACCGTTTTCCAATCAAAAGGCGACCACTGCCTTTGTCCTCTATTATCTATGTGCACTGGCATTGCTGTAATACTACCAGGTAACATGATCCCTTCAATAGTTGCATCTCTGATTACCCCTTGCCAACGTTGCCCTGCATTGTAAGAATGATCTCGAGGAATATCTCTACCCTGATGCACAGGGGCAGCACCCAAATTATCATTATTATCACTGCTATACAATTCCCTTGTGTTTCCCTGTGGATCAGTAAGTCGACGCATATTTGCAAACCGATCTACTAACCCAGTCTCCAGCCCTTTTCCATATCGCGCTCTCAAATATTCATCTGCTTCTCTTATAGACCACATCCCATCTTCAACACATTGTCTAGCCCATTTTTGTATTTGCTCCCTTTTGATACGGAGCTCCTCCGGAGTGAGGTCTAATTCCACCCCCTCCCTTTCCTGTTTTCCCCGTTTTTCACATTCCCTGCCAATTGCCTCCAGCCCGTCCTTAATTGCATCTGACGCCTTTTTATATGCTATTAACCGCGAAGTTTTACTGTTACCGCCATCTAGTCGTTTCATAGCTTCTAGAACTTCTTGCATCTGGCTCTCCTGCCGTCTCAGTAAGTCCTTCAGGCTCTGCACGTGGCTCTCCTCCTGGAAGTCAGGGCGATTCTGCGGTGCTCCGTCCTGGTGTTCCATCGGGTCCTCCGGCAAAGGCACGTCGGCTGGATTAACTTGTCCTGGCTTGTTGAAACTTGCCGGTTGCTGCCATTCGTTGTCGGAGCCAGGCAATGGCTCAACGGGCGCAGAGGGTATAATTTGCTCTCCGCCCCAGAACTCCAGATCTGATACGGGACATACCAGCGGTGTTGATTCTTCGGAGTCCTCGGAGGGTGGGCAGCTCGCGGCGGGCGGCTCCGAGGGGACGGCACACAGCTCCGGCTCCTCTGAGACTTCCTGCATTAGCTGCCTGACCTCCCGCCAGGGTCCGGCGAGATCGCAAGCCTCGCGGCTCCCCCTTGTAACCGCTTCCCATAGTTCGGTCCCTATGTCCTCCCATGTACCGGGAGAAAAAAATTTGTCCGTCGAACGAACACAGCCCTTACGCTGGGCGAATAGTAAAAGGTGCTCCACCGCGTCTTTTTCCAAAATTCTTCCTGTTCTTGCAGCCAGCTGCAGAATACTTCTCACTATTATTTTTTCTTCCACGGATGCCGTGTTTCCCATGCCACCTGCTTCTTCGTAGGCCTACTTTCCGCTATGATTGAGCGCTGGGCTGGTGTCGCCCCCAGGTGGCGTCCTCGCGTCTTCACTTCCGGCGATCTTGCTTCGATACGAAGTATCACGTCGGGGTCACCAAAGTGTTGCTTTATCCATGCGAGCCACGGAACCTGACACACCAATATGATGTTCACAGAGTTCGCTTTATTGTCGGACCGGGCTAGCTTTATAGCAAAGCTGCCCTGTCCACGCGCCTTACAACAATGTGATTGGTTGTAACTCGTGTTATACAATAACATGATAGGCTGCATGTACTGTCCACGCGCTCTGCACGCATGTGTCCGGCAATTGCTCACTCATTATTACATTCTAATGGTGCTCCTTTAGTCTCTTTTGTCTCTGGCTTCACCTCTCAGCCAGGCTGGCGACAACCCAATCCCCCTGGGGCGGGGGGGGGCTCTGCCACTACACATGACCTCCAGGCAATGGGAAGGGGGATCCTGTCCCTCACACATGGCTCAGGGCTCTTCCTGGGACCATGGGATGTGGGTGTGCAAGGCCGAGGGAAGGACAACACTGGGACAACAACTTCCAGCTTCCCCATGGGGCTGCAAGGAGGCAACGAGGCCCAAGTGCCATGAGGACAACATGGCTTCTCCTGGGCCTCAGTGGCGGAGACAATTCCCATGGCCAAGGGGACAGACACCTGGGTTCTGTGGGTCCCTTCCAGCCTTGCCAGCGCCCTTTGCCATCTCCACCACAGGCTGTTCTACACGGTCCTACCCCTGCCCCTCTTTCCCTGCAGGCTGCAGACACCCATCTCGCTTCCCCACCTGCTCTCACCCCAGCATTTCTGCACCTTCACTGCTGTGTCTGCACCCTCACTGGTTGCTCTTTGGAACTCAAACCATGGGCTGATCCAGCTCCCTCTGGGTGACCTCTTGCACCACAGCACTGCCCTTCCACTGACATTTCTTCCTCCTCATATCCAATCCTCACCTTCCAAATTGCACTTTGCATTTTTTTTTTCTCTCTTCTGCTTTTCCAACTACCATGGAAAGCTCAGCCGCTTCAGAAACTGCCCTTCATGCAGGGAACCCAAACCATTAGGCTTCTTATGGTCTTTTACCTGACCTCACCATGATTTTCTAAATCCCATGACTGCTACGGGCCGCTCAGCTTCTCTGACAGACACGACCATGTTCCTGCTGCTGTCCCGTCATGTTCTCAGATGGGATGGACATGGTAACACATCTCTAAGGCATCTCCTACCCATCTCCTGGGTAGGGCCTGTGGGTACCTTGGCAGAGGTTCTTTCCCAGCCATGTCCCTGCTGCTGGGCTGTCACCTCCAGAGACAGAACTGACCTCACTGTCCCCTTCACAGCCACAGGATTCTGATTGGATTATGAGTGTCTGAAACACAACTGACCTCATAATACCACACTCATCCATCCTCCTCCTTAGCACCCAGGACCTCCCAAGACTGAAGCGTGTTCTACTCAGTCCTATACCTGCCCCTCTTTCCCACAGGCTGCAGACACCCAACTCGCTTCCTCACCTTGTTCAAATTTGTCAAATATATTTCCCACTAACACTGTGAGTGAAAAGCACTCCTCACTGGAACTGCTGTTTTTATGTTAACAACTTCTAGATCTCCTCTACAGCTTTATTTTTCATTTATTTATTTATTTTTATTGTTATTATTCTACCTATTCCCTCTCCAGAAACCTCTCCAAGGCAAAAATTCTGTCAAATCACAGAATAACTCAGGTTTACAGAGAACCCTTGTCTCACTCATCTTGTCTCACTCATCTTGTCTCACTCATCTTGTCTCACTCTCCTGCTTAGGGCAGGGTGAACCAGGTGAGGTTGCTCAAGGACTCCATCATCCTCAAAGGCACTGAAAGTTCACTCCATTACATCATAGGAGGGGAGAATAAAGATGTTCAACAGTGTTCCCCAAGTGCTGGTCACTGAGAGATGACACCAGTAACTGGCTGCATGGAGGACTTTGTACCACTGATGATATTTGGGCTTGATGGTTCAGCCAACTTCCCATCCAGCATCCACTTCTTGAGCGCCATCAGCACCACTCTGGCCAGAAGGAGACCATGGCTGAGCCTTGCAAACACCCTGTACACAACATGCCTTTCTTTCCCCTGTCCATTTGGGTTCAGCAGTCCCTTCCTTGTCCTTCACATTCCTGGAAATGGCTGCAGGAGGACGTGTCCCATCCCCTTCCCAGGGAGGGAGGTAGGGTGGCCACCCTGTTATTCTCGCAGTTCCTATTCCTGCTCTTCTTGAAGATGGGTTTGAGGTCTGCATTTTTTAAGGACTCCAGAACCATTCTGGTTCCTATGGCACTTTTGAGATCACAATCGGGAATCATGGGCAAGGGTGACAGAGCAGACAGGAGCACTTGCAATGATCCTGTCCAAGGCAGCTGAGATCAATCTCACTGGGGCAGTGAGGTTTGTTCCTGGAGTCACACACACAAACGTCAGGGTCTGCCAGGCATCCATGTCTAAGCTGGCCTCATGGACTCCTTATGTACCCAGGGATGCTCAGAGACAGAGTCTGTCCCTTTTACAGAGGCAGGAGTCACAGTGTCCCTCTGGCCTACTGTTGACACTCACAAAGGACAGGAGGCACCTCATCCCTTTGGTGTGTCACCCTGCTCTGCACCCATCTGAGATGTCCCCTGGCAGGAAGAATGGACACAAGGCCCTTGGTTGAAGGAAGCACATCTCAGTGCTGCATTCAGGCAGTTAACAATGGGATGTTACTTCGATCATGATGTAATCTCAAGATCTTGTCTGAACTATAGGCGTTCATGGAACCCCAAAGAACAGTTGATGGTGTTTGTGCTCACTCGGGTTCATGTCACCTCACGTACATGGTGTGTGTGCTCAATGTACAATACAATCTGTACGATACAATCTTGGACTGCTGACCTACTCATTCAGTGTCCCTCCACGGAGGGAAGAACACCCTGTGTGGGTGAGCCCTCAGTGCTGGAAATGGAGGTTGTGAGGGGCCAGTCCATGATGATTGACCTGAGGTTCCTTCTGAGGGGTGTCCAGTGCACAGGGGCACAACCCAGCCCCTGCTGTGCTGGTCCTGCAGGTCTCTGGCAGGAGGCCTGGCTGTGAGAGGACACTGCTGTGTGCCAGCCCTGCACACACACACTGACCAGCCGAACAATGGTGTTTCATCTGTGGGTAACTTTCTTGGGCGTGTTCGTGGGAGAAGCTTTGCAAGAAGACCTAAACCCTCAGGCCCTACCCATAGGAGATCACTTTTCTTTATAGAAGAACTGTTACAGAGGCCAGCTCTGTCACAGCAGTGCCCATTGGCTGTCCCTGCCTGCGCTCACAGCACTGACACACAGCAGGACGGGGACCAAGCTGCCAGAGCACTCAGGCCTTGCACCAACACAAGGAATGAGAAGGAGAGTGTGGGAGTGGAACCAGAACAGCTCTGGAAGACCAAGCGCTGGTGCTCCCTGGCAGGGCTGCCAGGCTGGACTCTCTTCCCTTCTACCCATGCACATGGGAACTACCACTGCAGCTCCAGAAAGGTCTTGGAGAAAGAATGTCAGTGAAAAATACTGGTGAAGGATCATTATTTTGCTTAGACACAGAGAACACGATTCCACATTGACACAGCCACTCACTGAGAAAAGAAAAGCAGGCAGTGAATTACAAAGGGAATAAAAATATTATCATTAAAAAAAAAACAAACTCACAACTAGAGACAAAAAATACTACACACAGGATGAACCTGCAATGAGAATGTCTTCTTATGTAGAAGAAGACAGAGAGAGTTTATAGGTTCAGAAGAAATCCAGTCATCAGTTTCCACAGGGTATCCTTGAGCTCCTGGTTCCTCATGCTGTAGATGAGGGGGTTCACTGCTGGAGGCACCACCGAGTACAGAACAGACACCACCAGATCCAGGGATGGGGAGGAGATGGAGTGGGGCTTCAGGTGGGCAAACATGGCAGTGCTGAGAAACAGGGAGACCACGGCCAGGTGAGGGAGGCAGGTGGAAAAGGCTTTGTGCCGTCCCTGCTCAGAGGGGATCCTCAGCACGGCCCTGAAGATCTGCACATAGGACACCACAATGAACACAAAACATCCAAAACCAATTAACAGACTAAACACAAGAAGCCAAACTTCTCTGAGGTAGGAGTGTGAGCAGGAGAGCTTGAGGATCCGGGGGATTTCACAGAAGAACTGGCCCAGGGCATTGCCCTTGCACAGTGGCACTGAAAATGTATTGGCCGTGTGCAGCAGAGCATTGAGAAACCCAGTGGCCCAGGCAGCTGCTGCCATGTGGACACAAGCTCTGCTGCCCAGGAGGGTCCCGTAGTGCAGGGGTTTGCAGATGGCAACGTAGCGGTCGTAGGACATGACGGTGAGAAGGTAAAATTCTGCTGAAGCTAAAAAGAAAAAAAGAAAGAGTTGTGCAGCACAGCCTGCATAGGAAATGACCCTGGTATCTCACAGAGAGTTGGCCATGGATTTGGGGACAATGGTGGAGATGGAGCCCAGGTCGAGGAGGGAGAGGTTGAGCAGGAAGAAGTACATGGGGGTGTGGAGGTGCTGGTCCCAGGGTATGGTGGTGATGATGAGGCCGTTGCCCAGGAGGGCAGCCAGGTAGATGCCCAGGAAGAGCCAGAAGTGCAAGAGCTGCAGCTCCCGTGTGTCTGTGAACGCCAGGAGGAGGAACTGGGTGATGGAGCTGCTGTTGGACATTTGCTCCTTCCTGACATGGAGGTACTGGTCTAAAAAACGAAATGACAAATTAAAATGCAGGAAGACTCTTCTGAAAAGTCCACTACATTTTTTCATAGTAATCACTCCATTTGAAATGCATTTCTATCTTCTGGTTTGTGCTGGCTGAGTGTGCTGTGAGCAGCAGGACCTCTGCCCATGTGCTGCCAAGCTGCCAGCTTTGGTCTGCTCCAGCGGGGTCACGGGAGCTGGTTTGTGACAGATCCAGCATTCACAAGCAGTGTCAGGTGTAAACCACCATTGGTGGAAAAGTTCAGTATCTGCACTCATGTCTCTAAGAACGTGGGCTGCAGAAGGGAGCCTTAACATGTCTTCATAATAATATTGTCTGTGGTTTTTATTTTCCACCATCACATATGGGAAGGGAGAAAGTCTTCATTTTCATGACCAAAATGAGGAGAGTTGTGTGGCAGGACAGGTGATAGGGCTCACCTTCCTATGGCTTAGAACAGAGTCAGGAGAGTAGCAGTGTCTTTCCGTTTTTTTACCCATCACTTGAGAGATTTTGCTGGTGCTGCTTTGAAGATGAATTCACACACAAATAACTCTCTGAAAAAGCCAAACAACTGGACTCATATAGAAGTGGGCGAGCACTGTTTGAAAGGGCAGATCTGCAGACTCTTCCCTGCCCCAGCCCAGAGGTGGAGACGTGATGGAGAGAGCAGGACACGACCCCTCACTGAGAGAAGCAAAGGACTCTGAGAGGAGAGTGCGGACCCCAAGGAAAGGGTCAGCAGAGCAGAGTCAGGGCCCCTGAAGATCGAGTGTGCTCAAGGGACCGTCGGATCATTGCCCAGCAGACAACACCCAGCATCATCTGCAGAGAAGGATCAAAAGAGCTGCTGAGCACCCCCTGCTCTGCTGCCTGGAGCTGTCCCTGCCTGCAGCTGTGTCTGTGTCCCCAGGTCTTCTCCTGTCAGTGTCACAGAGCCCATCCCACCCGCTGTGTGCTCAGCTCTGCGCTGCAGACCCCTCCCAGCAGCCGGGCACTACCCAGGGGCAGCTCTGTGTGGGCAGCTCTGATGGGAACAACAGACCAGCCTTGATGAGCCTGGAAAACTCATCCTGATGCTGTCTATAACCCAGGGTGTGTTTAGTTCTGATATTCCCAGGTTTATTCATCTTTAAGAGAAATGGATCTGGAATTTCAGGGCCTCATTCTGAACCAAGAAATTAGTTTCTATGCCCCAGCGCCCACCCCATCAACCCAGAGTAAATGACTAAATTATCAGGATCGTTCCCATTCAGGTAATCACTCCAGGAACTACAGCTGCATTGCCCTGCACCCAGAGACTTACCATGGCAAAGGCTGCAAAGGTTTCTCCTCCAGTGAGCTCTCAGTCATCCTCCCAGTCCTGACCACCTGTAATCTCTCTCTGCTTTGCTCGTCTCCCTGAGATCCCCAGGCAGAGCCCTCAGCCCTGCTGCGCTGTGCAGAGGAGCTGCTCCTGGGCAGAGCTGTCTCTCTGCAGCGCTGCCGCTTGCCAGGAGCTCCCTCTGTCCCAGGAGCCCAGCCCAGCTCAGCAGCACAGGAGCAGTCCAAGGTGCTTTAATGACCCCTCTGATGGGTTTGGTGCTGAGTCCATGGACCTCAGACCCTCAGGTGGAGTTGATGCAACTTCTCAAGAAGTCAAACTCAGATTCAAACTCCAAAGTTTCTTGTAATACTAATGGGTCCCACTGAGGGGCACAACTGAGAAACCATCCCCAGGGTCTGGTTAGAGCAGAAAAATGGAGGCAGAGATGACAGCTCAGGAAAAGCAAAGTACAGGTCTCTCTGATGCTGAGTAAACCTGGATGTGTTTCATTAACCAACAGGCCAAGCCTTGACCCCCAGCCCTGGGGAGTCAGATCCTGTCCCTCCCACATTGCCCAGGGCCCTTCCTGGGACAGTGTGATGTGGGGCTGTGCAAGGCCAAGGGCAGGACTATGGTCCCACACCTCCCAGGTTCCTGGCTGGGGACAAGGAGGCCATGAGGCCCCTGTGCTGGAAGGACAAGGTGTCTCCTCACAGGCATCAGAGGTGCAGACAACAGCCATCGCCAAGGGGAGAAGTAGCTCATGTCTGCTGGCGGCTTTCAGCCTCTTTACATCCCTTGATCATCTCCACCACAGCCTGTCCTGTGCTGTGGCATCCCCTGCACCTCTTTCCCTGCAGGCTGCAGACATCCCCCCTGCTGCCCCACCTTGCTCTTGTCTGAGCATCTTCCTTCCTTGCTGAGATCTCTGCATCCTCCCCAGCTGTTCCTTGAAGCACAAAGCCTTGGGCTGATGCAGACTCCCTCTGCTGACCTGCTCCACCACAGCACTGCCCTTCCAGTCACATTCCTTGCTGCTCATCTCCAGCCTGGACCTCCCCAGCTGCTCTTTTTGCCATTATTTCTTTCTCATACAATTTTTCACTATTTAGAAAACCTCCACCACCTCTGAAACCACCTCTCAAGCACTCTCAGGCGACTTCTGCACTGCTGCAGCCTCCCCAGCGCTGCTGGGCCAAAGCAGCCCAGGTCCCTCAGCATCCCACACCATGTGCACAAGGTGCTGAACCTGCCTTGGCAGAGCCCTGCACTCTCCAGTTCCTCCCTGCTTCTCCAAACTGGGAAGCCGCACACTGGCACACCCCCGTGTGTGTGGGGTCACACCAGTGCTGAACTGAATGGGATGAGAACTCCAGGTGTCTGGGTCCCCACGCTCCTCCTCATGCAGCCCTGTGTGCAGCTGCCTTGTTCATGGTGAGCGTGCACCACGGGCTGGTGTGGGGACCTTGGAGTGCCCAGGCCCTTCTCCTCAGGGTCACTGCTCAGTGTGTCAGGTCCTGCTCTGTCCTTATGGATGGGTTTGCTCTCCTGCCCCTGGATAGAACTGGTCACTTCCTCTTATCAAACCCGAACCTGAGTGAGCACCAGGTTTTCTCAAAGTTGCTGCTCTCCCTGAACTGAAGCTCCATTTACTCAGCTATTGATGTTTTCATGCAGATGGTTTAACCTGATTAGGGTGTCTCTCCCAAGACAGCAGGATAAGGAGCTGCAGGGCACTACAAACACCATCTCCTGGAGAAAGTGTGGGCTATTGGGGGTCTGGTACTTATAATACCAGAGGTCTGGATTCAAAGGGGTAGTTTTTCTTCATGTGGAAAAGCAGCAGGAATGTGTGGAGCTCTGCCTGGGGACAGACAATGTCAGCTGAAGGTTGAGGAGTCAGCAAGAGAGGGCAGAACAACATGGGCAATGTTGTGGTGACTGGACATCAGCTACAGACTCACTGATCAGGCAGAGGAATTAGATGAGGCCTCCTTCAGACAAATGAAAGAAGCCCCATGTTTCCAGGGCGGTGTCCTCGTGGCAGACCTGAGATATCCCAATATCTGCAAGGTACCAACCATCCAGGAGGGGCTGGAGCTCATTGACCACATCTTCCTGACACGGGTGACTGAGAAGTCAGTGGGGTGAGGTCCCCTGTGGGACTTCACACTTACAAACCAGGAAGAGTTGGTCAGGATGGAACAGTCAGGGATCTGAAAGTGAAGCTGAGGCTCCTGGGAGATGATCACAAGGCCAAGAGCAGGATTTCAGGAGAGCAAGCTTTGGCCTGCTGGGGGATCTGCTTGGGTCCTATGGGATATGACCTTGGTGTTTGCAGTGCTTTTCTCTCACATCTCCTCCCTCCTCTCTTCCACCTGCTGTTGTGCAGAGTTTTTTACCCTTTCTCAAATACAATATCCCAGAGGTGCTGCCAGCATCACTGAGTGGCTCAGATTTGGAAAGGAGTGGGTCCATTTGAAGCCAGCTGAAATCAGCTGTCTGATGTCAGTCGAACACCTGTTGTCTTCTCAGAGAGGTGACAACTGTAGCACAACCACACTCACCCCCAGTTCCAAGACTTTGCCATGTAAACCCAGTACAGGGTGACAGCGCGTTGAGTTTTGCAAACTGCTGGATCATGGAAAAGATCTTCTGTCAGCAACCTTTTGAAGTCTTCAGTCAATGAGCAGGCTCCTGTGGGGAACTGTAATTGCCCTGACATTCACTGGCCAGGCAAACCGGCATGTGCCAACAGTCCAAAGGATCCCGGGCCAACTGCTTAACATGTCTGCGGGTGGACAACAAGGGTGGTGCTCACCTGGATCTGGTAAGAAAGAAAAGCTGGTGAGGGATGTGAACATCAGTGTCCACCTTGGCTGTTGCGACCAGGAAACAGTGGGGTCCCAGGCACCAGAGGGGAGGGAGGAAGGCCAGCAGCAGAGCTCACGCTGGTGGGCTCCAGACTTTCACATACCGGGGGACAGCGGCCGATAGAGGTGGGGACATAGAAGTAGGTCTGAAGTGTGAAGGAGCTCAGGAAATCTGATCAGCTTTACAGGACAGCCTGCTCCAAGCACAAGAATGATCTGAGTTCCCATGAAAAGAAGCATTTATCTCGTGAGGCTGCCCATTTGAACTGTTGGAGCTCCAGAGCAAAAAGGCAGCACACAGGAGGTGGAAGCAGGGGAAGCTGCAAAGGAAGAATTTAGAAAGCTTGTTCATGGATGTGGGGATGATGCCAAAGCTGCCCTGGATTTGATACCTGCGGGGAGGCTGAGGGCAGGAAGATGACCTGATATAGCTTCATTTGCAGTTAAATAGAGAGGGCGATTGTGGGCCTGCTGCTGCACTTCTTAAGAGTAGAATCAGACAGGACTGAGGTTCTTCATGGCTTCGTTGATTCCATCTTCAGCAGTAAGGTCTCCTGGGACTTTGTTCCTGAAGGCAGGAGTCTGGAGAACACCCAGCAGTGCATGGGGCTCAAGTCAGGGGTGACCTGAGCAAACTCAGACACCATTACAGAACAGGAGATGGGTCACTTGAACAGCTCCCTGAACACAAGTATCGCTGTGCTGTGGCACCTGAGATTCCCAAGAACTTCCATGTATTGGTCCAGAGTTGTGTGATTCCTCTTGAGGTGTCCTGGCCTATCTCCTCACTCACATGGTGATTTAGGCACCCACGTTTCCAATACATTCAGTCTTATCCTGAGACGTTCCACATCAATATGAACAGGAAGCTGTCGATGCCACCTGTTCTGGAAAGGGAGGGAAGGGCGAGCAGGGAAGGAAATAGAAGAAATTTGGCTTTATTGCTGTTTCTTGTGGAAATGCTCTCTGCTTGGCTGTTCCTGAAATCTCCCTAATCATCCACACCAGACTTGAAGCCTTTAGGAAAATGATGCACAGTGGATTGGAATGGAAGAGCATTTTCTATGTGAATGAGCCCTCTGCTGCCATGATCCTGAACTGCAGCTACTGAAAGAATGAACAAACCTCTGATGAAGTGAAAGGCAGAAGCAAACCCCAAGTTTCTGAGGGTGTTTAGGACCCCATGAAGGGCCATCACTGACACAGCTGTGAAGGAAACAACCAGTGCAGGTCCCTGTCCCTGGAGGCTGGTGAAGGAAAGACTTGGAGACACTGATTACAGGTGGTGAGGGCCATGTGGAGGTGGCTCTGATGCCATGTTAGCCCTTGATGCTTGTTCATCATCACAATGGGTGAGCCCTGACCCCTGGGACCTGGTAGATTTTTCTCAAATGTTTTACAAGGCTTCTCCTGTGGTCACTGTGAGTGTTTCATGCTTTGGGGGTGGGTTTTATGTCAAGTGCTGTTGCTTTAACAGCAAGGCTCTGGTTTTCTGTGGAGCTGCAAATGCCTGTGAGTTCCTCACAACTCATCCAGCTTCTTTCATACACCTGGCAACGGTCACCAATCTCCTTAATGTCCCAGTCCCACACTTGCTTGAATCCTCTATTTGGATCCATACCCATCACTCCAGGAGGTTCATGCATCCACCAGGTTCATGGATGATATCTGAGGTCCATCCAAGCGTGGGCAGTGTGAGACATGAACAGAGCAGAGCAGGGTCAGCCCTGACCCTCTCCAACACCTACACATGTCCAATCACCGCTGCTCAGGCCTCCTGCTCTTCAGAAGAGGCTCTGTCAATCAACACCCCCACGTCTTTTTCTGACAGCAGCTTTCCAGCCGCTCTTCCCCAAGCCTGTACTGTTCCAGGAGCCTGTTATGACCCATCTGCCTGACCCAGCACTTGGCCTCATAGAAACTCAGACAACTGGCCTCAGTCAGACAGGATCCCTCTGTATGGCCTTCCCAACCTCCAGCAGATTAACATTCCAACCCAACTTGGTGTCATCTACAAACTTACTGAGATTGCCCTTGATCACCTCATCCAGATCATTGATAAAGAGATTAAACAGAACTGTCCCCGATACTGAGTCCTGCGGATACGACTCCTGACCGGCCACCAACTCGGTTTGGCTCCATTCACCACAACTCTTTGGGCCCAGCCCTCCAGCCAGTTCTTTACCCATCGCAGATACACCATCCAGGCCATGAACTGCAGCTTCTCCAGGAGATGCTGTGGGAAACAGTGTCAAAGGCTTTACTGCAGTCTAAGGACACAACACCCACAGCCTGTGTGGCGGATTCACTCCCCACGACAGACTTTCCCTCATCTGCTCAGCCGGTCACCTTGTCATAGAAGGAGATCAGGCTGGTCAAGCAGGACCTGCCTTTCGCAAAACCACGCTGATTGGGCCCGATTGCTCGTCTGGTATGTGTGACCTCACAGTCCTTTCCCAGCCATGTTCCTGCTGTTGGCCTATCCCCTGCAGAGGCAGAAGTGACCTCACAGTCCCCTCCACAGCCATTGGCTTCCTACTGGACTATGAGCTCCTGAGACACAAGTGACCACATGGCATCGTACCCAGCCATCACCCTCCTTGTGCTCCAGTGTGTGAGCAGATCAAACTGAGTTGCTTTCATCAAATTTATCCAACAGATTTCCTATCAAGGGTTTCAGTGCAGAAACGTTCCTCAGAGGAGCTGCTGTATTTACTCTGGGGCATTATCTATCTCTCTTGATAGAGCTCTCCAAGGAAAAGATTCATGGAATCCTACAATACTGCAGGTTGGAAGAGACTCCTGAACACCATCTCTGTCCCACTGACCTTTATGGCACCCCAAGGTTCATTTGTGCTCCCTTGGGCTCATCTCATCATGTGCACACATTGGACATGCACATGATGTGTATGGTTACAACTCATCTGTACAATGAAAACATGGACTTTTCACCTAGTATTCCATAGAATTGTAGAATGTCCTGAGTTGGAAGGGACCCACAAGGATCATTGAATCCAACTCCTGTCCCTGCGCAGGACACCCCACAGGTCACCCCTTGTGTCTGAGGACATTGTCCAGTCTCTTCTTGAACACTGTCAGGTTGGGGCCGTGACACCTCTCTGGGAGCCTGTTCAGCGTCCAGCACCTCTGGGTGAAGAACCTTTTCCTCCTGTCCAACTGACCCTCCCCTGGCACATCTTTCTTCCATTCCCTTGGGTTCTGTCAATGGTCACCACAGAGAAGAGATCAGTACCTTCCCTTCCTTCTCCCCTTGTGAGGAAGCTCTAGCCACCATGAGGTCTCCTTTTAGTCTTCTCTTCAGCTCTGATGCTGAGAAACCCCTTGGATTGATTTCTGAAGCAGAAAGGAGAAGCCATGACCTCCAGGCAATGGGAAGGGGGATCCTGTCCCTCACACACGGCTCAGGGCTCTTCCTGGGACCGTGGGATGTGGGCGTGCAAGGCCGAGGGAAGGACAACACTGGTCCAACAACTTCCAGCTTCCCCATGGGGCTGCAAGGAGGCAACGAGGCCCCAGTGCCACGAGGACAACATGGCTTCTCCTGGGCCTCAGTGGCAGAGACAAATGACATGGCCAAGGGGACAGAGACCTGGGTTCTGTGGGTCCCTTCCAGCCTTGCCAGCACCCTTTGCCATCTCCACCACAGGCTGTTCTACACGGTCCTACACCTGCCCCTCTTTCCCTGCAGGCTGCAGACACCCATCTCGCTTCCCCACCTGCTCTCACCCCAGCATTTCTGCACCTTCACTGCTGTGTCTGCAGCCTCGCTGGCTGCTCTTTGGAACACAAACCATGGGCTGATCCAGCTCCCTCTGGGTGACCTCTTGTACCACAGCACTGCCCTTCCACTGACATTTCTTCCTCCTCATATCCAGTCTCCACCTTCCAAATTGCACTTTGTGATATTTTTTTCCTTTTCTGCTTTTTCCCATTACCAAGCAAAGCTCAGCCACCTCGGAAACTGCTCTACATGCAAGGAAACCAACACATTATGCTTCTTGAGGTCTTTTATCTGACCAGAGATAAATTACCTCCCCATGATCTCCTAAATCCCATGAGTGATGCTGGCCTTTCAGCTTCTCTGACAGACACAACCATGTCCCTGCTGCTGTCCTTTCATGTACTCAGGTGGAATGGAAATGACAACCAAGGTCTCTTCCTGGGTAGCGGCTGTGGGCACTTAGGTTGAGGTTCTTTCCCAACCATGTCCGTGCTGCTGGGCTGTCACCTCCAGAGACAGAACTGACCTCACTGGCCCTTCACAGCCAAAGTCTTGGAACTCAATTATCAATTTCTGAGACAAAAGTAACCTCATAATCCCATATCCATACATCACCCTCTTTATGGGCAAGGACCTGCCTAGATAAAAGTATGCTTGTTTTATCAAAATGATCAAATCTATTTCCTACTAAAGATCTGAGAGAAGAAGCATTCTTTACAGGAATGTGAAATGTTGACAACTTTTCTATGTGCTCCCATGCCTCTCTCTTTTTTTTTTTTTTTGTTTTGTTATTTTCTTTCTTCCTGGTTGCTAGTTGCAAATTCGCTACCTGAAGTGCAAAGCCAATCCCACACCCAGAAATAAGATATTATTTATTACAGAGTTTTGCAAATCTGAATGCTGGAATGAAACCAGCACATCAGATAGAAAAGGAACAGCCATTATATACAAAATCTTATCCCTACATTCAGACCTTCCTGGCAGTCCTAAAGAGCCAACTGTTTACACATTGGTATGTTGGTTACATAATCATTTTATCACTACGCATGATTGTTGAGGAAGGGTCCCGGGTTGACCCCGGTTTCCTATCCTAGGGATGCATATGAGCGCATAAGGTGAAAAGTTCAGCTAAAGGACACTTTATGTAACAGTCTGGAGACAGATGTTAAAACAAGACTCAACTAACTGTGCAGGCTCCAGAGTGTCTGCACTGCAAGGACAGAATTCTTTGCAGGTTCTGTTTAGGTGTTTTAAAAGTCACTTTTATCTTTGTTAGCAGGGCAGACCGACCAAAACGGAGAGGATTTACATATTTTAGTTTAGCAATTGCAGGCAGGATTTGTTCTTTTAACTGGTAAGGACTACATATTCTGTCTTCAAACACCTTTTCAAGGTAAAGATTCATTGAATCCTAGAATAACTCAGGTTTCAAGAGAGCCCTGAACATCATCTTGTCTCACTCTGCTGCTCAAGGCAGGGTCAACCAGGTGAGGTTGTTCTAGGCCTCTGCCCAGCTTTGCATTGTCCACAAAGGAGCTGAAAATGTGCTCCATGACACGATACAGGGGGAGAATAAAGCCGTTCAACGGTGTTGGCCCCAGTATTCATCACTGAGGGTTGCCGCCTGTAAATGGCTAAACACAGGACTTTGTACCACTGATGATATTTGGGCTTGGTCATCCAGCCAACTTCCCACCCATCACAACATCCACATCTGCATCCCAGATCTTCCCAATCTGCTCTAAGGCCACCACAGGAGACCATGTCTGGGGCCTGCAAAACTCCATGTACACAACATGCCTTTCTTTCCCCTGCCCATCTGGGTTCAGCAATCCCTTCCTTGTCCTATAACTGCCTGGAGATGGCTGCAGGAGAATGTGACTCGTCACCCTCCCAGGGACAGACGTAGGCTGACCAGTCTGTCATTCTCCCAGTTCTCCTTCCTGGCCTTCTTGAAGATGGGTTTGACATCTGCTTTTCTGAGGGACCTCTGATCCTCTCTGATTACTCTGGCACTTTTGAGACCACAATCCAGAATTTCCCACAGAGAAAGAGGGGCAGATGCAGGACTGTGTAGAACAGCATGGGATGGAGATGGCAAAGGTGATCCAGCAAACAGGGACACTTGCAATGAGCCTGTCCAAGGGAGCTGAGAGGAATCTCACTGTGCCACTGGGGTTTGTCCCTGGAGTCACACACAGAAATATCAGGGTTCTGTCAGACATCCACATCTGAGCTGGCCTCATGGACCCTTAAAACACATTGAGATATTCAGGGTCAGACACTTTCCCTTTTACACACAGAGTCAGGAGTCACAGTGTCTCTCTGCGCTCCTGTACCTATTCCCAAAGGCTGGGAGGCACCTCAGCCCCATGGTGTGTCCCCATGTTCTGCATTCATCTTTGATGTCCCTCATCATTAGGAATGGAAATTGGTTCTAGGAAACACATCCCAGTGCTGTTTTCTGGTGGTTCCTTATGGGATATTAGTCCCAACATGATGTCACCTCACCAAACTGTCTGTCACACAGGCCTTCATGGAACCACAAGAAATAGCTGATGGTGTTTTTGCTGGCTCGAGTTCATGTCAACTCACGTACATGATGTGCATGCTCACATCTCATCTGTACAAGGCAAACATGAACCTCTGACCTACTCATTCAGTGTAATTGCATGGAGGGGCAAAGAGCTCTGAGCTGGGGTGAGAGGTCAGTGCTGGACATGGTGGTTGTGAAGGGCCAGTCGATGGTGATTGACCAGAGGCTCTTTCTGTGGGGTGTCCAGTGCACAGGGGCACAGTCCAGACCCTGCTCTGCTGGTCCTGCAGGTCTCTGGCAGTAGGCCTGGCTGTGAGAGGACACTGCTGTGTGCCAGCCCTGCACACACACACTGTTCAGATATACAATGGTGTTTCATCTGTGGGACACTTTTGTAGGAATAAGCTTGAGAGAAACATTGCAAGAAGATAGAAACCATTATGCACTGCCCAAAGAAGATGACTTTTCCTTGTGGAAGTACTGTTACTGAGGCCAGTTCTGTGACACAAGTGCCCATTGCCTGTGCCTGCCCGTGCTGACAGGAGTGACACAAAGCAGGACGGGGACCAAGCTGCCAGAGCACTCAGGCCTTGCACCAACACAAGGGATGAGAAGGAGAGTGTGGGAGTGGAACCAGAACAGCTCTGGAAGACCAAGCGCTGGTGCTCCCTGGCAGTGCTCCCATGCGAGAGCTCTTTTCCCCTCCACCCACCCACAGGAACTATCTCTGCAGTTCTAAAAAGCCCTTGCAGGATAGATATAGTGAAAAACAAGTCACTAAACAGCCCTTTATTCTGCTTAGAGACAAGAAGAGCACTGCAGCTCATTTAAAAAGCCAACAGTTATAAAAGAAAAGCCAACATGGAATTAGAAAGGGAATGACAACATTATCACAATAAGAAAACAACCAACACCACCAGACAATCCAGTTGACAGGCAGGGCCTGTAATTAGCTACATTAAAACTCCTATATAGAAGATGATGGTCAGTTTATTGCTTCAGAAAACTCTAGGAAATTAGTTTCCTAAGGGCATCCTTGAGCTCCTGGTTCCTCATGCTGTAGATGAGGGGGTTCACTGCTGGAGGCACCACTGAGTACAGAACAGACACCACCAGATCCAGGGATGGGGAAGAGACGGAGGGGGGCTTCAGGTAGGCAAACATGGCAGTGCTGACAACCAGGGAGACCACGGCCAGGTGAGGGAGACAGGTGGAAAAGGCTTTGTGCCGTCCCTGCTCAGAGGGGATCCTCAGCACGGCCCTGAAGATCTACACATAGGACACCACAATGAACACAAAACACCCAAATATTACTAATATACAAACCGCAAGAAGCCCAATTTCCCTGAGGTAGGAGTGTGAGCAGGAGAGCTTGAGGATCTGGGGGATCTCACAGAAAAACTGGTCCAGGGCATTGCCCTTGCAAAGGGGCAGTGAAAACGTATTGACCGTGTGCACCAGGGAATAGAGAAACCCAGTGGCCCAGGCAGCTGGTGCCATGTGGACACAAGCTCTGCTGCCCAGGAGGGTCCTGTAGTGCAGGGGTTTGCAGATGGCAACGTAGCGGTCGTAGGACATGATAGTCAGAAGACAAAATTCTGCTGAAGCTAAAAAGAAAAACAGAAAGAGTTGTGTAGCACACCCTGCATAGGAAATGACCCTGGTATCCCACAGAGAGTTGGCCATGGATTTGGGGACAGTGGTGGAGATGCAGCCCAGGTCAAGGAGGGAGAGGTTGAGCAGGAAGAAGTACATGGGGGTGTGGAGGTGCTGGTCCCAGGGTATGGTGGTGATGATGAGGCCGTTGCCCAGGAGGGCAGCCAGGTAGATGCCCAGGAAGAGCCAGAAGTGCAAGAGCTGCAGCTCCCGTGTGTCTGTGAACGGCAGGAGGAGGAACTGGGTGACTGAGCTGCTGTTGGACATTTGCTGTCTGTGAACATGGGGACCTGCCATAGGAGAAAAAGACAGTGACAAATTAGGGGAGACTTCTCTGAGCAAAATGAACATGCTGTTTCTCATTAAAACCTCCTCCCTGAAAGAGGGGTATGTCAGTTTATTTTGTTTCTACAAAATGAGAAACATCTTTCATCACAACTTAAAATACAGCTTAGGCACCTGGTTTCCATGAATCATCTCTGGGGCAAGACCTCCAGTGTTGGTGTCAGAACAAGAATGGAACCACACTCCCACGCCAATCCCATACAGCAAGAGCACCACGGAGAGGTGGAGAAACAGGGAAGGACACTGAAGTGTTCCTGGAAATTAAAGCAATAACAAAAAGGCAGACGGGCAGGCTGTGGAACCTTCTCCTTACCCGGCTGTGCTGCTGCCACTCACATAATGACACTGTAGAGCAAGTACTTTCAGAATGTTTTGTGTACCACGTTCCAGGAACCCTTCACCTGGAGGAGCAGCTGCTGAGATGGAGATTCATGACCTGGACCCCATGGCTTTGGGGCAGAGGCTCTGCTGTGGAGGAGAGGAGACCAGGGGTTGCACTGGGAAAGGTCTCTGCACTGCAGGGGATGGCAGGGGGGGTCCTGAATCCCGCCTCCCCAGCATTTCTGGTCCATCTCCCTCTCCCTGTCCATGTCTGTGTTGCCTCTAGTTGTGTCTCTGTCCCTGGATCTGCTCCCTGTCAGTGTCACAGACCCCATCCCACTGCTGTATGCTCAGCTCTGTCCTGCTCACACCTCCTGGTACTGCCCAGGGGCAGCTCTGTGTGTGCAGGGGCTCAGGAGCAGCTCAGACAAGTCCTAACGAGAACTGGGGTCTCAGTGTCTTCTCCAAAGAGAGAAAGAAATCCCCATCTCCCACTGCACACCCAGACAACCAAGAGTGGAACACTGAGAGCACAGACTCCTTCCCTTGCAGCTTTTGCTGCCTTGATGTTGTTGTTCAGAAGGACCCTTTGCAATGTCTGTGGGGGTGATCTGGAGCTCTGGCAGCCCTGACCCACACAGCACTGTTCAACCCCACAAGCTCCCTGCCTGCCCTGCCAGGGGTCGCTGCTGCCATGGGATCTCCCCGGGCAGGCTGAGCGCTGACCCTGGCAGGCGGCAGAGTCCCTGCCCCAGCACAGCCCTGGGATGCAGGGACCCTGCTCTGCAGGACAACCATGGGCACCCCTGGGTGCTCACCCGTCTTCACAGCTGTTCAACATTGCCTGACAAGAGCCCCCTCCTTACAGATCCCACCAGCTGTGCCTGTACCAGTTTTCGGAGATGCCTCCAGGAGCTACAGCTGCATTGCCCGGCACCCAGAGACTTACCATGGCAAGGGCTGCAAAGGTTTCTCCTCCAGTGAGCTCTCAGTCATCCTCCCAGTCCTGACCACCTGTAATCTCTCTCTGCTTTGCTCGTCTCCCTGAGATCCCCAGGCAGAGCCCTCAGCCCTGCTGCGCTGTGCAGAGGAGCTGCTCCTGGGCAGAGCTGTCTCTCTGCAGCGCTGGCGCTTGCCAGGAGCTCCCTCTGTCCCAGGAGCCCAGCCCAGCTCAGCAGCACAGGAGCAGCCCAAGGTGCTTTAATGACCCCTCTGGTGGTTTTGTTGCTGAGTCCATGAACATCAGACCCTGAGGGGAAGGTGAAGAAACTTCTCAAGAAGTCAAAATCAGATTCAAACTCCAAAGTTTCTTGTACTGTTAATGGGTCCCACTGAGGGAACCTATTGAGAAACAATACCAGGTTTGGTTACAGAAGAAAACTGGAGGTCAGGAAAAGCAAAGTAAAGATGTCTCTGATGATCAGTAAACATGGATGTGTTTCATTAACCAAAAGGTCAAATCCTGACCCCCAGCCCTGGGAAGTCAGATCCTGTCCCTCCCACGTTGCCCATGGCCCTTCCTGGACAGTGTGATGTGGGGCTGTGCAAGGCCAAGGGCAGGACTATGGTCCCACACCTCCCAGGTTCCTGGCTGGGGACAAGGAGGCCATGAGGCCCCTGTGCTGGAAGGACAAGGTGTCTCCTCACAGGCATCAGAGGTGCAGACAACAGCCATAGCCAAGGGGAGAAGGAGCTCATGTCTGATGGGGCTTTCAGCCTCTTTACATCCCTTGATCATCTCCACCACAGCCTGTCCTGTGCTGTGGCATCCCCTGCACCTCTTTCCCTGCAGGCTGCAGACATCCCCCCTGCTGCCCCACCTTGCTCTTGTCTGAGCATCTTCCTTCCTTTGCTGAGATCTCTCCATCCTCCCCAGCTGTTCCTTGAAGCACAAAGCCTTGGGCTGATGCAGACTCCCTCTGCTGACCTGCTCCACCACAGCACTGCCCTTCCAGTCACATTCCTTTCTGCTCATGTCCAGTCTGGACCTCCCCAGTTGCACTTTGTGCCATTATTTCTTTCTCAAACTCTTCCCACTCTGAAGAAACCTCCACCACCTCTGAAACCACCCTTCAAGCACTCTCAGGCTACTCCTGCACTGCTGCAGCCTCCCCAGTGCTGCTGGGCCAAAGCAGCCCAGGTCCCTCAGCATCCCACACCATGTTCACAAGGTCCTGAACCTGCCTTGGCAGAGCCCTGCACTCTCCAAGTTCGTCCCTGCTTCTCCAAACTGGGAAGCCGCACACTGGCACAGCCCCGTGTGTGTGGGGTCACACCAGTGCTGAACCGAATGGGATGAGAACTCCAGGTGTCTGGGTCCCCACACTCCTCCTCACACAGCCCCGTGTGCACCTGCCTTGTTCATGGTGAGCGTGCACCACGGGCTGGTGTGGGGACCTTGGAGTGCCCAGGCCCTTCTCTTCAGGGTCACTGCTCAGCGTGTCAGGTCCTGTTCTGTCCTCATGGATGGGTTTGTTCTCCTGCCCCTGGATAGAACTGGTCACTTCCTCTTATCAAACCCGAACCTGAGTGAACACCAGATTTTCTCAGAGTTGCTGCTCTCCCTGGACTGAAGCTCCATTTACTCAGCTATTGATGTTTTCATGCAGATGGTTTAACCTGATTAGGGTGTCTCTCCCAAGACAACAGGATAAGGAGCTGCAGGGCACTACAAACACCATCTCCTGGAGAAAGTGTGGGCTATTGGGGGTCTGGTACTTATAATACCAGAGGTCTGGATTCAAGGGGGTAGTATTTCTTCATGTGGGAAAGCAGCAGGAATGTGTGGAGCTCTGCCTGGGGACAGACAATGTCAGCTGAAGGTTGAGGAGTCAGCAAGAGAGGGCAGAACAACATGGGCAGTGTTGTGGTGCCTGGATATCAGCTATAGACTCACTGATCAGGCAGCGGAATTAGATGAGGCCTCCTTCAGACAAATGAAAGAAGCCCCATGTTTCCAGGGCAGTGTTCTCGTGGAGACCGGAGATATCCCAATATCTGCAAGGAACCAGCCATCCAGGAGGGGCTGGGGCTCATTGACAACATCTTCCTGACACGGGTGACTGAGGAGTCAGTGGGGTGAGGTGCCCTGTGGGGCTTCACACTTACAAACCAGGAAGAGTTGGTCAGGATGGAACAGTCAGGGATGGGAAAGTGGAGCTGAGGCTCCTGGGAGATGATCACAAGGCAAAGAGCAGGATTTCAGGAGAGCAAGCTTTGGCCTGCTGAGGGACCTGCTTGGGTCCTATGGGATATGACCTTGGTGTCTGCAGTGCTTTTCTCGCACATTTCCTCCCTCCTCTCTCCCACCTGCTGTTGTGCAGCGTTTTTGACCCTTTCTCAAATACAATATCCCAGAGGTGCTGCCAGCATCACTGAGTGGCTCACATTTGGCAAGGAGTGGGTCCATCTTGGAGCAGCTGAAATCGGCTCTGTCTGACATTGTTCAAACTCCTGTTGTCTTCTCAGAGAGGTGACAACTGTAGCACACCCACACACTCTCCCCAATTTCAAGCCTTTGCCATGGAAACCCAGTTAGATGTTACAAAGTACTTGATCATGGAGGAGAAATGGAAATGATCTTCTGTCAACAATTCAAGGAAGTCACCAATCAATGAGCAGGTTCCTATGGACAACTTAAATGCCCTGACAGTCACTGGCCAGGCAAAGCTGCAGGTGCCGACAGTCCAGAGGATCTTGGGCCAACTTCCTAACATGTCTGCCTGGTGGGCCAATAGGGGGTGATACTCACCTCCATCTGGTACTGATCAAGAAGGAAGAGCTGATGAGGGATGTGAACATCAGTGTTCACCTGGCTGTTTTGACCTGGTAACAGTGGGGTCCCAGGCAGCAGAGGGGAGGGAGGAAGGCCAGCAGCAGAACACAGGCTGGTGGGCTCCAGAGGAGAAGACTTTGACGTACTGGGGAATGGTGGGTGAGGTGGTGACATCGAAGTCGGTCTGAAGGTTGATGGAGCTCAGGATATCTGATAATCCTTACAGAAAAGCCTGCTCCAAGCACAACAATGATCTCTCCAAGTACGCACTAAAAGAAGCATTTATGTAATGAGGCTACCCGTCTGAACTGATGGAGCTCCAGGGCACAAAGGCAGCACACAGGATGTGGAAACAGCGGAAGCTGCAAATGAGGAATTTAGAAACATGTTCCACATGTGTGGGGATGATGCCAAAGCTGCCCTGGACTTGATACCTGCAGGGGAGAGCAAGGGCAGCAAGATGAACTGATACATCTTCCTTACAGCAGAAGAACAGACAGGGGGAACATGAGCCTGCTGCTGAACTTCATAAAAGGAGAATCAGACAGGACTGAGGTTCTTCATGGCTTCTTTGCCTCCATCTTCACCAGCAAGGTCTCCTGGGACTTTGTTCCTGAAGGCAGAAGCCTGCAGAACACCCAGCAGTGGATGGGGCTCAAGTCAGGGATGACCTGAGCAAACTCAGACACCATTACAGAACAGGAGATTGGACACTTGACCAGCTCCATGAACAGAAGTATCGCTGTGCACAGCACCTGAGATTCCCAGGAGCATCCACCTCTTGGTCCAGAGGTGTCTGACTCCTCTTGAGGTGTCCTGACCTTTCCCCTCACTCACACGGTGATTTGGGCATCCAAATTTCTGACAAATTAAGTCTTTTTCAAGAGACATTCCACATCAATATGAACTGGAGGCTGCTGATACCACCTGTTCTGGAAAGGGAGGGACAGAAAAGCAGGGAAGGAAATAGAAGAAATTGGGCTTTACTGCTATTTATTATGGAAATGGTCTCTGTTTGGCTGTTTCTGAAATCTCCCTGATCATCCACACCAGACTCGAGGCCTTTAGGAAAATGACACACAGGGCATTGGCTTGTAAGAGCATTTTTGATGTTAATGAGCCCTCTGCTGCCATGATCCTGAACTGCAGATGCTGAAACTATGAACAAACCTCTGATGAAGTGAAAGGCAGAAGCAAACCCCAAGTTTCTGAGGGTGTGTGGGACCCCATGAAGGGCCATCGCTGACACAGCTGTGAAGGAAACAATCAGTGCAGGTCCCTGTCCCTGGAGGCTGGTGAAGGAAAGAATTGGAGACACTGGTTACAGGTGGTGAGGGCCATGTGGTGGTGGCTCTGATGCCATGTCAGCCCTTGATGCTTGTTCATCATCACAATGGGTGAGCCCTGACCTCTGGAACCTGGTAGATTTTTCTCAAATATTTTTCAAGGCTTTTCCTGTGGGCTTTTTGCCCATCTACTTACACACTGACACAGACAATAATGTCCTATCTTGGACACAAGAAAACTACAGGGGATGATGCTGAATACCTTGCTGACTTCCAGGTAACAGACCATCAATGTTCTCCCCACATCCACAACCCTGTCCTTTCCTCACAGAAAGCAAAGAGGATGGACAGGCACAACCTGCCCTGGGTAAACCCCGTCACCTTCTCTTCCAGACACCCAGAAATGGGGTCACAGTGGACATGCTCTGGGGCACAGCCCTTAGTTCCCCTGCTCACCCACTGGCCATTTTGAAAAGTGCACACACTGTGTGAGAGCTGCCAGTGGTCAGGGAGTCCCCCCAGTCTCCAAGAGCTTTCCAAGATGGTGGAGAGTGGCCTCCCTGTGACATCGTCCTGCTGTCTCAGCTCCTGGGATGCTGCCCCTGCTGTCCCATAGACTGGAAAGGGTTGTGTTAGTTCCAGTGACCCCTGACTTGATCCCCATCCACTGCTGCATTGTTCTCCTCCAGATTCCTGCTTCCAGTCACAGAGGCTTAGGAGGCAGCATTTCCTCAGAAGAAAGATTCAGAGTGCTGGTAGGAAATGTATTTTGCTGAGTAACTGGACACAAATATATATTTTACTATATATTTGCCAACACATAAATGTATTATTTACCTCATGATCACTTAGAAAGACAGATAACACAGATCTGTTGAGGTCACTGTCAACATGGCCATCTAAACAGAGAACAGTTTAATTCACCTTTTTATCCATCTTTCCTCCATCAGGCAAGAGTGGCCAAGAGCTTCCAGCAGGACTCACTGTGTGCCAAGGGTAAAAAGCGGCACTGACAGTCCATGGCAGTGGATTGTTTGGTGCCTTCGACTCTGTGCAAGACACAAGGATTATTTTTCTTTATGCTGGACGCTTTGGTAGGAGAGAAATCTAGAGAACATTTTTTTAAAAATGAAGGGAAAAAGAAACCAATTGAAAGATGTAGATGAAGGAAATGTGTTTTGTAACTTTAAACATCAAAAGTTGTTGGTGTTGTAATTCTCCTCTCTTTGTTTTGAATACCTTAAATAGAAGTGTTTTCCCATGAGATCAAAATGAGACTTTTCAGGATGTGCATGAAGAGCAAGAGGAGAACTTCTGATCCTCCACTACATTTCCCTTCTCAGGACTCTCTCTGTTATCTGTGCATCTGATCTCCCTCATCCTCCAGGTATTTCCTCCTGCCCTAACTAAACTGACCATGTCTGAAGTCCCATTTCCAGCAGCTGATCTGCACACAAGCACTTGCGATTGCTCTCTGGGTTTTCCTTCCTCTTACGGTTTGATCACTCGGACACTTGTCAACAGTCCAGTTGCTGCTTTCAGCTTCAAGGAGTTAAATGCTTCCTTGTCTTTCAGTAGTCTGTCTAATTCTGCCTTTAGCCAATTCTTTTATTGTGTTTATTTTATAATTTCCTTTCTGTCTACAAGATTTCTTTCATGGTTCTGCCTTGGAGAAGGTGAACCTCAGTGGTGGCAGTTTGTCCTTGGCGTACAGTTGAGGAGTGTGTTTTCTTTAAATCATGACTCTCATCAGTTGTATTTTGTTTGTTCAAAGGTAAAGCAAAGGCCCTGTTTGCTGTGTGCAGCCAGGTGTCCAAGGAGAGCAGGTGGGAGCTGGTGCAAAGGAGCCGGCACATCCAGCTGCAGACTGCAGTGGAGAAGTCTGGTGTAAGGAAAAGGGGTGCAAGGCCCAGGGGACCATGAGAGAAACGATGGGGTTGGGGAAGTGAGGAGCAAGGTTGTGCACACGGTGTGAGAGCTCAAGGGACAGCTTCTCCAGCCAGTCCAGACCTCCTTAGGAGAGACCCTGGATCAACATCAGATAATGCTGCAGTCACCTCTTCTGCAAACTGAAGAGTAATAAAATACACCCTTTACAATAAAAAAGACATTTTTATTAGAAGCTCTTTAAATCTTTCGCCATGATTACAAAAAGAAAGCTCTCTAATTCACTGTACAAGACTGGAAGGAAATTACAAGAAGAGACATGGTTTGTTAGAGCTTTCTTTTCTGTAATGAGCCCCATGGAGCATTTGGTGCTGAGTCCTTGAACATTACTCAGGTGCTGAGAGGAGATTGCACAAACCTTTCCAGAAGTCAAAGCCAGAAGAAAAAGTACTAAGTACCTTGAAGTATTAATGAGTTCCACTGAGGGCAAGTACCAGCAGAGCCTCCCCTGGGACTCGTTAGAGCAGAGAATTGGAGGCCATGGTGCCAGATAAACAAAGGGAAATGTGCAGGCAGCTGAGGTGCTGAGAAAACCCTGGTTTAGTTGGGTGAAGCAGAGAGGCCAAGGCCTGACCCCCAGCCCCTGGGAAGGCAGATCCTGTCCCTCACACATTGCTCAGGGCTCTTCCTGGGCCAGGGGGATGTGGGCTGTGTGATGCTGAGTGAAGGACAATGGTGTGACAGTTCCCAGCCTTCCTGGGGGTGTGCAAGGAGGCCATGAGGTGCCCCAGTGCCTCAGGACAACATGTTTCCTCACAGGCCTTGATGGCAGAGGCCATTGCCATAGCCAAGGGGACAAAGACTTGGGTTCTCTTGGTGACATCCAGCCTTGCCAGTGCCCTTTGCCATCTCCACCACAGGTTGTCCTACACTGTCCCACAGCTGCTTCTGTTTCTCTGCAGGCTGCAGACACCCATCTCGCTTCCTCCCCTTGCTCTCACCCTGGTATTTCCATACGTTGACTCATGTGTCTCCACTCTCATGTTCTGTTCCTGGAAACACAAGGACATGGACTGATCTCATGCTCCTTCTGGATGATTTCTTGTACCACAGCACTGCCCTTTGGGTGACATTTCTTTCTCCTCGTGTCCATTCTCCATGTTCCAAGCTGTGCTGTGTGGCAGTGTTTCTCTGCTGTAGAAAGGAGGACCCTGAAAACTACTGACCTGTCAGCCTCATACCTGTGCCTGGGAAGATCATGGCACAGATCCTCCTAGAAACTGTGCTAAGGAACAAAGAATGGTGACTCAACCACTTCCCTGGGCAGCCTGTTCCACTGCTTCACAAACTTTTCCATTAAGAAATGTTTCCTAATATAAATTCTGAACCTTCTCTGGCACAATCTGAGGCCATTTCCTCTCATCCTGTCACTTGCTACTCAGGAGAGACCAACACCCTCCATGCTACAATCTGTTTTCAGATAGTTGTAGAGGGCGAAAAGGTTTCCCCTCAATCTCCTTTTCTCCAGGCTAAAACCCCTCAGATCCCTCAGCTGCTCCTCAGAAGACTTGTGCTCCAGACCCTCAACAGCCTTGTCCCCCTTTTCTGCACTCAGTCCAACACCCTGAGATCTTTCCTATAGTGAGGGGCCCAAAACTGAACTGAGTATTCGAGTTGTGGCTGCACCATCGTCAAGTACAAGGCGATGATCGCTGCCCTGGTTCTGCTTACTACACTATTCTTGATGCACACCAGGAGGCCATTGGCCTTTTTGGCCACCTGGGCACACAATGGTTCATGTTCAGTCATTGTCGATCAGCACGCCCAGGTCTTTTTCTGCCAGGCAGCTTTCGAGCCACGCTTCTCCAAGCCTGTAGGGTTGCAGGGAGTTGTTATGACCCCAGTACAGGAACTGGCACATGGGCATGTTAAACTTCAGACAGCTGTCCTCAGCTTAATGAACCAACAGCTCCAGATCCCTCTGTAGACCCTTCCTAACCTCCAGCAGATCAACACTCCCACCCAATTTGGTGTAATCTACAAACTTACTGAGGGTGCACTCGATCCCCTTCTCCAGATCACTAATAAAGAGATTTAACAGAACTGGCCCTGACACTGAGCCCTGGGGACACCACTCGTGATCGGCCACCAACTGGATTTCGCTCCGTTCACCACAACTTTTTGGGCCCGGCCCTCCATCCAGTTCTTGACCCATCGCAGGTACGCCATCCAGGCCATGAGCTGCAGCTTCTCCAGGAGATGCTGTGGGATACGGTGTCAAAGGCTTTACTGCAGTCTAAGGACACAACACCCACAGCCTGTGTGGCGGATTCACTCCCCACGACAGACTTTCCCTCATCTGCTCAGCCGGTCACCTTGTCACAGAAGGAGATCAGGCTGGTCAAGCAGGACCTGCCTTTCACAAAGCCATGCTGATCGGGCCCGATTGCTTGTCTGGTATGGGTGACCTCACAGTCCTTTCCCAGCCATGTTCCTGCTGTTGGCCTATCCCCTGCAGAGGCAGAAGTGACCTCACAGTCCCCTCCACAGCCATTGGCTTCCTACTGGACCATGAATTCCTGAGACACAAGTGACCACATGGCATCGGACCCAGCCATCACCCTCCTTGTGCTCCAGTGTGTGAGCAGGTAAAACTGAGCTGCTTTCATCAACTTCATCCAATAGATTTCCTATCAAGGGTTTGAGTGGAGAAACGTTCCTCAGAGGAGTTGCTGTATTTACACTGGGGTATTTTTTATCTCTGCTTCTGACTCTTTGTATCCTTCTTCCTCTGTCTATTCTGCCTTGTGAAAGAGCTCTCCAAGGAAAAGATTCATGGAATCCTAGAATAACGCAGGTTGGAAGAGACCCCTGAGCACCATCTCTGTCCCACTGACCTTTATGGCACCCCAAGGAATAGCTGATAGCATTTGTGCTCCCTTGGGTTCATGTCACCACATGCACACAGTGGACATGCACATGGTGTGTATGTTTACATCTCATCTGAACAATGAAAACATGGACTTTTGACCTAGTATTTCATAGAATCATAGAATGTCCTGAGTTGGAATTGACTCACAAGGTTCATGGAGTCCAACTCCTGTCCCTGCACAGGACACCCCACAGGTTACACCGTGTGTCTGAGGACGTTTTCCAGTCTCTTCTTGAACACTGTCAGGTTGGGGCCGTGACACCTCCTTGGGACCCAGTTCAGTGTCCAGCACCTCCGGGTGAAGAACCTTTTCCTCATGTTCAACTCACCCTCCCCTGGCACATCTTCCTGCCATTCCCTTGAGTTCTGTCATTGGTCACCACAGAGAAGAGATCAGTACCTTCCCTTCCTTCTCCCATTGTGAGGAAGCTGTAGCCACCATGAGGTCTCCTTTTAGTCTTCTCTTCAGCTCTGATGCTCAGAAACCCCTTGGTTTGCTTTCTGAAGCAGAACGGAGAAGCCATGACCTCCATGCAATGGGAAGGGGGCTCCTGTCCCTCACACACAGCTCAGGGCTCTTCCTGGGACCATGGGATGTGGGTGTGCAAGGCCCAGGGAAGGACAACACTGGGACAACAACTTCCAGCTTCCCCATGGGGCTGCAAGGAGGCACCGAGACCCCAGTGCCATGAGGACAACATGGCTTCTCCTGGGCCTCAGTGGCAGAGACAACTGCCATGGCCAAGGGGACAGACACCTGGGTTCTGTGGGTCCCTTCCAGCCTTGCCAGCACCCTTTGCCATCTCCACCACAGGCTGTTCTACACGGTCCTACCCCTGCCCCTCTTTCCCTGCAGGCTGCAGACACCCATCTCGCTTCCCCACCTGCTCTCACCCCAGCATTTCTGCACCTTCACTGCTGTGTCTGCACCCTCTCTGGCTGCTCTTTGGAACACAAACCATGGGCTGATCCAGCTCCCTCTGGGTGACCTCTTGCACCACAGCACTGCCCTTCCACTGACGTTTTTTACTCCTCATATCCAATCCTCACCTTCCAAATTGCACTTTGCATTTTTTTTTTTTTTTTTTCTCTCTTCTGCTTTTTCCAGCTACCATGGAAAGCTCAGCCGCTTCAGAAACTGCCCTTCATGCAGGGAACCCAACCCATTAGGTTTCTTGTGGTCTTTTACCTGACCTCACCATGATTTTCTAAATCCCATGACTGCTACGGGCCGCTCAGCTTCTCTGACAGACACGACCATGTTCCTGCTGCTGTCCCGTCATGTTCTCAGGTGGGATGGACATGGTAACACATCTCTAAGGCATCTCCTACCCATCTCCTGGGTAGGGCCTGTGGGCACCTAGGCAGACGTTCTTTCCCCGCCATGTCCCTGTTGCTGGGCTGTCACCTCCAGAGACAGAACTGACCTCACTGCCCCTTCACAGCCACAGGATTCTGATTGGATTATGAGTGTCTGAAACACAACTGAACTCATAATAGCACACTCATCCATCCTCCTCCTTAGCACCCAGGACCTCCCAAGACTGAAGCGTGTTCTACGCAGTCCTATACCTGCCCCTCTTCCCCACAGGCTGCAGACACCCATCTCGCTTCCTCACCTTGTTCAAATTTGTCAAATATATTTCCCACTAACACTGTGATTGAAAAGCACTCCTCACTGGAACTGCTGTTATGTTAACACCTTCTAGATCTCCTCTACAGCCTTATTTTTCATTCATTTATTTATTATTATTATTATTATTATTATTATTATTATTATTATTCTACCTATTCCCTCTCCAGAAACCTCTCCAAGGCAAAAATTCTGTCAAATCACAGAATAACTCAGGTTTGCAGAGAGCCCTTGTCTCACTCATCTTGTCTCACTCATCTTGTCTCACTCTCCTGCTCAGGGCAGGGTGAACCAGGTGAGGTTGCTCAAGGACTCCATCATCCTCAAAGGCACTGAAAGTTCACTCCGTTACATCATAGGAGGGGAGAATAAAGATGTTCAACAGTGTTCCCCAAGTGCTGGACACTGAGAGATGACACCAGTAACTGGCTGCATGGAGGACTTTGTACTACTGATGATATTTGGGCTTGACGGTTCAGCCAACTTCCCATCCAGCATTCACTTCCTGAGCCCCATCAGCACCACTCTGGCCAGAAGGAGACCATGTCTGAGGCCTTGCAAACTCCCTGTACACAACATGCCTTTCTTTCCCCTGTCCATTTGGGCTCAGCAGTCCCTTCCTTGTCCTTCACATTCCTGGCAGTGGCTGCAAGAGGATGCGTTCCAACCCCTTCCCAGGGAGGGAGGTAGGGTGGCCAGCCTGTAGTTATCCCAGTTCTTGTTTGTGCTCTTCTTGAAGATGAGTTTGAGATCTGTGTTTTCTAAGGAACCCAGAACCATTCTGGTTTCTATGGCACTTTTGAGAGCACAGTCCGTAATCACGAGCAAGGGTAACAGCAGATTGGAGCACTTGCAATGAGCCTGACCAAGGCAGCTGAGATGTATCTCACTGGGGCAGTAGAGGTTTGTTCTTGGAGTCACACACAGAAATGTCAGGGTTCTGTCAGGTGTCCACATCCGAGCTGGCCTCATGGACTCCTTATGCACCCAGGGATGCTAAGAGACAGAGTTTGTCCCTTTTACACACAGAGGCAGGAGTCACAGTGTCCCTCTGGCCTCCTGTTGCCACTTCCAAAGGATGGGAGACACCTCATCCCTTTGGTGTGTAACCTCCTCTGGACTCATCTGGCATGTCCTACGTCATGAGGAATGGACATGGGGACCTCATTTCAAAGAAGAAGATCCCAGTGGGTGATTTCCCATGGGCTGTTGCTCCCAATGTTAAGTGACCTCAAGCCCATGTCTGTGCCACAGGCCTTCATGGAACCCCCAGGAATAGCTGATGGTGTTTGTGCTCACTCGTGTTCATCTCACCTCACATACATAATGTACATACTCACATCTCATCTCTACAACGGAAACACTGGACTGCTGACCTACTCATTCATTGTCCATCCGTGGAGGGAAGAACAGCCTCTGCGGGTGAGAGAACCATTTTTGAAATGGTGGTTGTGAGGGGCCAGTCCATGGTGATTGCCCTGAGACTCCTTCCGTGGGGTGTCCAGTGCACAGGGGCACAGCCCAGCCCCTGCTCTGCTGGTCCTGCAGGTCTCTGGCAGGAGGCCTGGCTGTGAGAGGACACTGCTGTACCAGTCCTGCACACACACTGATCAGCTGTACAATGGTGTTCGAATCTGTGGGACATTTTCGTAGACATATACTTGAAGATATAAACCATCATGCACTGCCATGAGGAGATCATCTTACTCTCTGGAAAGGCCGTTGTGAGGCCAGCTCTGTCACAGCAGTGCCCATTGCCTGTCCCTGCCTGCGCTCACAGCACTGACACACAGCAGGACGGGGACCAAGCTGCCAGAGCACTCAGGCCTTGCACCAACACAAAGGATGAGAAGGAGACTGTGGGAGTGGAACCTGAACAGCTCTGGAAGACCAAGCGCTGGTGCTCCCTGGCAGGGCTGCCATGCTGGATTCTTATCCCCTCCTCCCATGCACAGGAACTGTCCCTGAAGATCCAAAAAGTCCTCACAGGAAGGATATAGTGAAAAACAAGTCACTACAGGAATATTTATTCTGTTTAGAGACAAGGAGAGCACTGTTCCTCATTTACACAGCCAGTAGTTATAAAAGAAAAGCTGACAGAGGATTAGAAAAAGATTGAAAACATCACCACATTAAGAAAAAAACTAATAACAACAGAAAATCCAGACTACAGGTTGAGCCTGTAATTAGCTACATTAAAACTCCTATGTAGAAGCAGACGAGCAGTTTATTGCTTCAGAAAACACTAAGATATGAGTTTCCACAGGGCATCCTTGAGCTCCTGGTTCCTCATGCTGTAGATGAGGGGGTTCACTGCTGGAGCCACCATCGAGTACATAACAGACACCAACAGATCCAGGTTTGGGGAGGAGATGGAGGGGGGTTTCAGGTTGGCAAATGAAGCAGTGCTGAGGAACAGAGAGACCACAACCAGGTGAGGGAGGCAGGTGGAAAAGGCTTTGTGCTGTCCCTGCTCAGAGGGGATCCTCAGCACGGTCCTGAAGATCTGAACATAGGACAGCACAATGAACACAAAACACCCAAATGCTAAACAGACACTGATCACAAGAAGCCCAAGTTCCCTGAAGTAGGAGTGTGAGCATGACAGCTTGAGGATCTGGGGGATTTCACAGAAGAACTGGCCCAGGGCATTGCCCTTGCACAGGGGCAGTGAAAATGTATTGGCCGTGTGCAGCAGAGCATTGAGAAACCCAGTGGCCCAGGCAGCTGCTGCCATGTGGACACAAGCTCTGCTGCCCAGGAGGGTCCCGTAGTGCAGGGGTTTGCAGATGGCAATGTAGCGGTCGTAGGACATGATGGTGAGCAGAGAATACTCTGTACCAAACAAGAAACAAAGAAAGAAGACCTGTGCAGCACATCCTGCATAGGAAATGACCTTGGTTTCCCACAGAGAGTTGGCCATGGATTTGGGGACAGTGATGGAGATGGCACACAGGTCAAGGAGGGAGAGGTTGAGGAGGAAGAAGTACATGGGGGTGTGGAGGTGCTGGTCCCAGGCTATGGTGGTGATGATGAGGCCGTTGCCCAGGAGGGCAGCCAGGTAGATGCCCAGGAAGAGCCAGAAGTGCAAGAGCTGCAGCTCCCGTGTGTCTGTGAACGGCAGGAGGAGGAACTGGGTGAAGGAGCTGTTGTTGAACATTTGCTGTCTATGGGCACGAGGACCTGTGCAAGGAGGAAAAGCCAGTGACAAGTTAGGGGAGACTTCTCTGAGGAAAATGAACAGACTGTTTCTCATGGAAAACCCCCTCCCTGATGGAGGGATGTTTCCGTTCATTCTCTCTTTCTACCAAGTGAGAAAAACAGTTCATCACAGTTTAAAATGCAGCTTGGGAATGCAGTTTCCATGAACACAGCTCTGGGACAATATCCACTGAATAGGTGTCAGGACAAAAACTGACCCACACTCCCACCCCAACCCCAGAGAGCAAGAGCTCCAGGAACAGGTGGAGAAACAGGGAAGGACACTGCAGTGCTACCAGAAAATAAAGCAAGGACAGAAATGCAGACGGGCATGCTGTGGAACCTTCTCCTTACCCGACTGTGCTGCTGCCACACACGAAATGACACTGTAGAGCAAGTACTTTTAGCACCTTTTCTGTGTACCACGTTCCAGGAACCCTTCACCTGGAGGTCCAGCTGCTGAGGTGGAGACTCGTGACCCAGACCCCATTGCTTCGGGGCAGAGGCTCTGATGGAGAGGAGAGGAGACCAGGGGTTGCACTGGGAAATGTGTCTGCACTGCAGGGGATGTGAGAGAGGTTCCTAAATCCTGTCCCCAGCATTTATGGTAGCAGTTAACTCTTCCTGCCCATGTCTATGCAGCCTGCAGCTGTGACTCTGTCCCTGGCTCTGCTCCCTGTCAGTGTCACAGACCCCGTCCCACCCGCTGTGTGCTCAGCTCTGTCCTGCTCACACCTCCTGGCACTGCCCAGGGGCAGCTCTGTGTGTGCAGGGGCTCAGGAGCAGCTCAGACAAGTCCTAACGAGAACTGGGGTCTCAGTGTCTTCTCCAAGGACGGAAATAAATCCCCATCTCCCACTGCACACCCAGACAACCAAGAGTGGAAAACTGAGAGCACAGACTCCTTCCGTTGCAGCTGTTGCTGTCTTGATGTCCTTGTTCAGAAGTACCCTCTGCCATGTCTGTGGGGTTGATCTGGAGCTCAGAGCAGCCCTGACCCACACAGCACCCTTCAACCCCAAAAGCTCCTTGCCTGCCCTGCTGGGGGTTGCTCCTTCCACCCACACCTGCTGCCATGGGATCTCCCCAGGCAGGCTGAGCGCTGACCCTGGCAGGCGGCAGAGTCCCTGCCCCGGCACAGCCCTGGGGTGCAGGGACCCTGCTCTGCAGGACAGCCCTGGGCACCCCTGGGTGCTCACCTGGCTTCACAGCTGTTCAACATTGCCTCACAAGAGCCCTCTCCTTACAAATCCCACCAGCTGTGCCTGTGCCAGTTTTAGGAGATGCCTCCAGAAGCCACAGCTGCATTGCCCTGCACCCAGAGACTTACCATGGCAAGGGCTGCAAAGGTTTCTCCTCCAGTGAGCTCTCAGTCATCTTCCCAGTCCTGACCACCTTTAATCTCTCTCTGCCTTGCTCGTCTCCCTGAGATCCCCAGGCAGAGCCCTCAGCCCTGCTGCGTGTGCAGAGGAGCTGCTCCTGGGCAGAGCTGTCTCTCTGCAGCGCTGCCGCTTGCCAAGGGCTCCCTCTGTCCCAGGAGCCCAGCCCAGCTCAGCAGCACAGGAGCAGCCCAAGGCGCTTTAATGACCCCTCTGGTGGGTTTGTTGCTGTGTTCATGAACATCAGACCCTGAGGGGCAGTTGAAGAAAACTCTCAAGAAGTCAAAGTCAGATTCAAACTCCAAAGTTTCTTGTACTGTTAATGGGTCCCACTGAGGGAACCTACTGAGAAACTATATCCAGGTTCGGTTAGAGAAGAAAACTGAAGGTCAGAAAAGAAAAGATGTCTCTGATGATCAGTAAACCTGGATGTGTTTCATTAGCCAAAGGGCCAAGCCCTGACTCCCGGCCCTGGGAAGGCAGATCCTGTCCCTCCCACATTGCCCAGGGCCCTTCCTGGACAGTGTGATGTGGGGCTGTGCAAGGCCAAGGGCAGGACTATGGTCCCACACCTCCCAGGTTCCTGGCTGGGGACAAGGAGGCCATGAGGCCCCTGTGCTGGAAGGACAAGGTGTCTCCTCACAGGCATCAGAGGTGCAGACAACAGCCATAGCCAAGGGGAGAAGGAGCTCATGTCTGCTGGGGGCTTTCAGCCTCTTTACATCCCTTGATCATCTCCACCACAGCCTGTCCTGTGCTGTGGCATCCCCTGCACCTCTTTCCCTGCAGGCTGCAGACATCCCCCCTGCTGCCCCACCTTGCTCTTGTCTGAGCATCTTCCTTCCTTTGCTGAGATCTCTGCATCCTCCCCAGCTGTTCCTTGAAGCACAAAGCCTTGGGCTGATGCAGACTCCCTCTGCTGACCTGCTCCACCACAGCACTGCCCTTCCAGTCACATTCCTTCCTGCTCATGTCCAACCTGGACCTCCCCAGCTGCACTTTGGGCCATTATTGCTTTCTCATGCTCTTTCCCAGTATGCAGAAAACCTCCACCACCTCCGAAACCACCCTTCAAGCACTCTCAGGCTACTCCTGCACTGCTGCAGCCTCCCCAGCGCTGCTGGGCCAAAGCAGCCCAGGTCCCTCAGCATCCCACACCATGTGCACAAGGTGCTGAACCTGCCTAGGCAGAGCCCTTAACTCTCCAGTTCCTCCCTGCTTCTCCAAATTGGGAAGCCGCACACTGGCACACCCCCGTGTGTGTGGGGTCACACCAGTGCTGAACCGAATGGGATGAGAACTCCAGGTGTCTGGGTCCCCACGCTCCTCCTCACGCAGCCCCGTGTGCAGCTGCCTTGTTCCTGGTGAGCGTGCACCACGGGCTGGTGTGGGGACCTTGGAGTGCCCAGGCCCTTCTTCTCAGGGTCACTGCTCAGCGTGTTAGGTCCTGCTCTGTCCTGATGCATGACGTTTTTTTCCTGCCCTGTGCATCTGTGATGGTGTAACCCCAAATTTTCTCAAGGTCTGGACTCTCCGTTTGCTGCAGCTGCAGCTCCTCCAATTGTGACCATGGCAGAGACCACTCGCAAACGTTTTTCAAGGTCTGGACTCTCCCTTGACTGAAGCTCCATTTGATCAGCTGTTAATGTTTTCATGTAAATGGCTTATCCTGATGAGGCTGTTTCTCCCAACATAACACCATGAGGAGTTAGGGGACAGTATAAATACCATCTCCCGGAGAAATTGTGGGGTCTTGGGGGTCTGATAGTCATAATGCCTGAGGTCTGGAGTTTCTGAAGTTTTCCTTTGTGCAGTAGGAATGGGTGGAGCTCTGCCTGGGGACAGACAATATCAGCTGAAGGTTGAGTCAGCATGAGAGGGCAGAACAACATGGGCAATGTTGTGGTCACTGGACATCAGCTGCAGACTCACTGGTCAGGCAGAGGAATGAGAAGAGGCCTCCTTCAGACAAATGAAAGAAGCCTCGTCTTTCCAGGGCAGTGTCCTCCTGGAAGACCTGAGATATCCCAATATCTGCAAGGCACCAGCCATCCAGGAGGGGTTTGAGCTCATTGACAACATCTTCCTGACACGGGTGACTGAGGAGTCAGTGGGGTGAGGTGCCCTGTGGGACTTCACACTTACAAACCACAAAGAGTTGGTCAGGATGGAACAGTCAGGGATGTGAAAGTGGAGCTGAGGCTCCTGGGAGATGATCACAAGGCCAAGAGCAGGATTTCAGGAGAGCAAGCTTTGGCCTGCTGAGGGACCTGCTTGGGTCCTATGGGATATGACCTTGGTGTCTGCAGTGCTTTTCTCGCACATTTCCTCCATCTTCTCTCCCACCTGCTGTTGCGCAGTGTTTTTTACCCTTTCTCAAATACAATATCCCAGAGGTGCTGCCAGCATCACTGAGTGGCTCAGATTTGGCAGGAGTGGGTCCATCTTGGAGCAGCTGAAATGGGTTCTGTCTGACGCTGGTCAAACTCCTGTTGTCTTCTCAGAGAGGTGACAACTGTAGCACAGCCACACTCACCCCCAGTTCCAAGACTTTACCATGTAAACCCAGTACAGGGTGACAGAGCGTTGAGTTTTGCAAACTGCTGCATCATGGTAAAGATCTTCTGTCAGCAACCTTTTCAAGTCTCCAGTCAATGACCAGGTTCCTATGGGGAACTGTAATCGCCCTGACATTCACTGGCCAGGCAAACCAGCATGTGCCAACAGTCCAGAGGATCTTAGGCTAACTGCTTAACATGTCTGCTGGTAGGCCAACAAGGGTGATGCTCACCTGGATCTGGATCTGGCAAAAAATGAAAAGCTGGTGAGGGATGTGAACATCAGTGTCCACCTTGGCTTTTGTGACCAGGACACAGTGGGGTCCCAGGCACCAGAGGGGAGGGAGGAAGGCCAGCAGCAGAGCACAGGCTGGTGGGCTCCAGACTTTCACATACTGGGGGACAGCAGCCGAAAGAGGTGGTGACATGGAAGTAGGTCTGAAGTGTGAAGGAGCTCAGGAAATCTGATCAGCCTGACAGGACAGCCTGCTCCAAGCACAAGAATGATCTCTCTGAGTTCCCATGAAAAGAAGCATTTATCTTGTGAGGCTGCCCATTTGAACTGTTGGAGCTCCAGAACAAAAAGGCAGCACACAGGAGGTGGAAGCAGTGGAAGCTGCAAAGGAAGAATTTAGAAACCTTGCCCATGGATGTGGGTATGATGCCAAAGCTGCGCTGGACTTGATACCTGCAGGGGAGGCTGAGGGCAGCAAGATGAGCTGACCCTGCTTCATTTACAGTAAAGGAACAGACACGGTGAATGTGGAACTGCTGCTGAACTTCCTAAGAGTAGAATCAGAGAGGACTGAGGTTCTTCATGGCTTCTTTGCCTCCGTCTTCACCACCAAGGTCTCCTGGGACTTTGTTCCTGAAGGCAGGAGTCTGGAGAACACCCAGCAGTGGATGGGGCTCAAGTCAGGGGTGACCTGAGCAAACTCAGACACCATTACAGAACAGGAGATGGGTCACTTGACCAGCTCTCTGAACACAAGTTTCACTGTGCTGTGGCATCTGAGATTCCCAGGAACACCCACCTCTTGGTCCAGAGTTGTGTGATTCCTCTTGAGGTGTCCTGGCCTGTATCCTCGGTCAAGTGATGCTTTAGGCACCCACTTCTCTGACACATTCAGTCGTTATCAGGAGATTCTCTAGATCAATATTGGAGATTGTTGATACCAGCTGTTCTGGAAATGAGGGTTTTGAGAGGGTGACGGAAATATTAGAGTTTTGGTTTTATTACTCTTTATTATGGAAATGCTCACTGTTTGGCTGCAATTCTGAAATCTCTGAAATCATCCACACCAGACTTGAAGCCTTTAGGAAAGTGCTGCAGACAGCATTGTCTTGTAAGGGCGTTTTGGATGTTACTGAGCTCTCTGCTGCCATGATCCTGAACTGCAGCTACTGAAAGAATGAACAAACCTGTCATGAACTGAAGGGCAGAAACAAACCCCAAGTTTCTGAGGGTGTTTGGGACCCCACGAAGGGCCAGTGCTGACACAAATAATCCCTGTCCCTGGAGGTTGCTCAAGGAAAAGCCTGGAGACAATGGTCAGAGGTGGTAAAGGCAATGTGGAGGTGGCTCTGGTGCCACGTCAGCCCTTGACGTTTGTTCATCATCAGAATGGCCAAGCCCTGACCCCAGGACCTGACAAAGGAGACCCTTTCAGTCAAAGGTTTCTCAGTCTCTGCCTGTGGTCACTGTGAGTGTTTTGTGTTTTGGGGGTGGGTTTGGTGCCAAGTGCTGTTGCTTTAACCACAAGGCTCTGGTTTTCTGAGGACTTGGCAACCTGTGAGGTCCCCCAAACCCATTCAACTTCTTTCATACACCTCGCAATGGTCACCAATCACCTCAATGTCCCAGTCCCACACTTGCTTGAATCCTCTATTTGGATCCATACCCATCACTCCAGGAGGTTCATGCATCCACCAGGTTCATGGATGATATCTGAGGTCCATCCAAGTGTGGGCAGTGTAAGAGAGGAGCAGAGCAGGGTCAGCTCATGGGCCATGACTGAGCACAGCCACCCCAGCAGCAGCCATTCCCCATCTCCCAGGCACAGCCAAGCCCACAGCATGCAAATGGCACTGCCATATATCATTAGTCCAAAAAAGCCTGCCTTCTTTCCAAAATCAACAACAATCTTTCTACTATTCCTCTTTGACCCCCAGATATCAGCCGCATTCCACTTGTGGCTCAGACATGGTTGTAAGGATTTGCTGAAGTCATCAACCGTCACCCTTTTCTACCCCACATCTCCTGACCCTCTCCCACACCACACATGGCCAGTCACTGCTGCTCAGGGCCTCGCGCTCTACAGAAGAGGCCTTGAGCTTCTTGGCTCTTCCTGGTGCTTGTTATAATCTTCCTCACTCCCTCCAGATCTCACGGTGAGATTTCTTGTTCATGACAGGGCCTTTGTAACCAACTCTTATAAAATGGTTGTCCTTCTGTGATCATCTGTGCAGAAGAAGTGATCACAGAAAAGCACCAAATATGTCAAATCTGATGCCGAGTGAAATGCAATAAAACCTTGTTGAGCCAACCTCGTAGCTGTGTCTTTCCAGCAAGGAGTTTCTCCTGAGAAAGGGATCCAACCCCTGCCACTCTCTGCAGAGGCACATGAGCAGTGTCCATGCACCTGGGGACACAAAGAGTGACTTTTGCAAGATCACCGTCTATCTGGACCATTTAGATATGTACCTGTGGATGGGGTATCAAGTCTTATAGTACAGCAAAGACTGGAGTTCTGAGCTCCCTTCAACTCCCTGTGTGACAGTCTGTAAAATTAATTAACCCAGTGAAAAAGTTGGTTTTGATTCTCTTCACAGCCTGAAGCACCACATGGCTCAGGAGACAAGCCAGGATACTCAACCAGCACTCACATGCTCTGCACTTAAAGTTCAGGTGTTCCCTGGAATCTCAGCAGACACGTCACGCTGATATCTGGGTTCAAGGAGCTGGTCAAGAGCCTTGTCTGCATTTCTGTAACGGTGGCTTTGCTGCCTGGCTGATGTGCAGACTCTGTACATGGATGCTGACACCTCTTGAGCAACCTGCTCTGAAAGGATGAACAAGGTGGTGTGTTCCTTCTGGAGGGATATATGGACAGCAAACAAGAAGCAGCTGGGTTGGGGCAAATGAAAAAGGATGATAGAAAAGTTGTGATCAGGGCTGTTTACCGTTATTTGTAAAGCAGCCCTGCTCCCCATGTGAATTATTTCTGTGATCAGAGAGAACTTGAGAGCTTTCTCCAAATCAGAAACATGAAGGGGAAGGAAGGAAGGACAGTGTCATTCAGTCTCTAAGGCACCTCAGGATGTGTCTTGACCAACCTCCTCCTAAAAGCAGAGTCAGACCAGATTAGTGAGGGGTCTATACAAACACATCGTGGTAACTTTCTGATGTAGAGTGGATGCACACTCCTGGGAAACAGCTTCCAGTGCTCGACTGTCCTCAGGAATGGAAAGTTTTTCCCTTCATCTACTGTCCTTCTAAGCCACCATCCAGATTGCCTTTTACCCATCTACTTGCACACTGACACAGACCATAATATCCTAACTTGGGCACAAGCACATTGTGGGGGATGACGCTGAATGCCTTGCTGACTTCCAGGTAACAGACCATCAATGTTCTCCCCACATCCACAACCCTGTCCTTTCCTCACAGAAAACAGAGGATGGACAGGCACAACCTGCCCTGGGTAAACCCCGTCACCTTCTCTTCCAGACACCCAGAAATGGGGTCCCAGTGGACATGTTCTGGGGCACAGCCCTTAGTTCCCCTGCTCACCCATTGGCCATTCTGAAAAGTGCACACACTGTGTGGGAGCTGCCAGTGGTCAGGGAGTCCCCCCAGTGTCCATGAGCTTTCCACGATGGTGGAGAGTTGCCTCAATGTGACATCGTCCTGCTGTCTCAGCTCCTGGGATGCTGCCCCTGCTGTCCCATAGACTGGAAAGGATTGTGTTAGTTCCACTGACCCCTGACTTGATCCCCATCCACTGCTGGTTGTTCTGCCTCCAGTCACAGAGACCTGGGACACATTGCTGGTGAAAATGGAGGACAAGAGGACACAGGGATTCTCACCTCTTTTCCTTATTAAATTCATCAGTAGCCACACAGTGTCCCTGTTTCTTGTTATTTGTTCCTGCAGTAGTAACAGTTCATTATGGGGCCCTTGATTGCCTTAGAGGTCTGGACTGAGTTCTGACCTGGGCTGTTCTGTGCTTGGAGGCTGCTGTCCTTGCAGACCAGATGAACTCACTTCTGCCACCCTGCCTGGCAGTTCATTCCACCCATGTCACAGCTCTGTCTGCAGCACTGACAGCTCCAGCTCCCCAATCAGGTCCCTGGTTGAGGCCATTGCCTCACATCTGGGCTGAACCACCCCAGCTGTGGCACCAGCCCAGCTCTGACCTGCCACAAGAAACCTGGTACCAAGTGTCCAAGACACCATGTTTGCAAAGGCTTTGATTCAGAGCAAAATGACGTATTAAAAAAAAAAAATAAATGACATATTCAAAAGATTGCTGAATGTCTTTCTAGCCCTAGGACTACAAAAACAGAATAAAATCCCTAAACTCATTCAGCTGAAGATATTCCTCTGCCAAGCTTCGAGAATTTAGATCCTTTGCTGTAATCTTCCTGATGTCTTGTCTAATGATGGGAAAATAAAAGATGCTTCTCATGCCCAAATTATTTTCTAATATGAAAGAACTACTGCAGGACAGAACTGTGTCTGTAGAGGTGAGAGAAGAAACATCCCTGATTATTTCAGCCTGTTTCATGGGCCATTCCCCTGGAGATCCAGGAACACCACGAGGGAGCCCAGAGGGGACAGAGAAAGGGACATCTTGGGCTGCTCCTGTGCTGCTGAGCTGGGCTGGGCTCCTGGGACAGAGGGAGCTCCTGGCAAGCGGCAGCGCTGCAGAGAGACAGCTCTGCCCAGGAGCAGCTCCTCTGCACACGCAGCAGGGCTGAGGGCTCTGCCTGCAACAGGAGACGAGCAAGGCAGAGAGAGGGGAAATGCTCTATGGAGAGAGCAAAGAAGTTTATTATTATCACCATGAAGAACCAAGATGCTCAAGGCCTCTTCTGAAGAGCGGCAGGCCCTGAGCAGCCATGATTGGCCATGTGTAGGTGTGGGAGAGGGTCAGGGCATGTCAGGGAGAAGCAATGAGATGGCTGATGGCTTCAGTGAATCCTTCCAGCCATGTCTGAGCCCAGAAATGGAAAGCAGTTGATGTCTGCAGGTGGAGGAGGAATGGGAGGAAGATTTTCCTGGGAATATGGAAGGAAGAAAGGCCTCTCTTGGGCTACTCATGTATGGCAGTGCCATTTGCATGCTGTGGGCATGGCTGTGCCTGGGAGATGGGGAATGGCTGCTGCTGGGGTGTTTGTGCTCAGTCATGGCGCATGAGCTGACCCTGCTCTGCTCCTCTCTTACACTGCCCACACTTGGATGGTCCTCAGGAATCATCCATGAGCCTGGAGGATGCATGGACCTCTTGGAGTCATGGGATACGGATCCAAACAGAGGATTCAAGCAAGTTTGGGACTGGGACATTGAGGTGATTGGTGACCATTGCCAGGTGCGTGAAAGAAACTGGATGAGTTGTGAGGAACTCACAGACATTTCCAACTCTACAGAAAACCAGAGCCTTGCCGTTAAAGCAAGAGCACTTTACATAAAACCCATCCTCAAAACACAAAACACTCACACTGACCACAGGAAAAGCCTTGAAAACTATTTGAGAATAATTTACCAGGCCCCAGCTCAGCCATTCTGGTAATAAAATCATCAAGGGCTCACATGGCATCAGAGCCACCTCCACATGGCCCTCACCACCTGTAATCAGTGTCTCCAAGTCTTTCCTTCACCAGCCTCCAGGGACAGGGACCTGCACTGGTTGTTTCCTTCACAGCTGTGTCAGCGATGGCCCTTCATGGGGTCCTAAACACCCTCAGAAACTTGGGGTTTGCTTCTGCCTTTCACTTCATTAGAGATTTGTTCATTCTCTCAGTATCTGCAGTTCAGGATCATGGCAGCAGAGGGCTCATTAACATTGAAAATCCTCTTACAAGCCAATGCCCTGTGCATCATTTTCTTAAAGGCTTCGAGTGTGGTGTGGATGATTAGTGAGATTTCAGGAACAGCCAAGCAGAGAGCATTTCCACAAGAAACAGCAATAAAGCCAAATTTCTTCTGTTTCCTTCCCTGCTCGCCCTTTCCTCCCTTTCCAGAACAGGTGGCATCGACAGCCTCCTGTTCATATTGATGTGGAACGTCTCAGGATAAGACTGAATGTATTGGAAACGTGGGTGTCTAAATCACCATGTGAGTGAGGAGATAGGCCAGGACACCTCAAGAGGAATCACACCACTCTGGACCAATACGTGGACGTTCTTGGGAATCTCAGATGCCACAGCACAGCGATACTTGTGTTCAGGGAGCTGGTCAAGTGACCCATCTCCTGTTCTGTAATGGTGTCTGAGTTTGCTCAGGTCACCCCTGACTTGAGCCCCATCCACTGCTGGGTGTTCTCCAGACTCCTGCCTTCAGGAACAAAGTCCCAGGAGACCTTGCTGGTGAAGATGGAGGCAAAGAAGCCATGAAGAACCTCAGTCCTGACTGATTCTACTCTTACGAAGTTCAGCAGCAGGTCCACAATCGCCCTGTCTATTCTTTTACTGCAAATGAAGCTATATCAGGTCATCTTCCTCCCCTCAGCCTCCCCTTCAGGTATCAAGTCCAGGACAGCTTTGGCATCAGCCCCATGGACAAGGTTTCTAAATTCCTCCTTTGCAGCTTCCCCTGCTTCCACCTCCTGTGTGCTGCCTTTGTACCTTGCAGCTCCAACAGTTCAGACGAGCAGCCTCATGACATAAATGGTTCTTTTCATGGGTACGTGGAGAGATCATTCTTGTGCTTGGAGCAGGCTGTCCTGTAACACTACAGTTGTCACCTCTCTGAGAAGACAACAGGAGTTTGACCGATGTCAGACAGAGCTGATTTCAGCTGCTCCAAGATGGACCCACTCCTGCCAAATCTGAGCCACTCAGATTTGTTCGCAGCAGCTCTGAGATATTGTATTTGAGAAAGGGTAAAAAACACTGCACAACAGCAGGTGGGAGAGAGGAGGGAGGAGATGTGAGAGAAAAGCACTGCAGACACCAAGGTCATATCCCATAGGACCCAAGCAGGTCCCTCAGCAGGCCAAAGCTTGCTCTCCTGAAATCCTGCTCTTGGCCTTGTGATCATCTTCCAGGAGCCTCAACTCCACTTTCAGATCCCTGACTGTTCCATCCTGACCAACTCTTCCTGGTTTGTAAGTGTGAAGTCCCACAGGGCACCTCACCCCACTGACTCCTCAGTCACCCGTGTCAGGAAGATGTTGTGAATGAGCTCCAGCCCCTCCTGGATGGCTGGTACCTTGCAGATATTGGGATATCTCAGGTCTGCCACAAGCACACGGCCCTGGAAACATGAGGCATCTTTCATTTGTCTGAAGGAGGCCTCATCTAATTCCTCTTCCTCATCAGTGAGTCTGCAACTGATGTCCAGTCACCACTACATTGCCCATGTTGTTCTGCCCTCTCATGGTGACTCCTCAACCTTCAGCTGACATTGTCTATCCCCAGGCACAGCTCCACATATCTGGTATTTACCCATCAGAAAACTCTGAATATTGACAAGATAAAGTGACCAGTTCTGTATCAGGGTGGGACAATAACCCCATCCATCAGGACAGAGCAGGACCTGACACGCTGAGCAGTAAAACTGGGGAGAAGGGTCTGGGCACTCCAAGGTCCCCACACCAGCCCGTGGTGCACGCTCACCAGGAACAAGGCAGGTGCACACGGGGCTGCATGAGGAGGAGCGTGGGGACCCAGACACCTGGAGTTCTCATCCCATTCGGTTCAGCACTGGTGAGACCCCACACACACGGGGGTGTGCCAGTGTGCGGCTTCCCAGTTTGGAGAAGCAGGGAGGAACTGGAGAGTGCAGGGCTCTGCCAAGGCAGATTCAGCACCTTGTGCACATGGTGTGGGATGCTGAGGGACCTGGGCTGCTTTGGCCCAGCAGCGCTGGGGAGGCTGCAGCAGTGCAGGAGTAGCCTGAGAGTGCTTGAAGGGTGGTTTCAGAGGTGGTGGAGGTTTTCTGCATAGTGGGAAAGAGCATGAGAAAGAAATAATGGCCCAAAGTGCAGCTGGGGAGGTCCAGGCTGGACATGAGCAGCAAGGAATGTGACTGGAAGGGCAGTGCTGTGGTGGAGCAGGTCAGCAGAGGGAGTCTGCATCAGCCCAAGGCTTTGTGCTCCAAGGAACAGCTGGGGAGGATGCAGAGATCTCAGCAAAGGAAGGAAGATGCTCAGACAAGAGCAAGGTGGGGCAGCAGGGGGGATGTCTCCAGCCTGCAGGGAAAGAGGTGCAGGGGATGCCACAGCACAGGACAGGCTGTGGTGGAGATGATCAAGGGATGTAAAGAGGCTGAAAGCCCCCAACACACATGAGCTCCTTCTCCCCTTGGCTATGGCTGTTGTCTGCACCTCTGATGCCTGTGAGGAGACACCTTGTCCTTCCAGCACAGGGGCCTCATGGCCTCCTTGTCCCCAGCCAGGAACCTGGGAGCTGTGGGACCGTATTCCTGCCCTTGGCCTTGCACAGCCCCACATCACACTGTCCAGGAAGGGCCCTGGGCAATGTGGGAGGGACAGGATCTGCCTTCCCAGGGCTGGGTGTAAGGGCTTGGCCCTTTGGTTAATGAAACACATCCAGGTTTACTGATCATCAGAGCTACTTTCCGCTTCATTACCCATTGTTCTGCTTCAATTCTTCTGTCCCAAATGACTCTGGGGATGGTTTCTCAGTTGTGTCCCTCAGTGGGATTCATTAACATTACAAGAAACTTTGAAGTTTAGATCTGAGTTTGACTTCTTCAACTTGCCCTCAGGGTCTGAGGTTCATGGACTCAGCACCAAAGCCACCAGAGGGGTCATTAAAGCGCCTTGGGCTGCTCCTGTGCTGCTGAGCTGGGCTGGGCTCCTGGGACAGAGGGAGCTCCTGGCAAGCGCCAGCGCTGCAGAGAGACAGCTCTGCCCAGGAGCAGCTCCTCTGCACACGTAGCAGGGCTGAGGGCTCTGCCTGGGGATCTCAGGGAGACGAGCAAGGCAGAGAGAGATTAAAGGTGGTCAGGACTGGGAGGATGACTGAGAGCTCACTGGAGGAGAAACCTTTGCAGCCCTTGCCATGGTAAGTCTCTGGGTGCAGGGCAATGCAGCTGTAGCTCCTGGAGCCATCTCCTAAAACTGGCACAGGCACAGCTTATGGGATCTGTAAGGAGGGGGCTCTTGTCTGGCAATGTTGAACAGCTGTGAAGCCGGGTGAGCACCCAGGGGTGCCCAGGGCTGTCCTGCAGAGCAGGGTCCCTGCACCCCAGGGCTGTGCCGGGGCAGGGACTCTGCCACCTGCCAGGGTCAGCGCTCAGCCTGCCCGCGGAGATCCCATGGCAGCAGCTGTGGGTGGAAGGAGCGACCCCCGGCAGGGCAGGAAGGGAGCTTGTGGGGTTGAAGGGTGCTGTGTGGGTCAGGGCTGCTCTGAGCTCCAGATCAACCCCACAGACATGGCAGAGGGTCCTTCTGAACAACAACATCAAGACAGCAACAGCTGCAAGGGAAGGAGTCTGTGCTTTCAGTTTTCCACTCTTGGTTGTCTGGGTGTGCAGTGGGAGATGGGGATTTATTTCTCTCTTTGGAGAAGACACTGAGACCCCAGTTCTCATTAGGACTTGTCTGAGCTGCTCCTGAGCCCCTGCACACACAGAGCTGCCCCTGGGCAGTGCCAGGAGGTGTGAGCAGGACAGAGCTGAGCACACAGCGGGTGGGACGGGGTCTGTGACACTGACAGGGAGCAGACCCAGGGACAGAGACACAGCTGCAGGCAGCACAGGCATGGGCAGGGAGAGGGAGATGGACCAGAAATGCTGGGGAGGGGATTCACAAACCCCCTGCAGTGCAGACACATTTCCCAGTGCAACCCCTGGTCTCCTCTCCTCCCCAGCAGAGCCTCTGCCCCAAAGCCATGGGGTCCAGGTCACGAATCTCCACCTCAGCAGCTGCTCCTCCAGGTGAAGGGTTCCTGGAACGTGGTACACAAAACATTCTGAAAGTTCTTGCTCTACAGTGTCATTATGTGAGTGGCAGCAGCACAGCCGGGTAAGGAGAAGGTTCCACAGCCTGCCCGTCTGCCTTTCTGTTATTGCTTTAATTTTCAGGAACACTTCAGTGTCCTTCCCTGTTGCTCCACCTCTCCCTGGTGCTCTTGCTGTATGGGATTGGCGTGGGAGTGTGGTTCCATTCTTGTTCTGACACCAACACTGGGGTCTTGCCCCAGAGATGATTCATGGAAACCAGGTGCCTAAGCTGTATTTTAAGTTGTGATGAAACATGTTTCTCATTTTGTAGAAACAAAATAAACTGACATATCCCTCTTTCAGGGAGGAGATTTTAATGAGAAACAGCATGTTTATTTTGCTCAGAGAAGTCTCACCTAATTTGTCACTGTCTTTTTCTCCTATGGCAGGTCCTCATGCCCACAGACAGCAAATGTCCAACAGCAGCTCCTTCACCCAGTTCCTCCTCCTGCCGTTCACAGACCCACGGGAGCTGCAGCTCTTGCACTTCTGGCTATTCCTGGGCATCTACCTGGCTGCCCTCCTGGGCAACGGCCTCATCATCACCACCATAGCCTGGGACCAGCACCTCCACACCCCCGTGTACTTCTTCCTGCTCAACCTCTCCCTCCTTGACCTGGGCTCCATCTCCACCACTGTCCCCAAATCCATGGCCAACTGTCTGTGGGATACCAGGGTCATTTCCTATGCAGGGTGTGCTACACAACTCTTTCTGTTTGTCTTTTTAGCTTCAGCAGAATTTTGTCTTCTGACTATCATGTCCTACGACCTCTACGTTGCCATCTGCAAACCCCTGCACTACGGGACCCTCCTGGGCAGCAGAGCTTGTGTCCACATGGCAGCAGCTGCCTGGGCCACTGGGTTTCTCTATTCCCTGGTGCACACGGCCAATACGTTTTCACTGCCACTGTGCAAGGGCAATGCCCTGGGCCAGTTCTTCTGTGAGATCCCCCAGATCCTCAAGCTCTCCTGCTCACACTCCTACCTCAGGGAAATTGGGCTTCTTGCGGTTTGTATATTAGTAATATTGGTGTGTTTTGTGTTCATTGTGGTGTCCTATGTGCAGATCTTCAGAGCTGTGCTGAGGATCCCCTCTGAACAGGGACGGCACAAAGCCTTTTCCACCTGTCTCCCTCACCTGGCCGTGGTCTCCCTGTTTGTCAGCACTGGCATGTTTGCCTACCTGAAGCCACCCTCCATCTCCTCCCCATTCCTGGATCTGGTGGTGTCTGTTCTGTACTCGGTGGTGCCTCCAGCAGTGAACCCCCTCATCTACAGCATGAGGAACCAGGACCTCAAGGATGCCCTTAGGAAACTCATTTCCTAGAGTTTTCTGAAGCAATAAACTGGCCATCATCTTCTATATAGGAGTTTTAATGTAGCTAATTACAGGCCCAGCCTGTCAACTGGATTGTCTGGTGTTGTTGGTTGTTTTCTTATTGTGATAATGTTGTCATTCCCTTTCTAATTCCATGTTGGCTTTTCTTTTATAACTGTTGGCTTTTTAAATGAGCTGCAGTGCTCTTCTTGTCTCTAAGCAGAATAAAGGGCTGTTTAGTGACTTGTTTTTCACTATATCTATCCTGCAAGGGCTTTTTAGAACTGCAGAGATAGTTCCTGTGGGTGGGTGGAGGGGAAAAGAGCTCTCGCATGGGAGCACTGCCAGGGAGCACCAGCGCTTGGTCTTCCAGAGCTGTTCTGGTTCCACTCCCACACTCTCCTTCTCATCCTTTGTGTTGGTGCAAGGCCTGAGTGCTCTGGCAGCTTGGTCCCCGTCCTGCTTTGTGTCACTCCTGTCAGCACAGGCAGGGACAGGCAATGGGCACTTGTGTCACAGAACTGGCCTCAGTAACAGTACTTCCACAAGGAAAAGTGATCTTCTTTGGGCAGTGCATGATGGTTTCTATCTTCTTGCAATGTTTCTCTCAAGCTTATTCCTACAAAAGTGTCCCACAGATGAAACACCATTGTATATCTGAACAGTGTGTGTGTGCAGGGCTGGCACACAGCAGTGTCCTCTCACAGCCAGGCCTCCTGCCAGAGACCTGCAGGACCAACAGAGCAGGGGCTGCGCTGTGCCCTATGCACTGGACACCCCTCAGAAGCTGTCCCAGGGCATCGTCATGCCCCTCATAACCACCATTTCCAGCCCTGGCCTCTCCCCCCAGCTCACAGCTCTTCCCTCCATGGATGGACACTGAATGAGGAGGTCGGAAATCCATGTTTGCATTGTACAGATGAGAGATGTATGCGAGATGTGATGAAACCAAGTGAGGACAAACGTCATCAGTTGTTCCTGTGGATTCCGTGAAGGCCTGTGGTATAAACAAGCTCTTGAGGTCACTTCATACTGGAAGAAACATTCTTTGGGAAACCACCTGAATGCAGCACTGGGTTGTGCATCCTCCAGCTGTGATCCCCGTGTCCATTCCTCATGATGGGGGACATCTCAAATGAGTGCAGAGCAGCTGACACACCACAGGGCTGAGGTGCCTCCCATCCTTTGGGAGTGGCCACAGGAGGCCAGAGAGAAACTGAGACTACAGCCTCTGTGTGTAAAATGGACAGACAGTGTCTCTGAGCACCCCTGGGTACAGAAGGAGTTCACGAGTCCAGGTCAGACATGGATGCTTGACAGAACCTGACATTTCTGTGTGTGACTCCAGGAACAAACCTCACTGCCCCAGTGAGATTGATCTCAGCTGCCTTGGACGGGATCATTGCAAGTGCTCCAGTCTGCTCTGCCACCCTTGCCTGTGATTCTGGATTGTGCTCTCAAAAGTGACAAAACAGTCAGAAGGGTTCCAAGGCCCTCGGAAAAAGCAAATGTCAAACCCATCTGCAAGAAAAGCATGAAGGAGAATTAATGGCTGGTCAGCCTGCCTCCATGCCTGGAATTTTGCAAGGTCACAGACATGGTGTTCCAAGGTGTCCTAGTAGCCAGATCAGTGATCTCTGGGCTGGAGAACTGGGAGCTGGGTGGGAGGTTGGCTGGACAATCGAACCAAATGTCATCAGTGGTACAAAGCCCTCAGTGTAGCCGGTTACCAGTGCAATCCCTCAGGGACCAGCGCTTGGGCCAACACTGCTGAATGTCTTTATTCTCCTTCTGTATGATGTGATGAGTGCACTTTGAACCCTTGAACAACCTCACCTGGTTCACCCTGCCTGAGCAGGACAGTGGGACAAGTGAGACAAGGGCTCCCTTCAAACCGCAAGTTATTCTGTGATTCAATGAATCTTTCCCTTGAAGAGGATTTTGAAGACAGAATGGGCAGAGGAAAAATAAGAAGAATAAGAGACAGAAAAGGAGTTGTAAAGGTGTCAACATAAATACAGCAGTGCCTCAGAAGAGTATTTTTCCCCTCAAATTACTAGTAGAGAATATATTTGATAAACTTGATAAAAAAATCATACTGTTATCTGATAGGGTCCTGGACCAAACGGTGATGGATGGTTATGGTATTATGAGGTCAATTGTGTCTCAGACACTCATAATCCAGACAGAAGCGTGTGGCTGTGAAGGGGCAGTGAGGTCAGTTCTGTCTCTGGAGGTGACAGCCCGGCAGCAGGGACATGGCTGGGAAAGAACCTCTGCCTAAGTGCCCACAGGCCCTACCCAGGAAGAGGCCTTGGAGATGGGTTGTCATGTCCATCCCACCTGAGAACATGACGAGACAGCAGCAGGGACATGGTCGTGTCTGTCAGAGAAGCTGAAAGGCCAGCAGCAGTCCTGGGATTTATAAGATCATGGTGAGGTTACTTGTCTTCTGTCAGGTAAAAGACCACAAGAAGCCTAATGGGTTGGGTTCCCTGCATGAAGGGCAGTTTCTGAGGTGGCTGAGCTTTCCTTTGTAGTGGGAAAAAGCAGAAAAGGAAAAAAATAGCACAAAGTGCAGTTTGGAAAGTGAGGACTGATTATCAGAGGAAGAAACGTCTCTGAAAGGGCAGTGCTGTGGTGTAAGAGCTCACCCAGAGGGAACTGGATCAGCCCATGGTTTGTGTTCCAAAGAGCAGCCAGTGAGGGTGCAGACACATCAGTGAAGGTGCAGAAATGCTGGGGTGAGAGCAGGTGGGGAAGCGAGATGGATGTCTGCAGCCTGCAGGGAAAGAGGGGCAGGGGTAGGACCGTGTAGAACAGCCTGTGGTGGAGACGGCAAAGGGCGCTGGTAAGGCTGGAAGGGACCCACAGAACCCAGGTCTCTGTCCCCTTGACCATGGCAGTTGTCTCTGCCACTGAGGCCCAGGAGAAGCCATGTTGTCCTCATGGCACTGGGGCCTCGTTGCCTCCTTGCAGCCCCATGGGGAAGCTGGAAGTTGTTGTACCAGTGTTGTCCTTCCCTGGGCCTTGCACACCCACATCCCACGGTCCCAGGAAGAGCCCTGAGCCGTGTGTGAGGGACAGGATCCCCCTTCCCATTGCCTGAAGGTCATGGCTTCTCCGTTCTGCTTCAGAAAGCAAACCAAGGGGTTTCTCAGCATCAGAGCTGAAGAGAAGACTAAAAGGAGACCTCACGGTGGCTACAGCTTCCTCACGAGGGGAGAAGGAAGGGAAGGTACTGATCTCTTCTCTCTGGTGACCAATGACAGAACCCAAGGGAATGGCAGAAGATGTGCCAGGAGGTTCAGGTTGGACATGAGGAAAAGGCTCTTCACCCAGAGGTGCTGGACACTGAACAGGCTCCCAGGGAGCTGTCACGGCCCCAACCTGACAGTGTTCAAGAAGAGACTGGACAACGTCCTCAGACACACGGGGTGACCTGTGGGGTGTCCTGTGCAGGGACACGAGTTGGACTCGATGATCCTCGTGTGCCCCTCCCAACCCTAAAATTCTATGATTCTATGAAACACTAGGTCAAAAGTCCATTTTTTCATTGTACAGATGAGATGTAAACACACACATCATGTGCATGTCCACTGTGTGCATGTGGTGAGATGAACCCAAGGGAGCACAAATGCTGTTGTTCGCAATCAGGACACATAACCACGGGCGTAGTTCTATGCGGTGCTTTATTTCAGCGCTGGGAAACCAGGGGTTCGCACCCAAAGCTTCAAACAGCTGATTCAGACCATACCTTGTTATACAAGTCAGTCACATACATATTCATTACAGCCCTGACAACCATTAGCATATCCCACACCTATTCGAACACAAACTTTCTATCTAAAAGATGCTATAATTATCAGTTATTTTCTACGGTACCAACTTTAAAAGAATATATCGTAAATCTATGTCCACCTTAAGAATAAGGCTCGGTTACAGCTACCTGCCTTGTAAGAATATACCATAAATCTATGTCAGCTTTAAGAACAGAGTTTGGTTACTGATTACAAGAGTTGTATGGCTACAGGGCTGGTTGCTATCCTAATATTTATTCAACTGTAACAGATCCAGCGATATTCAGGGAAGATCCATTCTGTCCTGTTCCATGGAAAAAAAAACATTTTGTAAGGTTGATTACTATCACCGTCAACTATTCCTTGGGGTACCATAAAAGTCAGTGGGAAAGAGATGGTGTTCAGGGGTCTCTTCCAACCTGCGCTATTGTAGGATTCCATGAATCTTTTCCTTGGACAGCTCTATCAAGAGAGATATATAATGCCCCAGAGTAAACACAACAGCGCCTCTCAGGAACGTTTCTCCACTCAAACCCTTGATAGGAAATCTATTGGATACATTTGATGAAAGCAGCTCAGTTTGATCTGCTCACACACTGGACCACAAGGAGGGTAATGGCTGGGTACGATGCCATGTGGTCACTTGTGTCTCAGGAACTCATAGTCCAGTAGGAAGCCAATGGCTGTGCAGGGCACTGTGAGGTCACTTCTGCCTCTGCAGGGGATAGGCCAACAGCAGGAACATGGCTGGGAAAGGACTGTGAGGTCACATATACCAGACGAGCAATCGGGCCCAGTCAGCATGGCTTTGTGAAAGGCAGGTCCTGCTTGACCAGCCTGATCTCCTTCTATGACAAGGTGACCGGCTGAGCCGATGAGGGAAAGTCTGTCATGGGGAGTGAATCCGCCACACAGGCTGTGGGTGTTGTGTCCTTAGACTGCAGTAAAGCCTTTGACACCGTATCCCACAGCATCTCCTGGAGAAGCTGCAGCTCATGGCCTGGATGGTGCATCTGTGATGGGTAAAGAACTGGCTCGAAGGTATTTTGTCCCCTGGAGCCATTTGTTCCCTTCCTGTTCACAAGGGCATCCCATGAATGCATCACTGCTCTCCTCCAGTGTAGACAGGCACAAGGCCTTCTCCATCTGGGCCTCTCACCAATGCCACTGGTTTCTCCAGCAACCTCATCCTTGACTGCGGGATGTCCAGAATAGCCCTCCCAAGACAGTTTGACAAAGCCTTTTTCCTGCACCATCCCCGCATCCCTGCTCAATGCCCTCATGTACAGTTCAAGGACCAGAAAGTTTGGGTGTAAGTGGAGCATTGAGAAAAATGGTCAGGAAAGCTTTGAAATGCACAGGGAGCCCATCAACATGTTGGCCTGCTGCTCTCTTCTGAACAGGCCCAGAGGACCTGGACAGCATTTGCTGTGTCCCAGAAATTTGCCTGGAAGGTTGGGATATGGAGAAAAGGTTTGGTCTGGGAAGGGACAGACAGGTGCTGGTGGAACTGGCTGGTGTGACCGTGAGACGTCTCTCAAGCACCTCAGAAAAGTCCTGGCTCTCAGGGAGGTTGTGTGGTCCTCTGAGAAAGAAAAATATCATAAATGACTTATCATAGAATCAGAGAATAATTGTGTTTGGAAGAGACCCTTAAGATCATCATTCCAACCATAACCTAAATCTGGCACTAAACCATGTCCTTAAGAGCATCATCTATCTGTCTTTGAAACACTTTCAGTGATGGTGACTCCACAACCTCGCTGGGCAGTCTGTTCTGTTGTTTCTAAACCCTTTCCCTGAAGAATTTTTTTACCTAATATCCAATCTAAACTTCCCCGGGTGCAGCTTGAGGCCATTTCCTCTTGTCCTATCACTTGCTACTTGGGAGAAGAGACCAACACCCACCATGACAGAACCTCCTTTCAGACAGTTGTGGACAGCGACAAGGTCTCCCCTCAGCCTCCTTTTCTCAAGCTGAACAGCCCCAGCTCCCTCAACCGCTCCTCATAAGACTGGTGCTCCAGACCCTTCACCAGCCTTGTCACCCTCCTGTGAACTCTCTCCAGCACCTCAATGTCTTCCTTGCCATGAGGGGCCTCAAACTGACCCCAGGATTGAAGATGCAGCCTCACCAGTGCCGAGTACAAAGGGACGATCGCTTCTCTAGTCCTGCTAAAGCTCGGATTGAATCAAGGCTTGAACACCTTGGTGTAACCCAGTTGGTGACAGGTTGGACTGCAGACTCCTGAGGTCCCTTCAACCTCAGTTCTCTTATGATCCCATGGTGATGTTGGGCTCTGTTTCTAACTGGAGCAGAGCAGACGATTCTGGAGCAGAATCCACCTGTGCTGTAGGTGACCATCTAAACCAACATCTCAGCCAGTGAACCAGCCAACACCTCAGTGTGACTCGCTCTGGGCAAAGTGTGAGGAGTCCTGGGCAGGGAAGGTTTAGAGGGCATGGGGTGCTATGTAAGACACAAAATGATCTTGGCTTAATGATTGTAGGCCCATCAGATGTCAGTTAATGTCAACGAAAATTAAAATAAGAAGAACTGAAGACAAAGATCCAAAGCAAAGGAAGGTGTCAACATACTTCTCTTTATTTTTCTTTACGGGGGCTTTCTTTTCTTTGAAAAGGAAAGAGTTTTCCAGAACTGGGCATGGATTTAAGACACAGATGTCTTGAGCTCCAGAGACACAAACACCTGGTGCCAGTGTAGATGCCCTGGGAAGCCCTGCCCAGGCTCCACCTGCATTGCAAGGTGCTCTGGTCTCCCCAGGTCCTGTGTGATAGATGCCAATCCCAGGCCACCACCTCAGGTACACTGGGGCCCCTAAACTGGCACTGGCTGTTAATGATGAGACAGCTGATGACTGATGTCTGCTTTGTTTTGTTGTTGTTGTTCCTGCTGTTTTGGTTTTGGTTTTGGTTGTTTTTTTGTTGGGTTTGGTTTTTTTGTTGTTTTTGCTTTGGTTTTGTGGGGTATTTGTTTCCCCTGTTTTTTTTTTTCTTTGTTTGTTTGATTGGAGATTTTTGTTTAGTTATTGTTTTTTATTTGTTTGGATTTTTGTTTGTTTGTTTGTTTGTGTGGGTTTGAGTGTGGTTTGTTCTTTTTAACATATTAATTAAAAAAAATAAAAGGCCAAAAAGTGAATTATGGGGAAGTGTACTGAGGGTAGAAGAAGAAATATTGGTCTTCCCCTGTACTTCTATTACCAACACTCTATTTTTTCATCTCCCTCGTCATTCAGGAGTTCCCACCTCTCCTGATTCAATGTCCCTGTCAAAGGACAACTTTCCAGCAGACTGTCTGGACCTTTGCCCTTCCCAGCACACTCAGGTTTCTCCTCCACTTGCTCTTTGGTCATTCTGTTGCCTTTCAACTGTCTGGTTTCTGCTTTGAGCTTCAGGGAGTTACAAACTTGCCCCATTCTTCAGAGCTCTAATTAACATGGCAGTCAACACATTCATTGTGTTTATTTCTATCCTTTCCTATCTCTCTGTCTAAACCAGTTCTTGTGTGGATGTCCCTTGTGGACGGTGGACCTCATCAGATCCAGCTTACACACACAGCTGAGGAAAGTGTTTTACTGTTTATTAAACTGTGCAGTGTTTGCACAGGAGAGCAGGTGGAGCTGGTGCACAGGAGCTGCAGCATCTCCTGCAGAGCTCAGTGGAGAAGTCTGATGTGAGGAGAAGTGATGCGGTCTCTGGTGGTCAATGAGGGAACCGGCAGGCTGGGGATGGGGGTGAGGAGCGAAGTTGTCCATACAGTGTCCAGCCTCCAGGGACTGTTCTCCTGCCTGTGCAGAAAACACCCTTGAAAGAAAAAACTCTCCTTTATGAGATCTTTTTCGAAATTCTCATTAGCAAGTGTCCCATTGAAACCTCCCCAGTTAGTTCTACAAGTCTGGAAGATTGTAAGAAAATTAGAGAAAGAAACATTGCTCATTAGGGCTTTCTGTGTTTTAACGAGCCCCATGGTGTATTTGGTGCTGAGTCCATGAACGTTCAGATACCAAGCACAGACTGAAGAATCTGCTCAAGAAGTCCAAGTCAGAAGCAAACTCCAAAGTACCTTGAAGCATTAATGGGCCCCACTGAGGGCTGTTACTGACAAAGCCTCCCCGGGGACTCGTTAGAGCAGATAATTGGAGGCAGTGATTGCATCGGGCAAAGGCAAAGTGCAGCAGCTCTGATGCTGAGAAAACCCTTGGTTTGTTTGATGAAGGACAATGGCCAAGCCTTGAGCCCCTGCCCCTAGGAAGGGAGATCCTGTCCCTCACCTGTGGCTCAGGGCTCCTCCTGGGGATGTGGGCAGTGCAATGCCCAGTGCAGGACAATGGTGTGACACTCCCTGGGGGTGCAAGGAGGCAATGGGTGCCATGGCCATGACAACCATGTGTCTCCTCTTAGACCTCGGTGGCAGAAACATCAGGCATAGCCAAGGGGACAAAGACCTTGGCTCTTGCAGGGACATCCAGCCTTGCCAGCACCCTTGGCCATCTCCACCATGGTCCATTCTACACTGTCCCAGGCCTGTGGCTGTTTCCCCACAGGCTGCAGACACCCCATGCGCTTCCCCACCTTTTTCTCACCCCACTGTGTCCCCACCTGTGCTGCTGTCTCTCCATCCTCACCAGCTGTTCCTTGGAACACAAAGTCATGGCTGATCCAGGGTCCCTCTGAATGACCACAGCACTGTGCTCAGAATGACATTTCTTTATCCTGAGCTCCACTCTGGACCTCCAGAGCTGCAGTTTCTGATGTTTTTTTTTTTTTTTCTCCTGCTCTTCCCTCTACCAAAAAAAGTAAAATAAAATAAAATAAAAGGCATCATCTTGGAAAGTGATTTTCAGGTTTTTGAAGCTATGACTGCCCCTTCCTGTCATGGTTTTACCACAGCCACCAAGTGAGTCCATGAGAGCTGCTCACATCCTGCTCCCAGTCCACAAGTGGGGTAAGGGAGAGAACTGAAAGGGAAGGGAGAAACTTGTGAGTTTAAAAAAAAAAATAATAAGAAAATGAAAATAATAAAAGTAATACACTACTACTAATAATATACTTATACTAAGATATACATCAAGTAAAATATATGATACTCAGTGCCATCCCCCCCCATAACTGCAGTTGTGCTGAACTGACAGCCCAAAAGAAGAGAGCACCCTGGACCTAAACAGCTGATCCCAGCAGGACATAGGGAGACCAGAGCACCTTGCAATGCAGGTGGAGCCTGGGCAGGGGCATCTACACTGGCACCAGGTGTTCGTGTCCCTGGAGCTCAAGACATTTGTGTCCTAAATCCATGCCCAGTTCTGGAAAACTCCTTTTCGAAGAAAAGTAACTCCCCTACAAAGATTTTACAATTAGTAATTTAATTAATAAAAAGCATGTGGACAGAATCCTTTGCTTTGGATCTTTGTCTTCAGTTCTTCTTCTTTTAATTTTCATTGAAATTAACTGACATCTGATGGGTCTGCAGGCATTACACCAAGATCATTTTGGTCTTGCATAGTGCTCCATGCCCTCTCAACCTTCCCTGCCCAGGACTCCTCACACTTTGCCCAGAGCGAGTCACACTGAGGTGTTGGCTGGTTCACTGGCTGAGATGTTGGTTTAGATGGTCACCTACAGCACAGGTGGATCCTGCCCCATCATCGTCTGCTCTGCTCCAGTTAGAAACAGAGCCCAACATCACCATGGGATCATAGGAGAAGTGAGGTTGAAGGGACCTCAGGAATCTGCAGTCCAACCTGTCACCAACTGGGTCACACCAAGGTGTTCAAGCCTTGATTCAATCAGAGCTTTAGCAGGACTAGAGAAGTGATCATCCCTTTTGTTGCTTTATCCATGCGAGCCACGGAACCTGACACACCAATATGGTGTTCACAGAGTTCGCTTTATTGTCGGACCGGGCTGGCTTTATAGCAAAGCTGCCCTGTCCACGTGTCTTACAACAATGTGACTGGTTGTAACTCGTGTTATACAATAACATGATAGGCTGCATGTACTGTCCAGCGCTCTGCACGCATGTGTCCGGCGATTGCTCACTCATTATTACCTTCTAATGGTGCTCCTTCAGTTTCTTTTGCCTCTGGCTTCACCTCTCAGCCAGGCTGGTGACAACGCCATCCCCCTGGGGCGGGGGGGGCTCTGCCACTACATCTCCCTCTCTTTTATTTAATATTAACAATACGCCGTATCATGCTTTAAATACAGTGTGAAATGCAGGGTAAGAACATAAAGGCTAATACAATTACAATTAACAAGAACAAACCTGTTTTCAATATTCCTTTTAACCAAACAAGGCATTCACCCCAAAAAACCCAATATCTTCTGTTATTTTCTTGTTCTGCAAATCTTCTATCTTTTTAAGTTCAAACAACACATACAATCAAACTCTTCATATCTGTGAACATGTCCAATAACAAAAAATTAATTACTGCTCTGTTTTACAAAGTGGTATTCTCAACATTGGCTACATTCGTTGCTTAAAGCGATAACATGTCTGGGGTTAAGGGTTGTCATCACTGCAATCGGTTTCTTCTCTGTTAGCTAGCCAAGGTCTCACCCACTTTGCTGGGATCCACGAATTTTTGTGGTTACCTGTAGAAACACAAGCATATCCCCTTCCCCAGATTATTAGTGACATAGGACCTTCCCATTGTTGTGTTGGTTCCATTTCAGTTTCACTTTTAGGATTAAGCCAGTTCAGCACATACAATGCCTTCATCAATACCTCTTCTGGGCTCACACCAATTCCCCCTTGTTTTTTCAAAACAGACAAAAGATTTTTTAATGTACGGTGTGCACGCTCAATAATTGCTTGGCCGGTAGAATTATAAGGGACTCCAAACAGGTGTTGTACCTTCCACTGGGTGAGGAAGGCTGCAAGTCTGTCAGAGTGGTATGCAGGACCATTATCTGTTTTGATTTGTGTAGGGACACCCATGACAGCAAAAGCTTGTAGTAAATGACGTTTTACTGCCTTTGCATTTGCTGAGGTCAAGGCTGTAGCCCACAGCAGTCCTGAACAGGTATCTATGGAGACATGAATGTACTTTTGTCGGCCAAATGGTGCAAATTCAGTAATATCAGTTTGCCATAACTGACCTGGCTGCAAGCCCCGAGGATTTACTCCCTTTTGTTGGAGAGGTACTATGCGGGCACAATCAGGACAAGCTGCAATAATGGCTCGAGCTTGTTCCTTTGTAATTGTAAACTGCTTTCAGAGTGCTGCTGAGGATTGATGAAAGAATTCGTGAGCTTGTCTGGCTTGTTCAAAAGGGGATATATCTGCTACTGCCACAAGTTTGTCTATAATGCTGTTTCCCTCTACTAGACCACCTGGTATGTTAGTATGGTTTTTTATATGCATGATAAATACTGGTGCTGTCCTATAATCTAATACGTTCCACAAATCTAACAATGCTTCAAACAACAAGGAATTGGAAACTCGCTGCAAAAGTGCTCTATGTATTCTTTGTACAATTCCCACAACATAAAGAGAATCTGTTACCAGATTAACTGGAGAGTTATGCCATTTTTGCAATGCTGCTAAGCATATTGAGGGCAGTTTCTTTTAATATGTCCTGTCTGTCCGCGAGTAAAACATGCTAGGCCACAAGAAGAAGGGCTTCGGCCTTTCATTGCAGGCTTACGTGCTGCAGCCAAGGCCGCAGCGTGGGCTTGAGCATGTATTTTTGCTTTTTCTACCTCCTGTTGCGTAATCGGTACCTGTGTGCAAGCTTCCACCATCTCTGCTAAAGAAGCAGTTTTTCCCAAACCAGCTAATATCTGTTGGCATTGGGTGTTTGCATTCATCATAGCCAAATCTTTCCCCACAGCAGCTTTTGCCTCTGGAGTCACGTTAGGAGAGGCATCTATCACTTCTTTTAAACGATCCACAAATGTCATATATGGTTCCCCAGGATCCCACTCTATTGTAGAATAGGGTGGCACAGGGTTACCTCTATTTGGCAATTCTTTCACTGCCGCCAAGGCAAGCCCTTGCGTTTGCTGCAAAATCCTTGGATGAAGTGCTGCCTGAGTAGCACCATCTGCATATTGCCCACGACCCAGTAACTGGTCCATGCTAGCTAACCGCAACGGATCATCAGCTGGTAAACGAACATTTTATAATACTGCCAATTCCACTTTCCCCTGCCACTTGTCCAAGAACAGCAAATACCCCGTTGGAGGAAGCAATAACTCCATCAATGCCCTAATATCTGTTTGAGTTAGTACTTGCCCCTTGAAAAATGAATTGATTAGCTGCATCACGTGCTTATTATCCATACCATATTGCATAACTGCACTTTGCAATTGCTTAACCGTTTTCCAATCAAAAGGCGACCACTGCCTTTGTCCTCTATTATCTATGTGCACTGGCATTGTTGTAATACTACCAGGTAACATGATCCCTTCAATGGTTGCATCTCTGATTACCCCTTGCCAACGTTGCCCTGCATTATAAGAATGATCTCGAGGAATATCTCTACCCTGATGCACAGGGGCAGCACCCAAATTATCATTATTATCACTGCTATACAATTCCCTTGTGTTTCCCTGTGGATCAGTAAGTCGACGCATATTTGCAAACCGATCTGCTAACCCAGTCTCCAGCCCTTTTCCATATCGCGCTCTCAAATATTCATCTGCTTCTCTTACAGACCACATCCCATCTTCAACACATTGTCTAGCCCATTTTTGTATTCGCTCCCTTTTAATACGGAGCTCCTTGGGAGTGAGGTCTAATTCCACCCCCTCCCTTTCCTGTTTTCCCCGTTTTTCACATTCCCTGCCAATTGCCTCCAGCCTGTCCTTAATTGCATCTGACGTCTTTTTATATGCTATTAACCGCGAAGTTTTACTGTTACCGCCACCTAGTCGTTTCATAGCTTCTAGAACTTCTTGCATCTGGCTCTCCTGCCGTCTCAGTAAGTCCTCCAGGCTCTGCACGTGGCTCTCCTCCTGGAAGTCAGGGCGATTCTGCGGTGCTCCGTCCTGGTGTTCCATCGGGTCCTCCGGCAAAGGCACGTTGGCTGGATTAACTTGCCCTGGCTTGTTGAAACTTGCCGGTTGCTGCCATTCGTCGTCGGAGCCAGGCAATGGCTCAACGGGCGCAGAGGGTATAATTTGCTCTCTGCCCCAGAACTCCAGATCTGATACGGGACATACCAGCGGTGTTGATTCTTCGGAGTCCTCGGAAGGTGGGCAGCTCCCGGCGGGCGGCTCCGAGGGGACGGCACACAGCTCCGGCTCCTCTGAGACTTCCTGCATTAGCTGCCTGACCTCCCGCCAGGGTCCGGCGAGATCGCAAGCCTCGCGGCCCCCCCTTGTAACCGCTTCCCATAGTTCGGTCCCTATGTCCTCCCATGTACCGGGAGAAAAAAATTCGTCCGTCGAACGAACACAGCCCTTACGCTGGGCGAATAGTAAAAGGCGCTCCACCGCATCTTTTTCCAAAATTCTTCCTGTTCGTGCAGCCAGCTGCAGAATACTTTGCACTATTTTTTTTTCTTCCACGGATGCCGTGTTTCCCATGCCACCTGCTTCTTCGTAGGCCTACTTTCCGCTATGATTGAGCGCCGGGCTGGTGTCGCCCCCAGGTGGCGTCCTCGCGTCTTCACTTCCGGCGATCTTGCTTCGATACGAAGTATCACGTCGGGGTCACCAAAGTGTTGCTTTATCCATGCGAGCCACGGAACCTGACACACCAATATGATGTTCACAGAGTTCGCTTTATTGTCGGACCGGGCTGGCTTTATAGCAAAGCTGCCCTGTCCACGCGCCTTACAACAACGTGATTGGTTGTAACTCGTGTTATACAATAACATGACAGGCTGCATGTGCTGTCCAGCGCTCTGCACGCATGTGTCCGGCGATTGCTCACTCATTATTACCTTCTAATGGTGCTCCTTTAGCCTTTTTTGTCTCTGGCTTCACCTCTCAGCCAGGCTGGTGACAACCCCATCCCCCTGGGGCGGGGGGGGGGGCTCTGCCACTACACAGCTGTGTCAGCGATGGCCCTTCATGGGCTCCCAAACACCCTCAGAAACTTGGGGTTTGCTTCTGCCTTTCACTTCCTTAGAGGTTTGTTCGTTCTTTCAGTAGCTGCAGTTCAGGATCGTGGCAGCAGAGGGCTCACTAACATCTAAAAGGCTCTTACAAGCCAAGGCTCTCTGCAGTATTTTTCTAAAGGCTTCAAGTCTGCTGTTGATGATTAAAGAGATTTCAGGAACAGCCAAACAGAGGGTATTTCCACAATAAAAAGCAATAAAGCCAAATTTATTCTATTTCTTTCCTTGCTCGCCCTTCCATCCCTTTCCAGAACAGGTGGTATCAGCAGCCCCCAGTTCATATTGATATGGAGCGTCTCTTGAAAAAGACTTAATTTGTCAGAAAAGCGGGTGCCCAAATCACCGTGTGAGTGAGGGGAAAGACCAGGACACCTCAAGAGGAGACACACTCCTCTGTACCAAGAGGTGGGTGTTCCCGGCAATCTCAGGTGCCACAGCACAGTGATACCTGTGTTTGGGAGCTGGTCAAATGACCCATCTCCTGTTCTGTAATGGTGTCTGAGTTTGCTCAGGTCACCCCTGACTTGAGCCCTATCCACTGCTGGGTGTTCTCCAGACTCCTGCCTTCAGGAACAAAGTCCCAGGAGACCTTGCTGGTGAAGATGGAGGCAACGAAGCCATGAAGAACCTCAGTCCTGTCTGATTCTGCTTGTATGAAGTTCAGCAGCAAGCCCATGTTCTCCCTGTCTATTCTTTTTTGTTTGTAAGGAAGCTGTATCAGCTCATCTTGCTGCCCTCAGCCTCCCCTTTAGGTATCAAGTCCAGGGCAGCTTTGGCATCATCCCCGCATCCATGGACAAGGTTTCTAAATCCCTCCCTTGCAGCTTCCCCTGCTTCCACCTCCTGTGTGCTGCCTTTTTGCTCTGCAGCTCCATCAGTTCAGACGAGCAGCCTTACGAGGTAAATGCTTCTTTTCACGGGTACTCGGAGAGATCATTTTTGTACTTGGAGCAGGTTGTCCTGTAAGGCGTCTCAGATTTCCTGAGCTCCTTCACCCTCCGTGACTTTCTCATGTTACCACCTCTACCTGCCATCCTCCAGTATGTCAAAGTCTTCTTCTCTGGAGCCCACCAACCTGTGTTCTGCTGCTGGCCTTCCTCCTTTCCCTCTGGCGCCTGGGACCCCACTGCTCCCTCGTCATGACAGCCAAGGTGGACACTCATGTTCACATCCCTCACCAGCTCTTCCTTATTCGTTGTTGCCAGATCCAGGTGAGCATCACCCTTGTTGGCCCATCAGACAGTTCTCTTAAGCATTTGGCCCAAGATCCTTTGAACTGTTGGCACCTGCAGCTTTGCCTGGCCAGTGACTGTCACGTCAATTACAGTTCCCCATAGGAACCTGATCATTGACTGGAGACTTTCATACATTGCCGAAAGAAGATCTTTACAATTTCTTCTCCATGATCAATTATTTTGTAACATCCAACATGTTGTCACCCTGTACAGGGTTTACATGGCAAAGTCCTGGAACTGGGCGGTTGTTGTGGATTTGCTACAGTTGTCACCTCTCTAAGAAGACAACAGGAGTCTGACCGACGTCAGACAGAACTGATTTCAGCTGGCTCCAGGTTGGACCCATTCCTTGCCAGATCTGAGCCACTCAGTGATGCTGGCAGTACCTCTGTCATATTGCATTTGAGAAAGGGTAAAAAATGCTGCATAGCAGCAGGTGGGAGAGAGGAGGGAGGAAATGTGAGAGAAAAGCACTGCAGACACCAAGGTCATATCCCATAGGACCCCAGCAGGTCCCTCAGCAGGCCAAAGCTTGCTCTCCTGAAATCCTGCTCTTTGCCTTGTGATCATCTCCCAGGAGCCTCAGCTCCACTTTCCCATCCCTGACTGTTCCATCCTGACCAACTCTTTCTGGTTTGTAACTGTGAAATCACACAGGGCACATCACCCCACTGACTCCTCAGTCACTCGTGTCCGGAAGATGTTGTCAATGAGCTCCAACCCCTCCTGGATGGCTGGTTCCTTGCAGATACTGGGATATCTCAGGTCTGCCACGAGGACACCGCCCTGGAAACATGAAGCTTCTTTAATTTGTGTGAAGGAGTCCTCATCTAATTCCTCTTCCTCATCAGTGAGTCAGTAGCTGACGTCCAGTGACCACAACATTGCCCATGTTGTTCTGCCCTCTCATGCTGACTCCTCAACCTTCAGCTGACATTGTCTGTCCCCAGGCAGAGCTCCTCGCATCTGCTATTTATGCATCAGAAAACTCTGAATATTGACAGGATGAAGTGACCAGTTCTGTATCAGGGTGGACAATAACCCCATCCATGAGGACAGAGCAGGAACTGAGACGCTGAGCACTGACCCTGAGGAGAAGGGCCTGGGCACTCCAAGGTCCCCACACCAGCCCGTGGTGCACGCTCACCATGAACAAGGCAGCTGCACACGGGGCTGCATGAGGAGGAGTGTGGGGACCCAGACACCTGGAGTTCTCATCCCATTCGGTTCAGCACTGGCGTGACCCCACACACACGGGGGTGTGCCAGTGTGTGGCTTCCCAGTTTGGAGAAGCAGGCAGGAACTGGAGAGTGCAGGGCTCTGCCAAGGCAGGTTCAGCACCTTGTGCACATGGTGTGGGATGCTGAGGGACCTGGGCTGCTTTGGCCCAGCAGCGCTGGGGAGGCTGCAGCAGTGCAGGAGTAGCCTGAGAGTGCTTGAAGGGTGGTTTCAGAGGTGGTGGAGGTTTTCTCCATAGTGGAAAAGAGCACGAGAAAGAAATAATGGCCCAAAGTGCAGCTGGGGAGGTCCAGGCTGGACATGAGCAGCAAGGAATGTGACTGGAAGGGCAGTGCTGTGGTGGAGCAGGTCAGCAGAGGGAGTCTGCATCAGCCCAAGGCTTTGTGCTTCACGGAACAGCTGGGGAGGATGCAGAGATCTCAGCAAAGGAAGGAAGATGCTCAGACAAGAGCAAGGTGGGGCAGCAGGGGGGATGTCTCCAGCCTGCAAGGAAAGAGGTGCAGGGGATGCCACAGCACAGGACAGGCTGTGGTGGAGATGATCAAGGGATGTAAAGAGGCTGAAAGCCCCCAGCACACATGAGCTCCTTCTCCCCTTGGCTATGGCTGTTGTCTGCACCTCTGATGCCTGTGAGGAGACACCTTGTCCTTCCAGCACAGGGGCCTCATGGCCTCCTTGTCCCCAGCCAGGAACCTGGGAGGTGTGGGACCATAGTCCTGCCCTTGGCCTTGCACAGCCCCACATCACACTGTACAGGAAGGGCCCTGGGCAACGTGGGAGGGACAGGATCTGACTCCCCAGGGCTGGGGTCAGATCTTCGCCTTTTGGTTAATGAAACACATCCAGGTTTACCGATCGTCAGAGGGACACTTACTTTGTTTTTTCTTACCAGTCATCATTGCTTCCAGTTTTCTGTTCTAACCAGACCTGGGGACTGTTCCTCGATAGTGTCCTTCAGTGGGACCCATTAACAGTACAGGAAAATTTGGAGTTTGAATCTGACTTTGACTTCTTGAGAGGTTTCTTCACCTTCCTTCAGGGTCTGAGGTCCATGGACTCTGCACCAAAGCCACCAGAGGGGTCATTAAAGCGCCTTGGGCTGCTCCTGTGCTGCTGAGCTGGGCTGGGCTCCTGGGACAGAGGGAGCTCCTGGCAAGCGGCAGCGCTGCAGAGAGACAGCTCTGCCCAGGAGCAGCTCCTCTGCACAGCGCAGCAGGGCTGAGGGCTCTGCCTGCAGCACCAAGGGCACAAGAGCCAGGCAGAGAGAGAGAAACGTAGTCTGGGGTGGGAGAATGCTGAGAGATCACTGGAATCCACATCTTCACAGACATGAAGACAGTGGCTGCAGGGCATGGCATCTGGCAATCACTGTAGGATCTCAGAAAGCTGTCACATTGAAGAGCCTGCAAGAGATGTAAGTACAGCTCTCAGAGATCCTCTGATGCAGGGGAGAGGATGTGCTGCAGAGCAGGGTTTGACTTCTGCACTGTCAGAGTGACAAGACGTGAATGCTGCGTTCTCCTAATAATGGCTGTGGGGTGTAAATATAAATGTGCAGGCAGGGGTGCCCAGGACTGTCCTGCAGAGCAGGGTCCCTGCACCCCAGGGCTGTGCCAGGGCAGGGACTCTGCCGCCTGCCAGGGTCAGCGCTCAGTCTGCCCGGGGAGATCCCCACGGTGCTGTAGGGTGAAGCTGTGGGTGGAAAGAACAAGCACTCTTGGGCAGGAAAGGTTCTTCTGCTTTGGAGAGGGTGCTGTGTGGGTCAGGGCTGCTCACAGCTCCAGATCACCCCCAGGATTTTTCCAAGGGGGGTGCAGGAAAGGATAAAACAAAAATGAGTTTTCATGCTTAAACAAGTCAGTGAGACTCCTGAACTGCAACTCTGAGGGATCAGCACATCTACCAGAAGGCTCATAACATCCCTTCACCACCCCTCTGCCTGTGGGCAGCACCTGCATCACCTTTGCTGGACCCGTCAGCCTAGTCTGACCTGTCCTGTTTTCCAACCTGCAAACAGGAAGATGCCCCCAGGCAGTGCCCTGTGAACAGGCAGGATCTGTAGGGCCAGGGGGAGGGCACAGAGGGTGGGATGGGGTCTGTGAGCACTGACAGGGAAGAGACATGGACAGGGAAACACCTCCCAGGGGGAGAATCTCCAGGCAGCAGGGAAATGATCAGAAATGGGAGGAAACTGAACCTGGAATGGTTATGGGAGGAAGAACAGAGAAAAGTCCCTGTGACCCCCTGCAGTGCAGATCCCTCCTGTGAGCAGCCCCCTGGCCTCCTGTCCCACCCAGCAAAGCCTCTGCCCTCAGGGCCGGGGGCTCCAAGGCATGAAGCAGCTCCTGTGCAGCCAGAGCTCCAGTTCCCCTGCAGAGCACAGGGGCTGAGAGCAGCTGCCCGGCAATGTTGGTGTCTGGGAGGTGGCTGCACAGCTGGGGAAGGGTGACGCTGTCTGAGTGCCCGGCTGCCTCTGTCCTGGCCTCTCTCACACCCACCCTCACCGCATTTTCCTTCTTGCTCCCCTGCTCTGGGTCACTGCTGTTGTGATCTTGTTCTTGCTCTCAGGCTCTCTGGGGATGGCAGTTTCAGCTGCAGAGTCACAGCCTGATCTTGTGGGTCCTTTCCTGCAGGTGTGTCCATGGCAACACGTGTCCAGCTTTGGTCTGACCTGTGGGGCTGGGGACTGAACCATGTGTGTCTTGGGCTAAATGTGGGGAACTGAGACCGAAAGGGTGAGACATTTCATGGTCTGAGGTGCAACCCTGTGCTCTCAGCAGTGTCTGCTGGCTTTTCAGGATAACATGGGAGTGTGATCAGGCTCCATCTCAGAAAGGTGCCAGCCCAGGGCAGCTGGAGCAAGACAGAGGGACAGACCAGCTGCCCTCACTCTGCACTGACCCACAGGCATCCTCTGGTCTCACAGGTCTCGCTCTGTTCTCCCTGAGTGCAGCAGAAATGCTGAGGGTTTCTGACACCCAAGAACACTCTCCAGGGTGGGAGGGTAGAAGGAGCTGTAGAAACACCAGACCTCACCAACTCAGTTTCTCCGGCCTGGGGGTACAGATGCTGACAGTCCCTTCTGCACCAGGAGCGGTTCCAGCTGACACAGCTGAACCCCAGGACTGGTCCCTGCCCCACCCAATCACACAGGGTCAGGCTTACTGCTCAACAGCCCCTGGGCAGAGACCCTGCTCTTCATTGCACACTCATCAAGCACCGATGAGGGCTCCAGCCAGCGCATTCTCCTGGAAAAAGAAAAAAATGTGTCTCTTTGTGGGAGGGTCTGTGGGAAATGGCTTTGTTTTCTCCCAGAGAAGTCTCATCTAAACTATCACTGTCTTTTCCTCCTTGCACACGTCCTCGTGCCCCCAGGCAAATGGTCAACAGCAGCTCCATCACCCAGTTCCTCCTCCTGCCATTCACAGACACACGGGAGCTGCAGCTCTTGCACTTCTGGCTCTTCCTGGGCATCTACCTGGCTGCCCTCCTGGGCAATGGCCTCATCATCACCACCATAGCCTGGGATCAGCACCTCCACACCCCCATGTACTTCTTCCTGCTCAACCTCACCCTCCTTGACCTGGGCTCCATCTCCACCAGTCTCCCCAAGTCCACGGCCAATTCCCTCTGGGACACCAGGGTCATTTCTTATATGGGATGTGCTGCCCAACTGTTTTGCTTTGTCTTTTTCATTTCAGCAGAGTATTCTCTTCTCACCATCATGTCCTACGACCGCTACGTTGCCATCTGCAAACCCCTGCACTATGGGACCCTCCTGGGCAGCAGAGCTTGTGTCCACATGGCAGCAGCTGCCTGGGCCACTGGGTTTCTCAATGCTCTGCTGCACACGGCCAATACATTTTCACTGCCCCTGTGCAAGGGCAATGCCCTGGGCCACTTCTTCTGTGAAATCCCCCAGATCCTCAAGCTCTCCTGCTCAGACTCCTACCTCAGGGAAATTGGGCTTCTCATATTTGGTGCGCTTTTTTTTGAGGGGTGTTTTGTGTTCATTGTGTTGTCCTATGTGCAGATCTTCATGGCCGTGCTGAGGATCCCCTCTGAGCAGGGACAGCACAAAGCCTTTTCCACCTGCCTCCCTCACCTGGCTGTGGTCTCCTTGTTTATCAGTACCGGCACGTTTACCTACCTGAAGTCCCGCTCCATCTCCTCCCCTTCCCTGGACCTGGTCGTAACTGTTCTGTATTCACTGGTACCCCCAACATTGAACCCCCTCATCTACAGCATGAGGAACAAGGATCTCAAGGATGGTCTAAGGAAGCTTCTGACTGGATGTTTTTCAGGAGCCACAGGCTGCCTGATTTTCCCTGCAAAGGCCTCCCTGTGTATGTCATGACTGGCCAAGTCTGATTTCCTTCACTACTTTTTTCTCCACTTGTGATATTCTTGCTCTCAAACAAATGTCACTATTCAACCCCTGTTGCTAAGGTATCTGTTCATCTTGGGTGACCCAGAGACTTGTGTGAATGGGGAGTTGCTCAGTGTAATTAAGTGAAATAAAAGAAGCTACAGCAACTTTTTTTTTTTTTTTTTTTTTTTTCCTTTTGGTCAGAGATCCGTCTTCTGCATAGCCAGAATTAATGGGAAATGAAAACAGCTTTCTGGCTGCACCAGGTTTGGAAAGGCTGCTCTGTGCCTGGAGCAGTAAGAGCTCTTGAGGACCTCAAGGACCAGGGCTTTTGTGCTGGCCTGGGGAGAGGGGATGGCATGGAGGAGCTGCAGACCTCTCAGGATCTGCTGGAGAGGAGAGTGAAGGACACACAGGTGCCTCCTTTTCCTATTGCTGTGCATGTTCACCCACCTCTGGGGTGACCCCTCTCTGAGCCCCAGGAGCTGCTGTGCCCTTCAGAGGGGCAGAGGCTGTGGGGTGAGTGCCCAGAGCACCTGCAATGGGCACTGGTGTGGGACCAGCCCTGACTGGGCTTTGCTGGGCAGAGGGCATTAGGGGTAGAGAGAGGGCGGGGGAGGTGGGAGAGACTCGAGGAGCTGGGCTGGGTTGGAAAGGACCTGAGAGAGAAACATCAACCTGTATCTCGTGCTGCATGGCCATGCAGGGTGAAGACTCACACCAGGGGTTGTGATGCAGAGCCAGGGCTTGTGTGAGGGATCAAAGACATGCAGGTGCAGAAGAGAGGAGGCTGCTCTGTGCCCTTGGTATCATAGACAGACCAGGAAGGTGGCCCAGGACTTTTGTCGCCCCCCAACCACTCATCATCTCTCGTGGGCCATGTCCAGCACTGGCTGCTCAGCCCAGGTTTACGGATGAGGTTCCCTGTGAGACCATGACCATCCTCCTGCTGGGCTCAGGGCCTGTCACAGGGAATGGCCAGCCCTGCCCAGCCTCTCTCCTGGCCCAGACCCTGGCAGAGCCTGGGGCAGGGCCATCTGTGACCCCACAGCTGACACGGCCTCTCCAAGAGCTTGGAGAGGCTGCACAACAGGAAGACCACGGGCTGACAAAGCACAGGGACTTCTGTGTGCATCACACTGGGAGACCATTCCCCATCCCAAATACACCCTGCCCTGTGCTGAGCCTGCACTGTGGGGCTGTGGTAACATCTGTGGGGCAACAGACAGGAGCCACAAAGCAGTTTCCAGGGGTGACAGCAAGAACAGGTGCAGACAAGGAGTTCATGTGCATTGGTTTTGCTGTGCAGGGATGACTTTGGGAAAGGCAAAGCTCATCTGGAGTTGGTGGCTGCAAGAAAAGTCCAGAGCAAAACCAAGAGCTTCAACAGCTGCATCAGAGACCACAGCTGAAGAAGGGAAACACGGAGTGCTGAGGAACTCAATGCCTCCTGTACCTGGGTCTTTACTGAAACATCGCCCAGGCTTCTGTTCAAGGGGTTCAAGGAGGAGAACACTTCTTAGCAGGACCCTCAGGAAACCTCAGCAGGACCAACACCAGTGTCTGCCCCTTACAGAGGACTCACCCGGCAATGGCACAGGCTGGTACATCGTGGCTGGGAGCAGCTGTGGGAAAGGTCTGGGTGGGCAAGAGCTGGACAGGAGGCAGCGTGTGCCCTGGTGCAAGGGAGGCCAGAAGCACCCCGGACTGTATCACCAGGCGCTCGGCCAGGAGGTGGAGGGAAGGGATTCTCTGAAATACTCCATCCAGATCTCATATCCCAATTCAGGAAGGATATTGGCAAGCAGAAGTGGGTTGAGCAAAGGGCCTCAGGACAGCCAGGGACTGGAGCACTTGTCCTGTGGGGAGAAGCTGAGGGAGCCGGGCTTGTCCAGCCCAGAGAAGGGAAGGCTGACAGGGACCTCATCAGAGCCTGTCAGCACCAATGAGGAGGTCATGGAGAACACACAGCCAGGCTCTTCACCGTGGTGTGTGGCAGAAGGACAAAAGAGGATGTGTGGAAGGTGAAAGAGGAGAGGTTCAGCCAGGACATCAGGAAAAGCTTTTTGCCTAGGAGAAGGGTGGCAAATTCATTTTCACCGGGCGTCACATCAGCCTCACAGTTGCCTTCAAAGGACCGAATGCAATTTTAGGACCATACAAAAGTAACTACTCCTACATTTATACAGTCCTTAAACTACATTCGGCCCTTTGAAGGCAACCATGAGGTAGACGTGGCCTCCAGTGAAAATGAACTTGATACCCCTGCCCTAGGAGCTCAGCCAAGTGCTGTCTCAGGTCACTCAGAGAGGCTCTGCAGCCTCTGTCCTTGCAGGTTTTCAATCTCTGATTGAATCAAGGCTTGAACACCTTGGTGTGACCCAGTTTCTGACAGGTTGGACTGCAGACTCCTGAGGTCCCTTCAGCCTCAGTTCTCCTATGGTTCCATTGTGATGTTGGGCTCTGTTTCTAACTGGAGCAGAGCAGACGATGATGGGGCAGGATCCACCTGTGCTGTAGGTGACCATCTAAACCAACATCTCAGCCACTGAACCAGCCAACACCTCAGTGTGACTCGCTCTGGGCAAAGTGTGAGGAGTCCTGGGCAGGGAAGGTTCAGAGAGCATGGGGCGCTATGCAAGACACAAAATGATCTTGGCTTCATGCCTGCAGGCCCATCAGATGTCAGTTAATGTCAATGAAAATTAAAATAAGAAGAACTGAAGACAAAGATCCAAAGCAAAGGAAGGTGTCAACATACTTTACTTTACTTTTTCTTTAGGGGAAGTTTCTTTTCATTGAAAAGGAAAGAGTTTTCCAGAACTGGTCATGGAGTTAGGACACAAATGTCTTCAGCTCCAGGGACAAAACCACCTGGTGCCACAAACACCCTGGGAACCCCTGCCCAGGCTCCCCCTGCATTGCAAGGTGCTGTGGTTTCCCAGGTCCTGTGTGATAGATGCCAATCCCAGGTCAGCACCTCAGGTGCACTGGGGCCCCAAAAATGGCACTGGCTGTTTATGGTGAGACAGCTGATGACTGATGTCTGCCTGGAAACGTGCACGTTTGTGCAGTTGTTTTGTTTGTAGCTTGTTTTGTTGTTGCTGTTGTTGCTGTTTTGTTTTTGGTTTTGGTTGTTGTTATTGTTTAGTTGGTTTGGGGTTTTTTTGCATCCGTTTCCTGTGTTTTTTTGTTTCTTTTGTTTGATTTGTTCATTTGTTTAATTGGAGATTTTTGTGCAGTTGTTTGTTTAACTTATTAAAATTTAAAAGAAAAAAGCCAAAAAGTGAATTATGGGGAAGAAGTGTACTAAAGATTGGAGAAGAAATACTGGTCTTCCCCTGTACTTCTACTACCAACACTACTATTTCATCTCCCTCATCCTTCAGGAGTTCCCACCTCTCCTGATTAAATGTCCCTGTCAAAGGACAACTTTCCAGCAGACTGTCTGGATGTTTGCCCTTCCCAGTGCTCTCAGGTTTCTCCTCCACTTGCTCTTTGGTCATTCAGTTCCTCTCAACTGTCTGGTTTCCTGCTTTGAGCTTCAGGGAGTTACAAACTTGTCCCATTCTTTAGAGCTCTAATTAACATGGCAGTCAACACATTCATTGTGTTTATTTCTATCCTTTAATGTCTCCCTGTCTAAACCAGTTCTTGTGTGGATGTCCCTTGTGGATGGCGGACCTCATCAGATCCAGCTTACACACACAGCTGAGGAAAGTGTTTTACTGTTTATTAAACTGTGCAGTGTTTGCACAGGAGAGCAGGTGGAGCTGGTGCACAGGAGCTGCAGCATCTCCTGCAGAGCTCAGTGGAGAAGTCTGATGCGAGGAAAAGTGGTGCAAGTCTCTGGTGGCCAATGAGGGAACCGGCAGACTGGGGGTGGGGGGTGAGGAGCGAGGTTGTCCATACAGTGTCCAGCCTCAAGGGACTGTTCTCCTGCCTGCCCAGATGTCTTCAGGAGACCCTCTGGATCAATGTCCAGTGTAGAATGCTGCTGTCACTTTTTCTAGACACTGAAAAATGACAGAAAATACCCTTGAAAGAAAAAACCCTCCTTTATGAGATCTTCTTTGAAATCTTCATCACTAAGTGTCCCACTGAAACCTCTCCAGTTAATTCTACAACTCTTAAAGATTTGAAGAAATCATGGAAAAAAACACTCGTTAGGGCTTTCTGTGTTTTAATGAGCCCCATGGCATATTTGGTGCTGAGTCCATGAACCTCAGATACCAAACACAGACTGAAGAATCTGCTTGAGAAGTCCAAGTCAGAAGCAAACTCCAAAGTACCTTGAAGCATTAATGGGCCCCACTGAGGGCTGTTACTGACAAAGCTTCCCCAGGGACTCGTTAGAGCAGATAATTGGAGGCAGTGATTGCATCAGGCAAAGGCAAAGTGCAGCAGCTCTGATGCTGAGAAAACCCTTAGTTTGTTTGATGAAGGACAATGGCCAAGCCTTGAGCCCCTGCCCCTAGGAAGGGAGATCCTGTCCCTCACATGTGTCTCAGGACTCTTCCTGGGGATGTGGGGAGTGCAATGCCCAGTGCAGGGCAATGGTGTGACACTCCCTGGGGGTGCAAGGAGTCGATGGAGTGCCACGGCCAAGAAGAGAGTGGACAATCTCCTCACACACACGATGTGAACTGTCGTCGTTGTCCTGCGCAGGGACAGGAGTTGGACTGTATGATCCTGTGGGTCCCTTCCTACTGAAGACATTCTATGATTCTATGAAATACTAGGTCAAAAGTCCATGTTTTCATTGTACAGATGAGATGTAAGAACACACGGCTCAGGACTCTTCCTGGGACCCTGGGAGTGCAAAGCTGAGGGAAGGACAACAGTGGTACAACAACTTCCAGCTTCCCCATGGGGCTGCAAGGAGGCAATGAGGCCCCAGTGCCATGAGGGCAACATGGCTTCTCCTGGGCCTCCGTGACAGAGACAACTGCCATGGCCAAGTGTGAAGGGGTTTCGTTAGAAGGAGATATGTTGTTGAATTAGTCAGGCCCAAAGGAATCTCAAGGCCACTTCAAGAAGCTGAGAACAGAATCTGCTGTGAGAAAGAGGGGCGTTTCTTCATTAACAGGGCCTCAGCATGGCGTGAGTCGTTGGACCTATCATCGGTGGGGCTCCAGCGTGTGGACTGCCCATGATACTCATTTAGCGAATCCATGCTTGGAGCGTGGATTCGTGTTTAGAGAATAGTTGCGTATATAAGGAGACATGTTTCTGTAATAAATGGCTTTTGCGTGATTCACATTGAATCGGAGTGCTGAGTCCTTTATCGTTCCAACAAATGGTGACCCCGACGTGATACTCCGAACGGCGTCTCACTAAGGTCGGGGAAAAGCCTGGAGCGGCCCAGCCGGAGGCGGCTCAGCTGGACTGAGAGCCGGGCGGAGACGTACGGACGTTCCGCGGATAAATTTTGTTGAAGAAGGCCCCGGGAAAGGTGAGCGGCTGGGAGCAGGAGGAGGGAAGAGTGAAGTTATGGGGCAGAATATATCCTCTGAGGAAGAAGCTATAGTTAAGATCCTCCTGCATATTCTCTCTATGAGAGGACTTAAATATGAAGAAAGTAGCATACGTAGACTGTTGGTTTGGTGTAGAACTAACGGCTACCCGACAGAAGCTGAGAAAGCTTTTAAAATTGAACTTTGGGACGATATAGGGCAGAAATTATGGGATAAGATTAGCGACGGAGATAAAGAAGCTAAATCATTAGCGACTACATGGAAGCTTATAATTTCCACCTTAAAAGAATTTAAGGCTGAGCGGGCTGCGGTTACTGGAATTTTTGCAGCGTTACAGCCTGATAAGAACTCTAAAAATAACTGTGAAGCTTATCCAGTTCGTGTTTTCGATACCCTTCCTGCTCCATGCCCTGTTGTGCCTTCGGCACCCCCGATGATACAACAGTCTGGGGCAGAGGGAGGAAAATTACCGAGTGGATGGCCTCCTGTACCATCACACGACCCTGGAGAGACCAAGAAGTCCAAAGAGCTGGAGTCAGATAATTTGTCAAAAGGACTGGTGAAAGTTGAGAATGCTAAAGTCGTAAACAAGTGTAATATCAATTCTTTTACTGACTCGGGTCCGCCTTCACCGCCTCCCACCCCTCCAACTATTACAACAGGACAAAAGAAATCGCTAGAAAAAAACTGGGAAAAGGAACTGTGTGAAAAAATAGATCGGTTATTGTTGAAAGAATCCAGCACTCAGGAAGGCGATTGTTTTGATGGTGATGAGAAGGGGGGTGCGTCGGGGGGTGCGTCGGGGGGCTCGGGTTCTACAAATAATTATGACATTAGAAGACATTGGCGAGGAATTATCAGAAATGCAATGATAGAAGGTGAAATAACAAGTGCATACCCAGTCATTTACCAGCGAGACGCACAGGGTAATCAGAATGCTGGGTGGGCTGGGTTGCGTTGGGAGGAGATTAAAGAGGCTAGAAAAGCAGTGCAGCAGTATGGCTTACATGGAAAATATACACAAGGCTTTATTAATACTCTTTTTGATGGGCAGATATTAACTCCTTATGATTGTCGTCAGCTAGCTACGTTGCTACTAACACCAATGCAAGAAGTTCTCTGGAGAAGTAGATGGATTGATGCTTGTGAGGAAGCATCTATTCTTAATTTAGACCGTGAGGAGGGAGACCCGTTGCGACTTGCCTCGAGAGATAAGCTGTTGGGGACAGGACAATTTGCTGACCCTCAAGAGCAAGCACTGCTACATACTGCCATCTTGCGGCAGAGCTCCTCTCTCGCAAAAGATATTTTTCGAACTCTGCCGGAAGAAGGTAAAGCAGTCCCTCCGTACACTCAGGTAAAGCAAAAGGACAATGAATCGTATATGGATTTTCTTGATCGCTTAAGGGAAGCCTTGGATAGGGCACCGATTGATAACAATGCAAAAGAATCTTTGTTTATGACACTCGCAGTTGAAAATGCTAACCCAATCTGTAAGAAAATTTTGCTTGCTTTACCAAAACGTAGCTCAATAGCTGAAATGATGGATGCGTGTGCCAGGGTGGGCTCAGACGAAGAAAAATTTGGTCTTATGGCTTCTGCATTCGCGGCTGCTATTAAACCCCTGTTAGCTAACAATCCAAATAAATCAGGCCCAATTTGTTTCAAATGTGGAAAAACAGGGCATTACAAGTTCCAATGTCGTGTCAATCAGATTTACCGCAGATCAAATAAGAGAGTTCCAGGCCCAATAGACAATAATGTATGTCACCACTGTGGAAAATTTGGGCACAAAGCTAAGGATTGTAAATCTAGTCTTCGTAAAATTGGGCAGTTACCGGGAAACGGGGAAACGAGCGCACCGAGGCCTGGCGCAACGACACAAGTGAGGTCTCAGGCTGCTTGGACACAGTCACCACTGCCACTTCAGGGCGTGCCGGAGTGGATGTAGAAACGGCGAAAGATGTAATATTAATTGACTCACAGGTACAAAGCATACCAACAAACATGACTGGACCGTTAGGGCATGGTTTAAGTGCTTTGATTCTAGGGAAATCATCTGTTACTAGAAATGGCATTTTTATACTTCCAGATATAATTGGTGCAGATTTTGCCGGTATCGTTACTATCATGGTATGGACTCTTAGTCCACCAGTCCATATTCCCAAAGGCTCAAAGATAGGTCAATTGGTTCCATTTAAAGCACACGTTCCAAAAGTTTCAATCAAAGAATGTGCAGAAGGAAGCTTTGCTTCCACAGACAATGCAGAGTTGTATTTAGCTCTAGACATTACTAAGGCAAAGCCAATGGAAAAGGTGACTCTTTTAGATAAAACTGGTCGTTCACGGACTTTTGAAATTCTGGTAGACACAGGTGCAGATGTGACTATTATCAGCAAAACAAATTGGCCACCTTGGTGGCCTCTCGAGTCTCCGCAAATACCAGTCATGGGTGTTGGGGGTATGCAGAATACTCAGGTGAGCAAATATCATTTACAAATGAAGTTATCTGATGACTCACTATGCTCTGTACGACCTTATGTGATGTCTATACCTGTTTCTCTATTAGGACGGGATGTGTTAGGACAACTAGGAGCAACTCTGGTGACAAAACAACAGCATTTCTAGAAGCGGCCATTGATGATGGGCGACCAGTACTGAAATTACAGTGGAAAAATGATGATCCAGTATGGGTAAATCAATGGCCGCTCAGTAAAGAAAAACTCGCCCATGTCGAAGAGCTAGTACAGGAACAGCTTGAAAAAGGGCATTTAGAGCCATCTACAAGTCCCTGGAATACTCCTGTGTTTACTATTCAGAAAAAATCAAAGAAATGGAGGTTGTTACATGATCTTCGAAAAATTAATGATACCATGGAAGACATGGGAGCATTACAGCCGGGATTACCATCCCCTGTCATGATTCCAGAAAATTGGCAGATCTTAATAATTGACTTGAAAGATTGTTTTTTCACCATTGCTTTGCATCCTGATGACTGTAAACGTTTTGCATTTTCCATAAATTCTGTAAATAAGGCTGAACCTGCGAAAAGGTATCAATGGGTAGTTTTGCCACAGGGAATGAAAAATTCCCCAACTATGTGTCAAATTTATGTAGCTTGGGCCTTGCAATCAATCAGAAAATCTCATCCTGAGTTAGTGATTTACCACTACATGGATGACATATTAATAGCTGGGGAAACCTTTTCGACTGATTTGTTGATAAATGAAGTATCTGATACGTTGCAGCATAGAGGATTGCAAATTGCTCCAGAAAAGGTACAAATTCAACCAGCATGGAAATATCTTGGTTGGGAAATTTCTCAGTCCACAGTGAAACCTCAGAAAATAGTATGTCAGCCTGTCATTCAATCCTTAAATGATGTGCAGAAACTAGTGGGTGATCTGAATTGGGTCCGGAGCATCTGTGGGATCACTAATGAGGATTTAGCTCCAATTGTAAAACTGCTAAAAGGGGATAGTGACATTAGCTCTCCTAGAACGCTTACTGCTGAGGCGGATGCTGCTCTGAAAAAGATTATGTCCAAACTTGTAAAAGCTTTCAGCCATAGGTGGAACCCAGATTATGTAATTGGACTACTAATTGTAAACAATACTAACTATCCTTTTGCTCTCATAATGCAATGGACAACTGGTAAGGAGCCGTTAAAGATCTTAGAGTGGGTGTTTTTGCATTTTCGACTCAAACGAACCATTACAACCAGGGTTGAGGTCTTTGCTCAGCTTATAATGAAAGGTAGGCAGAGAATAGTCGAAATTTCAGGGGCTGAGCCTGCATATATCATTGTTCCCCTCGTTTCAGAATATTTACAGTGGGCTTTGCAGAACTCCTTACCTTTTCAGATTGCGTTATTAGATTCTCAAGCTTTAATTAAGACATTTTCCCCTCCACACAAGTTAATGTCAGTTTTGAATATAGGATCAATGGAGGAGGGTCCCCCTCTTCTCTCAGAATGTCCTATTAAAGGACCCACAGTGTTCACTGATGCAGGGGGTAAAATGCAGAAAGCAGCAATTACATGGAAAACAGATGGGAAATGGCACGATGTGATACTAACTGACCTGAAAGGATCAACTCAGCATTTGGAACTCAGGGCTGTAATAGAAGTGTTTATCAGATTTGCTCATAGCCCAGTGAATATTGTTTGTGATTCTTTGTATGTGGTAGGTGTGGTAGCTCGCATTGAAAGATCATTGCTCAAAGAGGTTCAGGATGCACAACTGATGTCTTTGTTCAAGCAACTATGGTTGTTGGTCGGAGAGAGACAACACCGATACTTCATAACACATATCCGTAGTCATCTGACAATTCAAGGCGATTTAGCTGAAGGAAACCGCCGAGCTGATTTTCTTGTATCTCCTGCCTGGGTTCCACCTCCAGTAGATAGGTTTGGGCAAGCAGTATGCTCTCATAGTTTCCTCCATCAGTCTGCTCAGGTCTTACAGCGGCAACTTTCATTGTCCGAAAGTGAAGCCCGAGGTATTGTTAAAAGTTGTGCAGATTGTCAGCGCATCTCAGTAGGGCTGGGTGCAGGAGTCAATCCAAGAGGATTAGGAGCCTTGGAATTGTGGCAAATGGACGTCACACATGTCCCTGAATTTGGCAGGCTGAAGTATGTGCATATGTCTATTGATACATATTCTTTCGCCATATGGGCCACTGCTCAGACTGGTGAAACTAGTTCACATGTGCAACGACATTTACGTTCTGCTTTTGCAGCTTTGGGAGTTCCTGCACAGGTCAAGACAGACAACGCACCTGGTTATATCACCAAAGCTACTGCCACCTTTTTTCAGTTGTGGGGTGTTAAGCACATTACAGGGATACCAAATTCTCCTACTGGTCAGGCCTTGGTAGAAAGGATGAATCAAACTCTCAAGCATCAGCTTGACAAACAAAAAGGGGGAACTGACTGTACTACTCCACATGACAGACTAAGCAAAGCATTATATGTCTAGAACTTTTACGTCTTCCGCAAGGGTTCGACATTCCACCTATGATTCGTCATGGAACAAGCTTAAAAGGACACTTGACAGACCTTAGAGAAAATCAGTGTCAGGTCAAAATACACAATGGAGTTACTGGTAAATGGGAGGGTCCTTTCCAATTAATAATTTGGGGAAAGGGTTATGCTTGTGTCATTACAGACCAAGGATCAAAATGGATTCCTGCAAAATGGATCAAGCCATGGCTGAATAAAGACAACAAAGATTCGACAGATGCAGAAGGACAGGAGGGAGATAAGTTGTGAGAATTGTCTCAAATATAAACCATGAATTCTTATTCAGTGTTATAGATGCTCTTAGACCCAGTGGTCTAAAAGCTTATTAGTAAACAGATAAGGTACCTTCCATAGAGAATGCTAATTTGAACAGATAGTAAGAGTTCCAAAAGGGTGATATTACAATTAGATAATCTATGCATAGATAAGGTAAAAGTATAAGATATTTCTACCATGGTAACCTAATTTAGCAACTGGTAAGGTTTTAAAAGAGATATTAAGATTAAGCTATAGATCTTTTAAATAGGTTAATATAAGTTTTAAGATATTAATTCAATAATTAGCATATGAATAGGTTAATATAAGTTTTAAGATATTAAGTCAATAATTAGCATATGCTGATGGTATTAAGTACGTTACTCTATAAACTGCGCAGTTATAGATCTTTTAAGAATTTAAGAGAATATATTGTATTAAGTTGTCTGACTATTCTAAAATAGTGCGTTGGTAAGGTTGTCATAAGTAGAATTAAGGTTTTATATATGATATGAAGGTTTTAGTATAAGCAGATAGTTGTTTAATCTTATTAAGTAAGGTTTAGCTACATTATATGTAATTGTAATTATGTTGTTAATCACGTGTCCTATGTTGCAGTGTATTTCAAAGACGATTCAGCATGCTGTTTAAGGGGCCTGACTAGTTCAAGAACAAAAAGGGGGAATTGTGAAGGGGTTTCGTTAGAAGGAGATATGTTGTTGAATTAGTCAGGCCCAAAGGAATCTCAAGGCCACTTCAAGAAGCTGAGAACAGAATCTGCTGTGAGAAAGAGGGGCGTTTCTTCATTAACAGGGCCTCAGCATGGCGTGAGTCGTTGGACCTATCATCGGTGGGGCTCCAGCGTGTGGACTGCCCATGATACTCATTTAGCGAATCCATGCTTGGAGCGTGGATTCGTGTTTAGAGAATAGTTGCGTATATAAGGAGACATGTTTCTGTAATAAATGGCTTTTGCGTGATTCACATTGAATCGGAGTGCTGAGTCCTTTATCGTTCCAACAGCCAAGTGGACAGAGACCTGAGTTCTCTGAGTGCCTTCCAGCCTTGCCAGCGCCCTTTGCCATCTCCATCACAGCCTGTTCCACAGGGTCCTACCCCTGCCCCTCTTTCCCTGCAGGCTGCAGACACCCATCTCGCTTCTCCACCTGCTCTCACCCCAGCATTTCTGCACCTTAACTGATTTGTCCGCACCCTCTCTGGCTGTTCTTTGGAACAGAAACCATGGGCTGATCCAGCTCCCTCTGGGTGACCTCTTGCACCACAGCACTGCCTTTCCAGTGGCATTTCTTCCTCTGATATCCAGTCTTCACTTCCCAGTCTGCACTTTGTGACTGTTTTTTTTCTCTGCTGCTTTTTCCCACTTCTTGAGAAACCTTTACCATCTCAGAAACTGCCCATCAAGCAGGGATCCCAACCTGTTAGTCTTCTTGTGGTCTTGCACTTGACCAGAGAGAAGGAACCTCACCATGATCTCCTAAATCCCATGACTGCTGCTGGTCTTCCAGCTTCTCTGATAGACACGACCATGTTCCTGCTGCTGTCCCGTCATGTTCTCAGGTGAGATGGACGTGACAACCCAACTCCAAGCCCTCTTCCTGGGTAGGACCTGTGGGCATGTTGACAGAGGTTCTTTCCCAGCCATGTCCCTGCTGCTGGCCTGTCCCCTCCAGACACAGAACTGACCCTACTGTCCCCTTCACAGCCGTACCCTTCCAACTCAGTTAAGAGTTCCTGAGACACAAGTGACCTCATAATACCATACCCACCCATCACCCTCCTCCTAATCCAGGCATAACACAGGACCTGACCAGATTAAACAAATATATTTCCTTCTAACTATTTGAGTGGAGAAATATTCTCTTCAGTAACTGCTGTTTATATGTTGATACCATCTCCTCCTTTGCCTTTTTTTTTCATCTTCAAAAACTTGTCCAGGAGAAAGATTCATTGAATCATAGAGTAGGTCAGATTTGAAGAGATCCCTGAACAGCTTCTTGTTTCACTATCTTTCTCAAAGCATGGTGACCAAGTGAGGTTGTTCAAGGCCTCCACTCAGTTTTGTATCATCTCCATCACATCACAGAAAGGAGAATAAAGTCTTTCAGCAGTTTTGACCCAAATGCTGGTCACTGAGGGATGGCACAAGTAACTGCGCAGAGGACACTGTATCACAGATTATATTTGGACTTGATATTTCAGTGAACTTCCCACCAAGTATCCAGTTCTTCAGTCCAGACAGCATCAGTCCAGCTCTAAGGACACCAAGGGGGACCATGTCCAAGGCCTGGCACAATTTAATACACATAACATGTCTTTCTTTCCCCTGCCCATTTTGGTACACAAGTCCCTTTCTTGTCCTTCAAGTGCCTGCAGATGGTTGCAGGAGGACTTGTCCCATCACCTTCCCAGGGACAGAGGCAGGCTGACCAGCCTGTGATTCTTCCAATTCTCCTTCCTGCCTTTCTTGAAGATGGGTTTGACAGATGCCAGGTCCTCCTCAGTTGCACTGTCATTTTGAAAGCGCAATCCAGAATCACAGGCAAGGGTGATGTAACAGACAGGAGCACTTGCAATGAGCCTGTCCAGGGCAGTTGAGATGAATCTCACTGGGTCAGTGGGGTTTGTTCCCAGAGTCACACACAGAAATGTCAGGGTTCTGTCAGTGTCCACAACTGAGTTGGCTTTGTGGACTCTCACATGAGGTAGAATCATGGAATCATAGAATACTTCGACTGGAAGAGACCCTTGGGATCATTGAGTCCAACGATAAGCCAGCTCTCACACTAAACCATGTCCCTAAGAACCTCATTTAAATGTCTTTTACACCCCTCTAGGGTGGGTGACTCCTGCACTGCCCTGGGCAGTCTGTTCTGCCACCAGACAACCCTGTCCGGCAAGAATTTTTTCCTAGTATCCAATCTAAACCTCCCCTGGTGCAAATTGCAGCCATTTCCTCTTGCCCGGTCACTTGCTACTTGGGAGAAGAGACCAACACCCTCCATGCTCCAACCTCCTTTCAGGCAGTTGCAGAGAGTGAGGAGGTCTCCCCTCAGCCTCCTGTTCTCCAGGCTGAACAGCCCCAGCTCCCTCAACTGCTCCTCATCACACTTGTGCTCCAGCCCCTCAGCAGCTTCGTCACCTCCTCTGCATTCTCTCTAGTGCCTCGATGTCCTTCTTATGATGAGGGGCCCAAAACTGAACACAGGATTCAAGCTGCAGCCTCACCAGCACTCAGAACACAATCACTGAGGCACAATCACTTCTCTAGTCCTGCTGGCCACCCTGTTCCTTTTACAAGCCAGGATGCTGGTGGCCCTTTTGGCCACCTGGGAACATTCTGGCTTATGTTCAGCAACTGTCAGTCAACACCCTCAGATCCCTTTCCTCCAGGCACTTCCCAGCCACTCATATCTCATCCGTACAATGGAAACATTGACTTCTGACCTACTCATTCAGCGTCCTTGTGTTGAGAGGTGAACACCCTCTCTCAGCTGGGGAGAAGAGCCAGTGAAGGAAAAGGTGGTTTTGAGGGGCTGGTCTGTGATGACTGTCCTGGGGACACTTCCCCAGTTTGTCCCATGAACATGGGCACACACCAGACCCTGCTCTGCTGGTCCTTCAGGGCTCTCCCAGGAGGCCTGGCTGGCAGAGGACACTGCTGTGTGCCAGCCTTGCACACTCACACACTTCAGCTGTTCACTGGTGTTTTCTTCCCTGGGGCATTTGCAAGTTCAGCCCTCCCACCTCCTCCTCAATTGTGCCCCCCCCTGCCCTCTTGCTAGTTGAGCCCAGCAGAGCAGCCACACTGTAACTGGTGCCACAGCAGTGGGGAACATTGAGAATGAAGGACACCGAGAATGTTCATCCAGTCGGCATGCTGAGCAGATCTCCAGCCCAGGCAGCTTGCAGACCCAGGTCCAGACTTGCTCCCCAGGACAGCATGAGACATTTGGCCTCGGAGATCTTCAGGAAGGTCCTGTTGCCACAGTGCCAGGGCCACCTGCCCCAAGCTGCCACCTGCAGCAAAGGGTTTCTCTTTCCACGTCTTTTCTGCACACATTCCGTGCCACACGCTTCTCCTGGAACATCCCATCTCCCCACAGAGCCCTTTCCCAAGGGAACAGAGCTATGTTGAGCTGTCTGGTCGTTCCTGCACCCTCTTTCCATGCTCCACATGGCCCCGAGCTGCCGGTGCTGCTCTGCAGAGCAAGTGGGCTGTGGTGTCCAGGGCCGTGGGGTGAGTCCGCAGATTCATGTTGGTCAGGATGGGAGGAAGACCCAGCTCAGGGCGGCTCCTACTCACTCCCCCTCAGCACAGAGACATGGCTTCTGCAGCTCCAGAGATCTCAGAGAGAGGATTCTGGGCAAACAAGTCAGTGTGGGGTCCTTTATTTCATTTTATACACATAGAGAGTACGGCTCCTCATTTACACAAAGACGACGGGACACACCAGACAGGTAAACATGGACACAGCCATAAGATGACAATGTGGATAGCATTAATACAAACAAGAAAAGCAAACACCAAAGACAACAAACAAACAAAGAAACAAACAAAACAAAACAAAACCAACAACGTACAGAACTCAGGCTGAACAAGTAATACGTTATTGCAAGTGACATGCAGAAGAAGGAGGTCAGTTCGTTACTGCTTTTGAAAAGCAAACAATCAACAGTTTCCTTATAGACTCCTTGAGTTCCTTGTTCCTCATGCTGTAGATGAGGGGGTTCACTGCTGGAGAGACCAGTGAGTACAAAACAGAAACCACCAGATCCAGGGAAGGGGAAGAGATGGAGGGGGGCTTCAGGTAGGCAAACATGGCAGTGCTGACAAACAGGGAGACCACGGCCAAGTGAGGGAGGCAGGTGGAAAAGGCTTTGTGCCGTCCCTGCTCAGAGGGGATCCTCAGCACGGCCCTCAAGATCTGCACATAGGACACGACAATGAACACAAAACACCCAAATACTACTGATATACTAAGCACGAGAAGCCTGACTTCCTTTAGGAAGGAGTGTGAGCAGGAGAGCTTGAGGATCTGGGGGATTTCACAGAAGAACTGGTCCAGGGCATTGCCGTTGCATAGTGGCAGTGAAAATGTATTGGCTGTGTGCAGCAGAGCATTGAGAAACCCAGTGGCCCAGGCAGCTGCTGCCATGTGGACACAAGCTCTGCTGCCCAGGAGGGTCCCATAGTGCAGGGGTTTGCAGATGGCAACGTAGCGGTCGTAGGACATGACTGTGAGGAGAGAATATTCTGCTGAAGCTAAAAAGAAAAAAAGAAAGAGTTGTGCAGCACACCCTGCATAGGAAATGACCCTGGTATCCCACAGAGAGTTGGCCATGGACTTGGGGACAATGCTGGAGATGGTGCCCATATCGAGGAGGGAGAGGTTGAGCAGGAAGAAGTACATGGGGGTGTGGAGGTGCTGGTCCCAGGCTATGGTGGTGATGATGAGGCCGTTGCCCAGGAGGGCAGCCAGGTAGATGCCCAGGAAGAGCCAGAAGTGCAAGAGCTGCAGCTCCCGTGTGTCTGTGAACACCAGGAGGAGGAACTGGGTGATGGAGCTGCTGTTGGACATCTGCTGTCTATGGGCATGAGGACCTGTGCAAGGAGGAAAACATAGTGATGGTTTAGATGAAACTACTCGTGGACAAACCAAAGCCATTTCCCACAGACCCTCCCACAAAGAGACACTTTTCTTTTTTCAGGAAAACGTCCTGGCTGGAGCCCTCGTCGGTGCTTGATGAGTGTGCAATGAAGAGCAGGGTCTCTGCCCAGGGGCTCTTGAGCAGTCAGCCTGACCCTGTGTGATTGGGTGGGCAGGGGCCAGTCCTGGGGTTCAGCTTTGTCAGCTGGAACCGCTCCAGGTGCAGAAGGGACTGTCAGCATCTGTACCCCCAGGCCTGAGAAACTGAGTTGGAGAGGTTTGGGGTTTCTACAGCTCCTTCTGCCCTCCCACCCTGGAGAGTGTTCTTGGGTGTCAGAAGCCCCCAGAATTTCTGGTGCACTCAGGGAGAACAGAGCGAGTCCTGCGAGACCAGAGGATGCCTGTGGGTCAGTGCAGAGTGAGGGCAGCTGCTCTGTCCCTCTGTCCTGCTCCAGCTGCCCTGGGCTGGCACCTTTCTGAGATGGAGACTGATCACACTCCCATGTTACCCTGAAAAGCCCGCAGACACTGCTGAGATCAGCACCTCTGCCTTCATTATGATGCTTTCAGAGAACACACAGATGCTGTAGGACAGGTTTGCATCCTGGAGCGAAGCTCACAGCTTGGAACGAAACCGCAAACAGACAGCCAATAGTCCTAATGAACGCATTTGATTCAGGGAGCCTCAGCTCACACCCCAGCCCCACAGACTGCATTGCCCACACCCCACAGGTCAGAGCAAAGCTGGGACAACTGTTCCCATGGACACAGCTGCAGGAAAGGACCCACAAGATCAGGCTGTGACTCTGCAGCTGAAACTGCCATCCCCAGAGAGCCTGACAGCAAGAACAAGATCCCAACAGCAGTGACCCAGAGCAGGGGAGCAAGAAGGACAATGTGGTGAGGGTGGGTGTGAGAGAGGCCAGGGTAGAGGCAGCCGGGCACTCAGACAGCGTCACCCTTCCCCAGCTGTGCAGCCACCTCCCAGACACCAACATTGCCGGGCAGCTGCTCTCAGCCCCTGTGCTCTGCAGAGGAACTGGAGCTCTGGCTGCACAGGAGCTGCTTCATGCCTTGGAGCCCCTGGCCCTGAGGGCAGAGGCTTTGCTGGGTGGGAGAGGAGGCCAGGGGGCTGCTCACAGGAGGGATCGGCACTGCAGGGGATCACAGGGTCTTTTCTCTGTTCTCCCTCTCATAACCATTCCAGGTTCAGTTTTGTCCCATTTCTGATCATTTCCCTGCTGCCTGGAGATTCTCCCCCTGGGAGGTGTTTCCCTGTCCATGTCTCTTCCCTGTCAGTGCTCACAGACCCCATCCCACCCTCTGTGCCCTCCCCCTGGCCCTACATATCCTGTCTGTTCCCAGGGCACTGCCTGGGGGCATCTTCCTGTTTGCAGGCTGGAAAACAGGACAGGTCAGACTGAGGCTGACGGGTCCAGCCAAGGTGATGCAGGTACTGTCCACAGGTAGAGGGGTGGTGAAGGGATGGTATGAGCCTTCTGGCAGATGTACTGATCACTCAGAGTTGCAGTTCAGGAGTCTCAGTGACTTGTTTAAGCCGGAGAGCTCATTTTCATTTTATCCTTTCCTGCACCCCCCACCCCTTGGGAGAGGAAACTGAAAAGGCAGGCTCAGGAAAGCTCCTTATCTGTCTGGTAATCCTTGCATTGATCTTCTTGAGGCATCCACTTGGAAAAATGCTGGGGGTGATCTGGAGCTGTGAGCAGCTCTGACCCACACAGCACCCTCTCCACAGCAGAAGCACCTTTCCTGCCCTGATAGGGGACACTCCTTCCACCCTCAGCGCTGTGGGGATCTCCTTGGCAGGGACCCTGCTCTGCAGGGCAGCCCTGGGCACCCCTGGGTGCAGAAACAGCTTCACACACCTGGACTCCTCCTCAGCAGGAGGCGGCTGCCTCTGATGGTTTATGAAGGAATTCCCTGCTCTGCTGCATGTCCTCCTTAGCTGTACAAAGAAGTTTCTGATAGTTTTACTTACCTGTCTCATATGTTTTACCAGTGTCAGGAAATCCCACCATGATTTGCAGATGCAATGACGTGCAGACACAGACTGCTCTGTGTGAAGATTTTTCTCCTTGTGAACTCACAGCAAACCTCCCACCCCACACTGCATTTCCCCTCTCTTTCTGGCTCGTCTCCCATTGCAGGCAGAGCCCTCAGCCCTGCTGCGCTGTGCAGAGGAGCTGCTCCTGGGCAGAGCTGTCTCTCTGCAGCGCTGCCGCTTGCCAGGAACTCCCTCTGTCCCACGAGCCCAGCCCAGCTCAGTAGCACAGGAGCAGCCCAAGGCGCTTTAATGACCCCTCTGGTGATGTGTCCATGGACCTCAAACACTGAGGGCAAGTTGAAGAAGTCAAACTCAGATCTAAATTTCAAAGTTTCTTGTAATGTTAATGAATCCCACTGAGGGACACAACTGAGAAACCATCCCCGGGGTCTGGTTAGAGCACAAAAATTGAAGCAGAACTAAGGGTAACGAAACGGAAAGTAGCTCTGATGCTGAGTAAACCTGGATGTGCTTCATTAACCAAAGGGCCAAGCCCTGACCTCCAACCTGGGAAGGCAGATCCTGTCCTTCCCACGTTGCCCAGGGCCCTTCCTGGACAGTGTGATGTGGGGCTGTGAAAGGCCAAGGGCAGGACTATGGTCCCACACCTCCCAGGTTGCTGGCTGGGGACAAGGAGGCCATGAGGCCTCTGTGCTGGAAGGACAAGGTGTCTCCTCACAGGCATCAGAGGTGCAGACAACAACCATAGCCAAGGGGAGAAGGAGTTGATGTCTGGTGGGGGCTTTCAGCCTCTTTACATCCCTTGATCATCTCCACGACAGCCTGTCCTGTGCTGTGGCATCCCCTGCACCTCTTTCCCTGCAGGCTGCAGACATCCCCCCTGCTGCCCCACCTTGCTCTTGTCTGAGCATCTTCCTTCCTTCGCTGAGATCTCTGCATCCTCCCCAGCTGTTCCGTGAAGCACAAAGCCTTGGCCTGATGCAGACTCCCTCTGCTGACCTACTCCACCACAGCACTGCCCTTCCAGTCACATTCCTTCCTGCTCATCTCCAGCCTGGACCTCCCCAGCTGCACTTTGGGCCATTATTTCTTTCTCATGCTCTTTCCCACTAGGAAGAAAACCTCCACCACCTCTGAAACCACCCTTGAAGCACTCTCAGGCTTCTCCTGCACTGCTGCAGCCTCCCCAGCGCTGCTGGGCCAAAGCAGCCCAGGTCCCTCAGCATCCCACACCATGTGCACAAGGTCCTGAACCTGCCTTGGCAGAGCCCTGCACTCTCCAGTTCCTCCCTGCTTCTCCAAACTGGGAAGCCACACACTGGCACACCCCCGTGTGTGTGGGGTCACACCAGTGCTGAACCGAATGGGATGAGAACTCCAGGTGTCTGTGTGCCCACGCTCGTCCTCATGCAGCCCCGTGTGCAGCTGCCTTGTTCATGGTGAGCGTGCACCACGGGCTGGTGTGGGGACCTTGGAGTGCCCAGGCCCTTCTCCTCAGGGTCACTGCTCAGTATGTCAAGTCCTCGTCTGTCCTGACAGATCGTGTTGTTCTCCTGCCCCAGTACAGAACAGGTCACTTCATCTTGTCAAAATTCAGAGCTTTCTGAATGGGTGAACACCAGATTTTCTCAAGGTCTGGATTGTCCCTTGACTGAAGCTCCATTTGCTCATCTGTTAGTGTTTGCAGTCAGGTGGTTTATCCTAATGAGGTTTTCTCTCTCAAGATAACACCATGAGGAGTTATAGAACATTACAAATATCATCTCATGGAGAAACAGTGGGGGCTTTAGGGTCCAGCACTCATCATGCCAGAAGTCTGGAGTCAAAGTGATAGATCCCCTTCATGTTGGAGAGCAGCAGGAATGCGTGGAGCTCTGCCTGGGGACAGACAATGTCAGCTGAAGGTTGAGGAGTCACCATGAGAGGGCAGAACAACATGGGCAATGTTGTAGTCACTGGACATCAGCTGCAGACTCAGTGATGAGGAAGAGGAATTAGATGAGGCCTCCTTCAGACAAATGAAAGAAGCTTGGTGTTGTCAGGGCGGTGTCCTCGTGGCAGACCTGAGATATCCCAATATCTGCAAGGTACCAGCCATCCAGGAGGGGTTGGAGCTCATTGACAACATCTTCCTGACACGGGTGACTGAGGAGTCAGTGAGGTGAGATGCCCTGTGGGACTTCACACTTACAAACCAGAAAGAGTTGGTCAGGATGGAACAGTCAGGGATGGGAAAGTGGAGCTGAGGCTCCTGGGAGATGATCGCAAGGCCAAGAGCAGGATTTCAGGAGAGGAAGCTTTGGCCTGCTGAGAGACCTGCTTGGGTCCTATGGGATATGACCTTGGTGTCTGCAGTGCTTTTCTCTCACATCTCCTCCCTCCTCTCTCCCACCTGCTGTTGTGCAGAGTTTTTTACCCCTTCTCAAATAAAACATCCCAGAGGTGCTGCCAACATCACTGAGTGGCTCAGATGTGGCAAGGCGTGGGTCCATCTTGGAGCAGCTGAAATGGGCTCTGTCTGATGTCAGTCGAACACCTGTTGTCTTCTCAGAGAGGTGACAGCTGTAGCACATCCACACTCACCCCCATTTCCAAGACTTTACCACGTAAATCCATTAGATGTTACAAACTACTTTATCACGAAGAAGAAACGGAAAAGATCTTCTGTCAGCAACCTTAGAATGTCTCCAGTCAATGAGCAGGTTCCTATGGGGAACTGTAGTTGCCTGATATTCACTGGCCACGCAAAGCTTCAGATGCCAACAGTTCAAAGGATCTTGGGCCCACTTATTAACATGCCTGCCTGATGGGCAACAAGGGTGATGCTCATCTGGATCTGGTACTGACAAAGAAGGAAGAGCTGGTGAGGGACGTGAACATCAGTGTCCACCTTGGCTGTCGTGACCAGGAAGTAGTGGGGTCCCGGGCACCAGACAGGAGGGAGGAAGGCCAGCAGACAAAGGCAGCACACAGGAGGTGGAATCAGGGGAAGCTGCAAAGCATGAATTCAGAAACCTTGGCCATGGATGCAGAGATGATTCCAAAACTGCCCTGGACTAGATTCCTAAAGGGGAGGCTGAGGGCAGCAAGATGAGCTGACACTGCTTCCTTACAAAAAAAAAAAAAAAGAATAGACAGGGCGATCATGGGCCTGCTGCTGAATTTCATACGAGTAGAATCAGACAGGACTGAGATTCTCCATGGCTTCTTTGCCTCCATCTTCACCAGCAAGGTCTCCTGGGACTTGGTTCCTGAAGGCAGGAGTCTGGAGAACATCCAGCAGTGGATGGGGCTCAAGTCAGGGGTGACCTGAGCAAACTCAGACACCACTACAGAACAGGAGATGGGTCACTTGACCAGCTCCCTGAACACAAGTGTCACTGCGCACAGCACCTGAAATTCCCAGGTACAACCACCTCTTGGTCCAGAGGATTGTGATTCCTCTTGAGTTGTCCTGTCCTGTCTCCTGTCTCAAGTGGTGCATCAGGTACCAACTTTACAGACATATTGTTTTGTCCTCATCAGTAAATGCTCCAGATCAATGCTCCAGAGGCTTGCAAGAGCATTTTCAATGTTAATGAGCCCTCTGCTGCCATGATCCTGAACTGCAGCTATTGAAACAATGAACAAACCCCTAATGAAGTGAAAGGCAGAAGCAAAACACAAGATTCTGAGGGTGTTTGGGACCCCATGAAGGGCCATCACTGACACAGGTGTGAAGGAAACAACCAGTGCAGGACACAGCTTCAAGTGCTTGACTGTCCTCATGACTGGGAAGTTTCTCACTGTCTATAGCAACTTTTCAAGCCCAAACATCCAGATTGTTTTTTCCTTTCTTGTTACACACTAACACAGACCATAATATACTGCCTTGGGCACAAGAATATTGTGGGGGATGATGCTGAATGACTTGCTGACTTCCAGGTAACAGACCATCAATGTTCTCCCCACATCCACAACCCTGTCCTTTCCTCACAGAAAACAGAGGATGGACAGGCACAACCTGCCCTGGGTAAACCCCGTCACCTTCTCTTCCAGACACCCAGAAATGGGGTCCCAGTGGACATGTTCTGGGGCACAGCCCTTAGTTCCCCTGCTCACCCATTGGCCATTTTGAAAAGTGCACACACTGTGTGAGAGCTGCCAGTGCTCAGGGAGTTCCCTCAGTCTCCATGAGCTTTCCAAGATGGTGGAGAGTGGCCTCCCTGTGACATCGTCCTGCTGTCTCAGCTCCTGGGATGCTGCCCCTGCTGTCCCATAGACTGGAAAGGATTGTGTTAGTTCCAGTGAGACCTGACTTGATCCTCATCCACTGCTGGTTGTTCTCCAGATTCCTGTCTCAAGTCACAGAGGCCTGGGAGACCTTGCTGAAGAAGATGGAGGACAAGAGACACAGAAATTCTTTCCCTTATTAAATTCATCAGTGGGCAGATGGTGTATTTGTTTCTCCTTCAACTGTTCCTGCAGTAGTAACAGCTCATTATGGGCCCTTGAACTGCCTTACAGATCTGGACTGAGTTCTGATCTGGACTGTTGCTGTGCTTGGAGGCTGCTGTCCTTGCAGACCAGATGAACTCACTTCTGCCACCCTGCCTGGCAGTTCATTCCACCCGTGTCCCAGCTCTGTCTGCAGCACTGACAGCTCCAGCTCCCCATTGCCTCACATCTGGGCTGAACCACCCCAGCTGTGGCACCAGCCCAGCTCTGAGCTGCCACAAGAAACCTGGTACCAAGTGTCCAACAGACCATGTGTGCAAAGGCTTTGCTTCAGAGCACAGACATGAGATGGTCAAAGACTGATGAATGTCTCTCTAGACCTGGAAGTATAAAACCAGAACAAAATGCGTACATTCCTTCAACTGAAGATATTCCTCCCTCAGCTTGGAGAAATCAAATAATTTACTGTAACATTCCTGGTGTCCTGCCTAATGATGGGAAAATAAAAGATGATTCTCATACCAATTTATTGTTTAATACAAAGAACACAATGCTGGAAAGAAGTGTTGCTGCAGAGGAGAGAGAATCAACATCACTTATTACTTGAGGTTGTTTCAAAGGATGTGTCCCTGGAGACCCAGGGACACCTGGAGGGAGCCCAGAGGGGACAGAGAAAGGGACATCATGGGCTGCTCCTGTGCTGTTGAGCTGGGCTGGGCTCCTGGGACAGAGGGAGCTCCTGGCAAGCGGCAGCGCTGCAGAGAGACAGCTCTGCCCAGGAGCAGCTCCTCTGCACAGCGCAGCAGGGCTGAGGGCTCTGCCTGCAGCACCGAGGGCACAGGAGTCAGGCAGAGAGAGGGAAATGCAGTCTGGGCTGGGAGGATGCTGAGAGATCACTGGAAATGAAATCTTCTAGGATATTAAGCATGTGGCTGCAGAGCATTGCATCTGCACATCTTGGCAGGATCTCAGACAGCTGTCACATTGCAGAGCCTACGAGAGATGTAAGTACAACTCTCAGAGATTCTCTGATGCGGAGGAGAGGATGAACTGCAGAGCAGGGGTTGCCTTCTGCACTGTCAGAGTGACAAGACGTGAATGCTGCGTTCTCCCCAGCATGGCTGTGGGGTGTAAACGTAAATGTGCAGGCAGGGGTGCCCAGGGCTGTCCTGCAGAGCAGGGTCCCTGCACCCCAGGGCTGTGCTGGGGCAGGGACTCTGCCACCTGCCAGGGTCAGCGCTCAGCCTGCCCGGGGAGATCCCAAAAACACCAAGGAAAGAAGATCTGGTGGAAAGAGCAAGATCTGGCACGGCAGGGTCCTTCTGCCATTGAGAGGGAACTGCGTGGGTCAGGGACACTGAGGAAGTATTTATCTCATAGGAATGATTATAAGTTTTGAGTTCTTTCCACTGTTGGTTGGTTGGGTGGGCAGTGGGAGATGGGAATTTATCTCTCTGCCCTGAAGAAGTTGCTAAGACCCCACTTCTCATTAGGACTTGTCTGAGCTGCTCCTGAGCCCCTGCACACACAGAGCTGCCCCCGGGCAGTGCCAGGAGGTGTGAGCAGGACAGAGCTAAGCACACAGCGGGTGGGACGGGGTCTGTGACACTGACAGGGAGCAGACCCAGGGACAGAGACACAGCTGCAGGCAGCACAGACATGGGCAGGGAGAGTTAACTGCTACCAGAAATGCTGGGGATGGGATTTAGGAACCTCTCTCACATCCTCTCGATTGCAGACACATTTCCCAGTGCAATCCCCTTGTCTGCTCTCTTCCCCAGAAGAGCCTCTACCCCAAAGCAATGGGGCCCAGGTCACAAGTCTCCACCTCAGCACCTGGACCTCCAGGTGAAGGGTTCCTGGAATGAGGTACACAAAAAAAAAGATACTAAAAGCACTTGCCCTGCAGTGACATCATGTGAGCGGCAGTGAGCACAGCTGCACAGGGGGAAGGCTTCCCAGCATCCCTGTCTACCTTTCTGTCCTTCCTTTATTTTCGGGAGCACTGCAGTGTTCTTCCCTGCTTGTCCACCTGTCCTTGGTTCTCTTACTGTCTAGTATTGGGGTGGGAGGGGAAGGGGACCACTTTTTGTTCGAACACCAACACTGGGAGTCCTGTCCCAGAAGTATTCTCAGGGAAACCAGATGCTAAAGCTACGTTTTAAACTGTGATGAATGATATCATTCAGATGGTAGTCATGGAGAACGAGAAGAATCATTGCTCATTCAGAGACGGGATGTTCAAGGAGAAATGACATGTTGTTTTTCCTCAGAGAAGTCTCACCTAAACTGTCACTGTCTTTTCCTCTTTGGACAGGTCCCCAGCAGAGGCAGCAAATGTCCAACAGCAGCTCCATCACCCAGTTCCTCCTCCTGCCATTCACAGACACACGGGAGCTGCAGCTCTTGCACTTCTGGCTCTTCCTGGGCATCTACCTGGCTGCCCTCCTGGGCAATGGCCTCATCATCACCACCATAGCCTGGGACCAGCACCTCCACACCCCCATGTACTTCTTCCTGCTCAACCTCGCCCTCCTCGACCTGGGCTCCATCTCCACCATTGTTCCCAAATCCATGGCCAGTTCCCTCTGGAACACCAGGAACATCTCCTATGCAGGGTGTGCTGCCCAGCTTTTTTTTTCTTTTTCTGTGCTACAGCAGAATATTTCCTTCTCACTGTCATGTCCTACGACCGCTACGTTGCCATCTGCAAACCCCTGCACTACGGGACCCTCCTGGGCAGCAGAGCTTGTGTCCACATGGCAGCAGCTGCCTGGGCCACTGGGTTTCTCAATGCTCTGCTGCACACGGCCAATACATTTTCACTGCCCCTGTGCAAGGGCAATGCCCTGGACCAGTTCTTCTGTGAAATCCCGCAGATCCTCAAGCTCTCCTGCTCACACTCCTACCTCAGGGAAGTCTGGCTTATTGTGGTCAGCTCTTGTTTAGCATTTGTTTGTTTTATTTTCATTCTTTTCTCCTATGTTCAGATCTTCAGGGCCGTGCTGAGGATCCCCTCTGAGCAGGGACGGCACAAAGCCTTTTCCACCTGCCTCCCTCACGTGGCCGTGGTCTCCCTGTTCCTCAGCACTGGTGCATTTTCGTACCTGAAGCCCACCTCCATCTCCTCTCCTTCCGGGGACCTGCTGGTGGGAATTTTGTACTCGATGGTGCCTCCAGTTATTAATCCCCTCATCTACAGCATGAAGAACCAGGAGCTCAAGGATGCCCTGTGGAAACAGATATCTGGGTGTTTACCAAACCAATAAACTTATTCTATATAGCAGTTTTAATGTAACTAATTACAGGCCCAGCCTGTAATCTGTATTTTCTGTTGTTACCGGTGTTTTTTTCTGTTGTGAAAACATTGTCATCCCCTTTCTAATTCACTCTGTTCTTTTATAATCACTGGCTGGGCAAATGAGGAACCATGATCTCTGTGTATTTAAACAAAATAAAAGGTTCTGTAGTGACTCTTCTTTCACTGTATCTTTCCTGAAAGGCCTGTTTGGAGCTGCAGGGACAGTTCCTGTGCATGGGTGGAGGGACAAGAGTCCAGCATGGCAGCCCTGCCAGGCAGCACAAGCGCTTGGTCTTCCAGAGCTGTTCTGGTTCCACTCCCGCACTCTCCTTCTCATCCCTTGTGTTGGTGCAAGGCCTGAGTGCTCTGGCAGCTTGGTCCCCGTCCTGCTGTGTGTCAGTGCTGTGAGCACAGGCAGGGACAGGCAATGGGCACTGCTGTCACAGAGCTGGCCTCACAACAGCCTTTCCAGATAGAAAGGTGATCTCCTCGGGGCAGGGCCTGAAGGTTTAGGTCTTCTTAGAAACCTTCTCTCAAGAACATGCCCACAGAAGTGGCCACAGGTGCACACCCCAGGGCACAGCTGAACAGTGTGTGTGTGCAGGGCTGGCACACAGCAGCGTCCTCTCACAGCCAGGCCTCCTGCAAGAGACCTGCAGGACCAGCAGAGCAGGGGCTGGGCTGTGCCCCTGTGCACTGGACACCCAGGGCAATCGTCATGGGCTGGCCCCTCCCAACCACCATTTCCAGCACTGGCCTCTCACCCCTGGTCAGAGCTCTTTACTCTTCCATGGAATTACACTGAATGAGTATTTCAGATGTCCATGTTTGCATTGAACAGATGAGACTGAGCATGCACATCATGTACATGAGGTGATATGAATCTGAGTCAGTACAAACACCGTTCCTTGTGGTTCCATGAAGACCTGTGAGACAGACAGTTCATTGAGGTCATATCATGTTGGGACTAATATCCCATAGGAAACCACCGGAATGCAGCACTTGGATGTGCTTCCTTGAGCCAATCTCCTTTCCTAATGGTGTGGGACATCAAAACAAATGTAGAACATGGTGAAACAACATAGGACTGAGGTGCCTCCTATTCTTTGGGAACAGGAACAGAAGGACAGAGGGATACTGTGACTCCTGCCTCTGTGTGTAAAAGGGAAAGTGTCTGTCCCTGAATATCTCTATGTGCACACCTGACAGAACCCCAAGATTTGCGTGTGTGACTCCAGGGACAAACCCCAGTGATGCAGTGAGTTTCATCTCAGCTCCCTTGGACAGGGTCATCGCAAGTGTCCCTGTTTGCTATATCACCTTTGCCATCTTCACCACATGTTGTTCTACACAGTCCTGCATCTGCCCCTCTTTCTCTCTGGGAAATTCTGGATTGTGGTCTCAGAAGTGCCAGAGTAATCAGAGAGGATCAGAGGTCCCTCAGAAGGGCAGACGTCAAACCCATCTTCAAGAAGGTCAGGAAAGAGAACTGGGAGAATGACAGGCTGGCCAGCCTATGTCTGTCCCTGGGAGGGTGACGAGTCACATTCTTCTGCAGCCATCTCCAGGCAGTTGTAGGACAAGGAAGGGATTGCTGAACCCAGATGGGCAGGGGAAAGAAAGGCATGTCGTGTACATGGAGTTTTGCAAGGCCCCAAACATGATCTCCTGTGGTGGCCTTAGAGTAGATTGGTGAGATCTGTGATGAAGATGTGGATGTTGTGATGGGTGGGAAGTTGGCTGGATGACCAAGCCCAAGTATCATCAGTGGTGCAAAGTCCTGTGTTTAGCCAGTTACAGGCTGCATCCCTCAGTGATGAGTACTGGGGCCAACACTGTTGAATGTCTTTATTCTGCCCCTGCATCGTGTCATGGAGCACATTTTCAGCTCCTTTGTGGATGATGCAAAGCTGGGCAGAGGCCTAGAACAACCTCATCTGGTTGACTCTACCTTGAGCAGGACAGTGAGACAAGATGATGTTCAGGGCTCTCTTCAAACCTGAGTTATTCTATGAGTCAATGAATCTTTACCTTGGAGAGGCATTTGAAGACAGAATATGTAGTTCTTACCAGTTAAAAGAACAAATCCTACCTGCAATCGCTAACCGAAAATATGTAAATCCTCTCCATTTTGGTCAGTCTGTCCTGCTAACAAAGATAAAAGTGACTTTTAAAGCACCTAATCAGAACCTGCAAAGAATTCTGTCCTTGCAGTGCAGACACTCTGGAGCCTGCACAGTTGGTTGAGTCTTGTTTTAACATCTGTCTCCAGACTGTTACATAAAGTGTTCTTTAGCTGAACTTTTCACCTTATGCGCTCATATGCATCCCTAGGATAGGAGACCGGGGTCAGCCCGGGACCCTTTCTCAACAAGCTTGCGTGGTGATAAAATGATTATGTAACCAATATGCCAATGTGTAAACACTTGGCTCTTTAGGACTGCAGTGAGGGTCTGAATGTAGGGATAAGATTTTGGATATAATAGATGTTCCTTCTCTACTTGTTGTGCTGGTTTTATTCCAGCATCCAGACTTCCACAACTCTGGAACAAAAAATATCTCATCTCTGGGTGTGGGATTGGCTTTGCCCTTCAGTTAGTGAATTTGCAATTAGCAACCAGGAAGAAGGGAAAAAATCAAAAAATAAAAGAGGGAGGAGAGGACGTAGAAAAGATGCCAACATTTCACACTCCCTTAAAGAATGCTTCTTCACTCAGGTTTTTAGTAGGAAATAAATTTGATCAATTTGATAAAACAAGCATGCTTTATCTAGTCAGGCCCTGGCTCATAAGGAAGGTGATGGATGGGTGTCGGATTATGAGGTCGCTTGTGTCTCAGAAACTCACAATTGAGTTCAAAGACTTTGGCTGTGAAGGGGACTGTGAGGTCAGTTCTGTCTCTGGAGGTGGCAGGCCAGAAACAGGAATAGAACTGGGAAGGTTTCTCTGCCTAAGCACCCACAGGCCCTACCCAGGAAGAGGCCTTGGAGAAGGGTTGTCATGTCCATCCCACCTGAGAACATTATGGGACAGCAGCAGGGACATGGTCGTGTCTGTCAGAGAAGCTGAAAGGCCAGCAGCAGTCATGGGGTTCAGAAGATCATGATGAGGTTACTTCTCTCCTCTCAGGTGAAAGACCACAAGAAATGCTGAGAACAGGTGGGGAAGCGGGATGGGTGTCTGCAGCCTGCAGGGAAAGAGGGGCAGGTGTAGGACCATGTAGAACAGCCTGTGATGGAGATGGCAAAGGGCACTGGCAAGGCTGGAAGGCACCCACAGAACCCAGGTCTCTGTCCCCTTGGCCATGGCAGTTGTCTCTGCCACTGAGGCCTAGGAAAAGCCATGTTGTCCTCATGGCACTGGGGCCTCTCTGCCTCCTTGCAGCCTCTTGGGGAAGCTGGAAGTTGTTGTCCCAGTGTTGTCCTTCCCTGGGCCTTGCACACCCACATCCCACGGTCCCAGGAAGAGCCCTGAGGCATGTGTGAGGGACAGGATCCCCCTTCCCATTGCCTGGAGGTCATGGCTTCTCCTTTCTGCTCAGAAAGTAAACCAAGGGGTTTCTCAACATCAGAGCTGAAGAAAAGACTAAAAGGAGACCTCATGGTGGCTACAGCTTCCTCACGAGGGGAGAAGGAAGGGAAGGTACTGATCTCTTCTCTCTGGTGACCAATGACAGAACCCAAGGAAATGGCAGAAGATGTGCCGGGGAGGGTCAGGTTGGACATGAGGAAAAGGTTCTTCACCCAGAGGTGCTGGACACTGAACAGGCTCCCAGGGAGGTGTCACGGTCCCAACCTGACAGTGTTCAAGAAGAGACTGGACAACGTCCCCAGACACACGGGGTGACCTGTGGGGTGTCCTGTGCAGGGACAGGAGTTGGAGTCGATGATCCTTGTGGGTCCTTCCAACTCAGGACATCCTATGATTCTATGAAGTACTAGGTCAAAAACCCATGTGTTCATTGTACAGATGAGATGTAAACACACACATCATGTGCATGTCCACTGTGTGCATGTGGTGAGGTGAACCCAAGGGAGCACAAATGCTATCAGCTATTCCTTGGGGTGCCGTAAAAGTCAGTGGGACAGAGACGGTGTTCAGAGGTCTCTTCCAACATGTGTTATTGTAGGATTCCATGGATCTTTTCCTTGGAGAGCTCTTTCAGGTCAGAATAGACAAAGATGAAGAAGAAAAAAGGGCCAGAAGCAGAGATATGAAATGTTCCATTGTAAATACAGCAGCTCCACTCAAGCCCATGATAGGAAATCTATTGGATACATTTGATGAAAGCAGCTCAGTTTGATCTGCTCACACACTGGACCACAAGAAGGGTGATGGCTGGGTACGATGCCATGTGGTCACTTGTGTCTCAGGAACTCATAGTCCAGTAGGAACCAATGACTGTGGAGGGTACTGTGAGGTCACTTCTGCCTCTGCAGGGGATAGGCCAACAGCAGGAACATGGCTGGGAAAGGACTGTGAGGTCACACATACCAGACGAGCAATCGGGCCCAATCAGCATGGCTTTGTGAAAGGCAGGTCCTGCTTGACCAGCCTGATCTCCTTCTATGACAAGGTGACCGGCTGAGCCGATGAGGGAAAGTCTGTCGTGGGGAGTGAATCTGCCACACAGGCTGTGGGTGTTGTGTCCTTAGACTGCAGTAAAGCCTTTGACACCGTATCCCACAGCATCTCCTGGAGAAGCTGCAGCTCATGGCCTGAATGGTGTAGCTCTGATGGGTAAAGAACTGGCTGGAAGGCCTTTTGTCCGCTGGAGCCATTTGTTCCCTTCCTGTTCACATGGGCATCCCATGAATGCATCACTGCTCTCCTCCAGTGTAGACAGGCACAAGGCCTTCTCCACCCAGACCTCTCACCAGTGCCACTGGTTTCTCCAGCAACCTCATCCTTGACTGTGGGATGTCCAGAACAGCCCTCCTGAGAGAGCTTGACAAAGCCTTTTTTTTGCACCATCCCCACATCCCTGCTCAATCCCCTCATCCACAGCTTAAGGACCAGAAAGTTTGGGTGTAAGTGGGCATTGAGAAAAATGGTCAGGAAAGCTTTGAAGTGCACAGGGAGCCCATCAACACGTTGGCCTGCTGCTCTCTTCTGAACAGGTCCAGAAGACCTGGGCAGCATTTGCTGTGTCCCAGAAATTCGCCTGGAAGGTTGGGATATGGAGAAAAGGTTTGTTCTGGGAAGGGACAGACAGGTGCTGGTGGAACTGGCTGGTGTGACCATGAGACATCTCTCCAACACCTCAGAAAAGTCCTGGCTCTCAGGGAGGTTGCATGGTCCTCTGAGAAAGAAAATATCCAAAATGACTTATCATAGAATCAGAGAATAATTGTGGTTGGAAGGGACCCTTAAGATCATCAAGTCCAACCCCAACCTAAATCTGGCACTAAAACATATCCCTAAGTGCATCATCTGTATGTCTTTTAAACACCTTCAGTGATGGTGACTCCACAAACTCACTGGGCAGTCTGTTCTGTTGCTTCTAAACCCTTTCGCCAAATAATTTTTTCCTAATATCCAATCTAAACCTCCCCGTGTGCAGCTTGAGGCCATTTCCTCTTGTCCTATCACTTGCTACTTGGGAGAAGAGACCAACACCCACCATGATCAAACCTCCTTTCAGGCAGTTGTGGACAGTGACAAGGTCTCCCCTCAGCCTCCTTTTCTCAAGGCTGAACAGCCCCAGCTCCCTCAACCGCTCCTCATAAGACTGGTGCTCCAGACCCTTCACTAGCCTTGTCACCCTCCTCTGAACTCTCTCCAGCACCTCAATGTCTTCCTTGCCATGAGGGGCCTAAAACTGACCCCAGGATTCAAGGTGCAGCCTCACCAGTGCCCACTACAAAGGGATGATCACTTCTCTAGTCCTGCTAAAGCTCAGATTGGATCAAGGCTTGAACACCTTAGTGTAACCCAGTTGGTGACAGGTTGGACTGTAGACTCCTGAGGTCCCTTCAACCTCTGTTCTCTTATGATCCCATGGTGATGTTGGGCTCTGTTTCTAACTGGTCAGAGCAGACGATGATGGGGCAGGATCCACCTGTGCTGTAGGTGACCATCTAAACCAGCATCTCAGCCAGGGAACCAGCCAACACCTCAGTGTGATTCGCTCTGGGCAAAGTGTGAGGAGTCCTGGGCAGGGAAGGTTTAGAGGGCATGGGGCGCTATGCAAGACACAAAATGATCTTGGCTTCTTGCTTGTAAACTCATTGTATGTCAGCTAATGTCAATGAAAATTAAAATAAGAAGAACTGAAGACAAAGATCCAAAGCAAAGGAAGGTGTCAACATACTTCTCATTCATTTCTCTCTCTTTCTTTCTTTCTTTCTTTCTTTCTTTCTTTCTTTCTTTCTTTCCTTCTTTCCTTCTTTCCTTCTTTCCTTCTTTCCTTCTTTCCTTCTTTCCTTCTTTCCTTCTTTCCTTCTTTCCTTCTTTCCTTCCTTCTTTCCTTCTTTCCTTCTTTCCTTCTTTCTTTCCTTCTTTCCTTCTTTCCTTCCTTCTTTCCTTCTTTCCTTCTTTCCTTCTTTCCTTCTTTCCTTCTTTCCTTCTTTCTTTCCTTCTTTCCTTCTTTCCTTCTTTCCTTCTTTCCTTCTTTCCTTCCTTCTTTCCTTCCTTCTTTCCTTCCTTCTTTCCTTCCTTCTTTCCTTCCTTCTTTCCTTCTTTCCTTCTTTCCTTCTTTCCTTCTTTCCTTCTTTCTCTCTCTATTTATTTATTTATTTATTTATTTATTCATTCATTCATTCATTCATTTGAGAGTCTTTCTAGGAGGGTTACTTTTCTTTGAAAGAGTTTTTCAGAACTGGGCATGGATTTAGGACACAAATGTCTTCAGCTCCAGGGACACAAACACCTGGTGCCAATGTAGGTGCCCCAGGAACCCATGCCCAGGCTCCACTTGCATTGCAAGGTGCTCTGGTCTCCCCAGGTCCTGTGTGACAGATGCCAATTCCAGGCAGGCACCTCAGGTACATTGGGACCCCTAAAACAGCACTGGCTGTTTATGGTGGGACAACTGATGACTGATGTCTGCCTTGAAAGGTTCACTTCTTTGTTGTTCTTTTTTGGTTTTCAATGGTTTTTTGGGGGGTTTGTTTGTTTGTGTGGGTTCGGTTTTTGTTTCTCTTTTTTTTTTTTTTTATGTTTTTTGTGTTGGCTTTTTGTGTGTGTTTTTTTGGTGTGATTTTTGGTTTTGGTTTTGGATTTTTTTACATATTAAAACAAAGAAAGAAAAAAAAGAGCCAAAAAGTGAATTAATGGGAAGTGTACTAAAAGCAGGAGAAGAGATAACGGTCTTCCCCTGTACTTCTGTTACCAACACTCTATTATTTCACCTCCCTCGTCATTCAGGAGTTCCCACCTCTCCTGATTCAATGTCCATGTCAAAGGACAACTTTCCAGCACTGTCTGGATGTTTGCCCTTCCCAGTGCTCTCAGGTTTCTCCTCCACTTGCTCTTTGGTCATTCAGTTCCTCTCAACTGTCTGGTTCTTGCTTTGAGCTTCAGGGAGTTACGAACTTGCCCCATTCTTCAGAGCTCTAATTAACATGACAGTCAACATGTTCATTGTGTTTATTTCTATCCTCTCCTATCTCTCTGTGTAAACCAGTTCTTGTGTGGATGTCCCTTGTGGATGGTGGACCTCATCAGATCCAGCTTACACACACAGTTGAGGAAAGTGTTTTACTGTTTGTTAAACTGTGCAGTGTTTGCACAGGAGAGCAGGTGGAGCTGGTGCACAGGAGCTGCAGCATCTCCTGCAGAGCTCAGTGGAGAAGTCTGATGCGAGGAAAAGTGGTGCAAGTCTCTGGTGGCCAATGAGGGAACCGGCAGACTGGGGGTGGGGGGTGAGGAGCGAGGTTGTCCATACAGTGTCCAGCCTCAAGGGACTGTCCTCCTGCCTGTCCAGATGTCTTCAGGAGACCCTCGGGATCAATGTCCAGTGTAGAATGCTGCTGTCACTTCTCCTATACACTGAAAAATGACAGAAAATACCCTTGAAAGAAAAAACCCTCCTTTATGAGATCTTCTTTGAAATCTTCATCAGCAAGTGTCCCACTGAAACCTCTCCAGGTAATTCTACAAGTCTTAAAGATTTGAATGAGATTACAGAAAGAAACATTGCTCCTTAGGGTTTTCTGTGTTTTAATGAGCCCCATGGTGTATTTGGTGCTGAGTCCATGAACCTCAGATACCAAGCACAGACTGAAGAATCTGCTCAAGAAGTCCAAGTCAGAGAAAACTCCAAAGTACCTTGAAGCATTAATGGGTCCCACTGAGGGCTGTTACTGACAAAGGCTCCCCGGGGACTCGTTAGTGCAGAGAATTGGAGACAGTGATTGCATCAGGCAAAGGCAAAGTGCAGCAGCTCTGATGCTGAGAAAACCCTTGGTTTGTTTGATGAAGGACAATGGCCAAGCCTTGAGCCCCTGCCCCTAGGAAGGGAGATCCTGTCCCTCACGTGTGGCTCAGGGCTCTTCCTGGGGATGTGGGGAGTGTGATGCCCAGTGCAGGACAATGGTGTGACACTCCCTGGGGGTGCAAGGAGGCAATGGGGTGCCATGGCCATGACAACCATGTGTCTCCTCTTAGGCCTCGGTGGCAGGAACATCAGGCATAGCCAAGGGGACAAAGACCTTGGCTCTTGAAGGGACATCCAGCCTTGCCAGCACCCTTGGCCATGTCCTCCACAGTCCATCCTACACTGCCCCAGGCCTGTGGCTGTTTCCCCACAGGCTGCAGACACCCCATGCGCTTCCCCACCTTTTTCTCACCCCACTGTGTCCCCACCTGTGCTGCTGTCTCTCCATCCTCACCAGCTGTTCCTTGGAACACAAAGTCATGGCTGATCCAGGGTCCCTCTGAATGACCACAGCACTGTGCTCAGAATGACATTTCTTTATCCTGAGCTCCACTCTGGGCCTCCAGAGCTGCAGTTTCTGATGTTTTTTTTTTTCTCCTGCTCTTCCCTCTACCAAAAAAAGTAAAATAAAATAAAATAAAAGGGATCATCTTGGAAAGTGATTTTCAGGTTTTTGAAGCTCTGACTGCCCTTTTCTGTCATGGTTTTACCACAGCCACCAAGTGAGTCCATGAGAGCTGCTCACATCCTGCTCCCAGTCCACAAGTGGGGTAAGAGAGAGAACTGAAAGGGAAGGGAGAAACTTGTGAGTTTAAAAAAAAAATAATAAGAAAATGAAAATAATAAAAGTAATACACTACTACTAATAATATACTTATGCTAAGATATACATCAAGTAAAATATATGATACTCAGTGCCATCCCCCCCCATAACTGCAGTTGTGCTGAACTGACAGCCCAAAAGAAGAGAGCACCCTGGACCTAAACAGCTGATCCCAGCAGGACATAGGGAGACCAGAGCACCTTGCAATGCAGGTGGAGCCTGGGCAGGGGTTCCCAGGGCATCTACACTGGCACCAGGTGTTCGTGTCCCTGGAGCTCAAGACATTTGTGTCCTAAATCCATGCCCAGTTCTGGAAAACTCCTTTTCGAAGAAAAGTAACTCCCCTACAAAGATTTTAAAATTAGTAATTTAATTAATAAAAAGTATGTGGACAGAATCCTTTGCTTTGGATCTTTGTCTTCAGTTCTTCTTCTTTTAATTTTCATTGACATTAACTGACATCTGATGGGTCTGCAGGCATGAAGCCAAGATCATTTTGTGTCTTGCATAGCACCCCATGCCCTCTCAACCTTCCCTGCCCAGGACTCCTCACACTTTGCCCAGAGTAAGTCACACTGAGGTGTTGGCTGGTTCACTGTTTGAGATGTTGGTTTAGATGGTCACCTACAGCACAGGTGGATCCTGCCCCATCATCGTCTGCTCTGCTCCAGTTAGAAATAGAGCCCAACATCACAATGGGACCATAGGAGAACTGAGGTTGAAGGGACCTCAGGAGTCTGCAGTCCAACCTGTCACCAACTGGGTCACACCAAGGTGTTCAAGCCTTGATTCAATCCGAGTTTTAGCAGGACTAGAGAGGTGATCATCCCTTTGTACTGGGCACTGGTGAGGCTGCACCTTGAATCCTGGGGTCAGTTTTAGGCCCCTCATGGCCAGGAAGACACTGAGGTTCTGGAGAGAGTTCAGGGGAGCGTGACAAGGCTGGTGAAGGGTCTGGAGCACCAGTGTTATGAGGAGCGGTTGAGGGAGCTGGGGCTGTTCAGCTTGAGAAAAGGAGGCTGAGGGGAGACCTTGTCGCTGTCTACAACTGCCTGAAAGGAGGTTTGATCATGGTGGGTGTTGATCTCTTCTCCCAAGTAGTAAGTGATAGTACAAGAGGAAATGGCCTCAAGTTGTACACGGGGAGGTTTAGATTGGATATTAGTTAAAAATTCTTCAGGGAAAGGGTTTTGAAGCAGCGGAACAGAGTGCCCAGCGAGGTTGTGGAGTCACCATCACTGAAGGTGTTTAAAAGACATATAGGTGAGGCTCTTAGGGACATGGTTTAGTGCCAGATTTACATTATGGTTGGACTCGATGATCTTAAGCGTCTCTTCCAACCACAATTATTCTCTGATTCTATGATAAGTCATTTTTGATATTTTCTTTCTCAGAGGACCATGCAACCTCCCTGAGAGCCAGGACTTTTCTGAGGTGTTGGAGAGATGTCTCACGGTCACACCAGCCAGTTCCACCAGCACCTGTCTGTCCCTTCCCAGACCAAACCTTTTCTCCATAACACAACCTTCCAGGTGAGTTTCTGGGACACAGCAAATGCTGTCCAGATCTTCTGGGCTTGTTCGGAAGAGAACAGGAGGCCAACATGTAGATGGGCTCTCTGTGCACCTCAAAGCTTTCCTGACCATTTTTCTCAATGCCTCACTTGTACCCAATCTTTCTGGTCGTTAGGTTGTGGATGAGGGCATTGAGCAGGGATGTGGGGATGGTGTTGAAAAAAGACTTTGTTGAACTATCTCAGGAAGGCCGTTCTGGGCATTCCCCAGTCAAGGATTAGGGTGCTGTAGAAAACAGTGGCATTGGTGAGAGGTAGAGGTGAAGAAGGCCTTGTGCCTGTCTACACTGGGGTAGAGAGCAGTGGGATGCCCATGTGAACAGGGAGGGGACAAATGACTCCAAAATGCAAACAGTATATGCAAGAGTTGCAGGAAATAGTCCTAAGACGTCTGTGTGCAGAGATGGTGCCGTCGTCAGTCACAAAACTGGGCAGCAGCTGGGTCTGGGTGGCGGAGCTGTATCAGGTCCCCACGGAGGTCACACTCACCTCAGTTCAAGGAAGCGCATCCCAGTGCTACATTCAGGTGGTTTCTTGGAGAAGTCACTCTCAACATGAAGTGACCTTGATACACTGTCCCACAGGCCTCCATGGCCCCCACAGGAATAGCTGATGGCATTTGTGCTTATTTGGGGTCACTTCACCCCACACAGGATGTGGGTGCACAAGTGTCCCCTCAGTGCACACCTGGACTTCTGACCTAGTCATCTGGTGTCCTTCCATGGGGGGAAGAACAAGCTCTCTGAGCTGTGGTGAGAGGACAGTGATCAAAATGGTGACTGCAAGAGGCAACAGCCCCAAACTAACACCCGGCAGCATGGCAGACTGTTTGCATGTCTCTCTTCCACACACACTGTGTCCTGCTCTTCTCCTGGGACATCCCATCTCCCCACAAAGCCTTTCCCTAGGGAGAGCACACCTGCACTGGCCTGGCTGCCATTCCTGCCCCCTGTCCCCATGCTCCCCACAGCCCCGAGCTGGGGGTTTTGCTCTGTAGATCAAGTGGGCTGTGGTGCGCGGGCTGTGGTGACTCTGCGGGGCTGTACTGGTCAGGCTGGGAGGCAGCCCCAGCTGATGGTGGTCACTGCCACTAACAACCTCCCACACAAACTCTTGGGTGGCCATGGAGGGTGCTCAGAGGGACCCTGCCTTATTCACCATGTGTGCGGGTGCTGGTCACTTACAAGCAACACCAGAAAAAACAGCTTGAAGTCCCTCAAAAGCCACACTGGGACCCTGATCCCATCACACTGAGTCCACAGAAAAACAAGCAAAGCAACGAGCATCTTCAGAGTCTATTCCTTAGGCATGTTCTTTAAAGCAGCTCTGGAAGAAGATCTAAACCTTCAGGCACTGTACTAAGGAGATCCCCTTGCTGATGGAGATGCTGTTTTGAGGCCAGCTCTGTCACAGCAGTGCCCATTGCCTGTCCTGGTCACAGCACTGACACACAGCAGGACGGTGACCAAGCCTTGGGAGCGCTCAGGCCTTGCACCAACACAAGGGCTGAGAAGGAGAGTGTGGGAGTGGAAAGAGAAGGATTCTGGAAAGAACAAGGCTGGTGCTGCCTGGCAGAGCTGCTCTGCTGGGACTGTTTGCTCCATCTTTCCACACAGAAGAAAGACCTCAGACAAACATTGCAATGCAGGGTCATTTATTTTGAGAGAATCCAGTGATCAGTTTCTTCAGGGCATCCTTGAGCTCCTGGTTCCTGATGCTGTAGATGAGGGGGTTCACTGCTGGAGGCACCACCGAGTACAGAACAGACACCACCAGATCCACAGAAGGAGAAGAGATGGAGTTGGGCTTCAGGTGCACAAACATGGCAGTGCTGACAAACAGGGAGACCACGGCCAGGTGAGGGAGACAGGTGGAAAACGCTTTGTGCCGTCCCTGCTCAGAGGGGATCCTCAGCATGGCCCTGAAGATCTGCACATAGGACACCACAATGAACACAAAACACGAAAATGCTGAACAGGCACTGACCACAAGAAGCCAAACTTCCCTAAGATAGGAGTGTGAGCAGGAGAGCTTGAGGATCTGGGGGATTTCACAGAAGAACTGGCCCAGGGCATTGCCCTTGCACAGTGGCAGTGAAAATGTATTGGCCGTGTGCAGCAGAGCATTGAGAAACCCAGTGGCCCAGGCAGCTGCTGCCATGTGGACACAAGCTCTGCTGCCCAGGAGGGTCCCGTAGTGCAGGGGTTTGCAGATGGCAACGTAGCGGTCGTAGGACATGATGGTTAGCAGATAATACTCTCCTGCAATAAAAAGGAGAAACATAAAGACTTGTGCAGCACATCCCAAAACCGAGATGGCTCTGGTATTCCAGAGGGAGTTGGTCAAGGACTTGGGGAGAATAGTAGAGATGCAGCCCAGGTCAAGGAGGGTGAGGTTGAGCAGGAAGAAGTACATGGGGGTGTGGAGGTGCTGGTCCCAGGCTATGGTGGTGATGATGAGGCCGTTGCCCAGGAGGGCAGCCAGGTAGATGCCCAGGAAGAGCCAGAAGTGCAAGAGCTGCAGCTCCCGTGTGTCTGAGAACGGCAGGAGGAGGAACTGGGAGGAACTGCTGTTGGACATTTGCTGCCTCTCGACATAGGACACTGACCAAAGAAGAAAAGGCAGTGACAAGTTAGGGGAGACTTCTCTGAGCAAAATCAAAGCTATTTCTCATACACCCTCCCCCTCATCTACACCCCCTTGTCCTTTCCCAGACCTTCCTCCAACTCTGTGTCTGAGCCCTGGGTGGTGCTGTCTGGAGGTGCTATGAGGAGCAGGGCCTGTACCCGCTGGCTGTCGAGGAGTCAGCCCTGCTCTGCAGCAGGGGACATGGGAACGGGGGGCAGGGGACAGTCCTGGGGTTCAGCTTTGTCATATAGAACCAAAACAAGTCTCATCCTTTCCTAAAAAGCATTTTCTTGGTTGCAGCATCTCTGCATTTCTCTGAGGGGCTTTCAGATAACACACAGATGCTGTAGGACAGGTTTCCATCCTGGATGGAACCTCACTTCTGGAAGGAAATGTCAATGAAACACACAAGGGTCCTGATGATGGCATTTGATTCAGGCAGACTCAGCTCATTCCCCAGCCCCACAGACTGCATTGCCCACACCCCACAGGTCAGAGCAAAGCTGGGACAACTGTTCCCATGGACACAGCTGCAGGAAAGGACCCACAAGATCAGGCTGTGACTCTGCAGCTGAAACTGCCATCCCCAGAGAGCCTGAGAGCAAGAACAAGATCCCAACAGCAGTGACCCAGAGCAGGGGAGCAAGAAGGACAATGCGGTGAGGGTGGGTGTGAGAGAGGCCAGGGCAGAGGCAGCCGGGCACTCAGACAGCGTCACCCTTCCCCAGCTGTGCAGCCACCTCCCAGACACCAACACTGCCGGGCAGCTGCTCTCAGCCCCTGTGCTCTGCAGAGGAACTGGAGCTCTGGCTGCACAGGAGCTGCTTCATGCCTTGGAGCCCCCGGCCCTGAGGGCAGAGGCTTTGCTGGGTGGGACAGGAGGCCAGGAGACTGCTCACAGGAGGGATCGGCACTGCAGGGGATCACAGGGACTTTTCTCTGTTTTCCCTCCCATAGCAATTCCGGGTTTAGTTTCCTCTCATTTCTGATCATTTCCCTGCTGCCTGGAGATTCTCCCCCTGGGAGGTGTTTCCCTGTCCATGTCTCTTCCCTGTCAGTGCTCACAGACCCCATCCCTCCCTCTGTGCCCTCCCCCTGGCCCTACAGATCCTGCCTGTTCACAGGGCACTGCCTGGGGGCATCTTCCTGTTTGCAGGCTGGAAAACAGGACAGGTCAGACTAAGGCTGATGAGTCCAGCAAAGATGATGCAGGCGCTGTGCACGGGCAGAGGGGTGGTGAAGGGATGTTATGAGCCTTCTGGCAGATGTACTGATCACTCAGAGTTGCAGTTCAGGAATCTCAGTAACTTGTTTAAGCATGAGAACTCATTTTCATTTTATCCTTTCCTCCACCCCCACCCCTTGGGATAGGAAACTGAAAAGACAGGCTCAGGAAAGCTGCTTATCTGTCTGGTAATCCTTGCACTGATCTTGTCCTTCAGGCATCCCCTTGGAAAAATGCTGGGGGTGATCTGGAGCTGTGAGCAGTGCTGACCCACACAGCACCCTCTCCACAGCAAAAACACATTTCCTGCCCAATAGGGTTTGCTCCTTCCAGTCACATCTTCTCCTCTCCTGGTTGTTGGGGTCTCCCCGGGCAGGCTGAGCGCTGACACTGGCAGACGGCAGAGTCCCTGTCCTGGCACAGCCCTGGGATGCAGGGACCCTGCTCTGCAGGACAGCCCTGGGCACCCCTGGGAGCTCCCCCTGCAGTCACCCTCAGCAGAAGATGCCATGATGCCCTTTCCCATTGATGGTGCTTCAGGGAAGCCCTGCTCTGGAGTGTGTTCTTCTCTACAACAGAGATACTGTGAGAGAGACCTCACAGATCCTGTAAATTGTCGCATGTATCTTCAGGGTCTCCCTTCAGGAAATGCAGCTGCATTGTCCTACAGCCAGAGACTTACCGTGTTAGACCTGTGAAGATTTGTCTCTCAGTGAGTGCTCAGCAACCAAGAACCTACATTGCCTTTCCCTTCTCTGTGCCTGGCTCCTGTGCCCTCGGTGCTGCAGGCAGAGCCCTCAGCCCTGCTGCGCTGTGCAGAGGAGCTGCTCCTGGGCAGAGCTGTCTCTCTGCAGCGCTGCCGCTTGCCAGGAGCTCCCTCTGTCCCAGGAGCCCAGCCCAGCTCAGCAGCACAGGAGCAGCCCACCATGTCCCTTTCTCTGTCCCCTCTGTGCTCCCTCCAGGTGTCCCTGGGGCTCCAGAGGCACAACTTCAAAGTGATGTTGATTCTCTCTCCTTTTCAGAGACTCTTCTTCCCAGCATTGTATTTTTAAGTTTAAAAAATAAATCTGTATGAGAATCATCTTTTCTTTTCCCATCATTAGACAGGACACCAGGAATGTTACAGCAAAGGACCTAATTTCTCCAAGCTGGGGGAGGAATATCTTCAGTTGAAGGAATGTAGGCATTTTATTCTGGTTTTATACTCTCAGGTCTAGAGAGACATTCATCAATCTTTGGCCATGTCATGTCTGTGCTCTGAAGCAAAGCCTTTGCACTCATGGGCTCTTGGACACTCGGTAGCAGGTTTCTTGTGGCAGGTCAGAGCTGGGCTGGTGCCACAGCTGGGGTGGTTCAGCCCAGATGTGAGGCAATGGCCTCAGCCAGGGACCTGACTGGGGAGCTGGAGCTGTCAGTGCTGCAGACAGAGCTGTGACACGGATGGAATGAACTGCCAGGCAGGGTGGCAGAAGTGAGTTCATCTGGTCTGCAAGGACAACAGCCTCCAAGCACAGAACAGCCCAGATCAGAACTCAGTCTGGACCTGTAAGGCAATTCAGAGGCCCATAATGAGCTGTGAATACTGCAGGAACAGTTAAAGGAGAAACAAAGACAGTGTGTGGCCATTGATGAATGTAATAAGGGAAAGAGGTGAGAATCCCTGTGTCCTGTTGTCCTGTATCTTCACCAGCAATGTGTCCCAGGCCTCTGTGACTTGAGACAGGAATCTGGAGAACGACCAGCATAGGATGGGGATCAAGTAAGGGCCACTAGAATTAACACAACCCTTTCTAGTCTATGGGACAGCAGGGGCAGCATCCCAGGAGCTGAGACAGCAGGACGGTGTCACAGTGAGGCCACTCTCCACCATCTTGGAAAGCTCATGGAGACTGGGGGGACTCCCTGAGCACTGGCAGCTCTCACACAGTGTGTGCGCTTTTCAAAATGGCCAATGGGTGAGCAGGGGAACTAAGGGCTGTGCCCCAGAACATGTCCACTGGGACCCCATTTCTGGGTGTCTGGAAGAGAAGGTGACGGGGTTTACCCAGGGCAGGTTGTGCCTGTCCATCCTCTGTTTTCTGTGAGGAAAGGACAGGGTTGTGGATGTGGGGAGAACATTGATGGTCTGTTACCTGGAAGTCAGCAAGGCATTCAGTGTCATCCCCCACAATGTGCTTGTGCCCAAGTTAGGGTATTATGGTCTGTGTCAGTGTGCAAGTAGATGGGTAAAAGGCAATCTGGATGGTTTGGCTTATAAGGACAATAGATAAAGGGAGAAACTTTCCATACCTGAGGACAGTCAAGCACTGGAAGCTGTTTCCCAGCAGTGTGCATCCATTCTACATCAGAAAGTTACCACCATGTGTTTGTATAGACCCCTCACTAATCTGGTCTGACCCTGCTTTTAGGAGGAGGTTGGTCAAGACACATCCTGAGGTGCCTTAGAGACTGAATGACACTGTCCTTCCTTCCTTCCCCTTCATGTTTCTGATTTGGAGAAAGCTCTCAAGTTCTCTCTGATCACAGAAATAATTCACATGGGGAGCAGGGCTGCTTTACAAATAACGGTAAACAGCCCTGATCACAACTTTTCTATCATCCTTTTTCATTTGACCCAACCCAGCTGCTTCTTGTTTGCTGTCCATATATCCCTCCAGAAGGAACACACCACGTTGCTCATCCTTTCAGAGCAGGTTGTTCAAGAGGTGTCAGCATCCATGTACAGAGTCTGCACATCAGCCAGGCAGCAAAGCCACCGTTACAGAAATGCAGACGAGGCTCTTGACCAGCTCCTTGAACCCAGATATGAGTGTGACATGTCTGATGAGATTCCTGGGAACACCTGAACTTTAAGTGCAGTGCATGTGAGTGCTGGTTGGGTATCCTGGCTTGTCTCCTGACCCATGTGGTGCTTCAGGCTGTGAAGAGAATCAAAACCAACTTTTTCACTGGGTTAATTAATTTTACAGACTGTCACACAGGGAGTTGAAGGGAGCTCAGAACTCCAGTCTCTGCTTTACTTATAAGGCTTTATACCCCATCCACAGGTACATTTCTAAATGGTCCATATAGAGGGTGATCTTGCGAAAGTCAGTCTTTGTGTCCTCAGGTGCATGGATGCTGCTCATGTGCCTCTGCAGAGAGTGGCAGAGGTTGGATCCCTTTCTCAGGAGAAACTCCTTGCTGGAAAGACACAGCTACGGGGCTGGCTCAACAAGGTTTTATTGCATTTCACTCGGCATCAGATTTGACATATTTGGTGCTTTTCTGTGATCACTTCTTCTGCACAGATGATCACAGAAGGACAACCATTTCATAAGAGTTGGTTACAAAGGCCCTGACATGAACAAGAAATCTCACCGTGAGATCTGGAGGGAGTGAGGACGATTATAACAAGCACCAGGAAGAGCCAAGAAGCTCAAGGCCTCTTCTGTAGAGCGCGAGGCCCTGAGCAGCAGTGACCAGCCATGTGTGGTGTGGGAGAGGGTCAGGGGATGTGGGGTAGAAAAGGGTGATGGCTGATGACTTCAGCAAATCCTTACAACCATGTCTGAACCACAAGTGGAGTGTGGCTGAATATCTGGGGGTCAAAGAGGAATAGTAGAAAGATTGTTGTTGATTTTGGAAAGAAGGCAGGCTTTTTCGGTCTAATGCTATATGGCAGTGCCATTTGCATGCTGTGGGCTTGGCTATGCCTGGGAGATGGGGAATGGCTGCTGCTGGGGTGTTTGTGCTCAGTCATGGCCCCTGAGCTGGCCCTGCTCTGCTCCTCTCTTACACTGCCCACACTTGGGTGGACCTCAGGAATCATCCAGGAACCTGGTGGATGCATGGACCTCCTGGAGTGATGGGTATGGATCCAAATAGAGGATTCAAGCAAGTTTGGGACTGGGACAGCTCAGGTGATTGGTGACCATTGCCAGGTGTATGAAAGAAGTTGAATGGGTTTGGGGGACCTCACAGGTTGCCAAGTCCTCAGAAAACCAGAGCCTTGTGGTTAAAGCAACAGCACTTGGCACCAAACCCACCCCCAAAACACAAAACACTCACAGTGACCACAGGCAGAGCCTGAGAAACCTTTGACTGAAAGGGTCTCCTTTGTCAGGTCCTGGGGTCAGGGCTTGGCCATTCTGATGATGAACAAACGTCAAGGGCTGACGAGGCACCAGAGCCACCTCCACATCGCCTTTATCACCTATGACCATTGTCTCCAGGTTTTTCCTTGAGCAGCCTCCAGGGACAGGGACTGCTTGTGTCAGCACTGGCCCTTCGTGGGGTCCCAAACACCCTCAGAAACTTGGGGTTTGTTTCTGCCCTTCAGTTCATGACAGGTTTGTTCATTCTTTCAGTACCTGCAGTTCAGGATCGTGGCAGCAGAGGGCTCAGTAACATCCAAAACGCCCTTTCAAGACAATGCTCTCTGCAGCACTTTCCTTAAGGCTTCAAGTCTGGTGTGGATTATTTCAGAGATTTCAGAATTGTAGCCAAACAGTGAGCATTTCCATAATAAAGAGTAATAAAACCAAATCTCTAATATTTCCGTCACCCTCCCAAAACCCTTATTTCCACAACAGCTGGTATCAACAATCTCCAATGAATATTGATCTAGAGAATCTCCTGAGAATGACTGAATGTGTCAGAGAAGTGGGTGCCTAAAGGATCACTTGACCGAGGAGACAGGCCAGGGCACCTCAAGAGGAGTCACACTCTTCTGTACCAAGAGGTGGGTGTTCCTGGGAATCTCAGATGCCACAGCACAGCGATACTTGTGTTCAGGGAGCTGTTCAAGTGACCCATCTCCTGTTCTGTAATGGTGTCTGAGTTTGCTCAGGTCACCCCTGACTTGAGCCCCATTCACTGCTGGGTGTTCTCCAGACTCCTGCCATCAGGAGCAAAGTCCCAGGAGACCTTGCTGGTGAAGATGGAGGCAAAGAAGCCATGAAGAACCTCAGTCCTGTCTGATTCTGCCCCTATAAAGTTCAGCAGCAAGCCTATGTTCTCCATGTCTATTCCTTTTTTTTTTTTTGTAAGGAAGCTGTATCAGCTCATCTTGCTGCCCTCAGCCTCCCCTTTAGGTATCAAGTCCAGGGCAACTTTGGAATCATCTCTGCATCCGTGGCCAAGGTTTCTAAATTCCTCCTTTGCAGCTTCCCTGCTTCCACCTCCTGTGTGCTGCCTTTTTGCTCTGCAGCTCCATCAGTTCAGAGGAGCAGCCTCACAAGATAAATGCTTCTTTTTATGGGTACTTGGAGGGATCATTCTTGTGCTTGGAGCAGCCTGTCCTATAAGGCTGATCAGATTTCCTGAGCTCCTTCACCCACAATGACTTTACCACATCACCACCTCTACCTGCCATCCCCCAGTATGTCAAAGTCTTCTCCTCTGGAGCCCACCAGCCTGTGCTCTGCTGCTGGCCTTCCTCCCTCCCCTCTGGTGCCTGGGACCCCACTGTGTCCTGGTCACAACAGCCAAGGTGGATACTCATGTTCACATCCCTCACCAGCTCTTCCTTCTTCGTTGGTACCAGATCCAGGTGAGCATCACCCTTGATGGCCCATCAGGCAGCTCTCTTAAGCATTTGGCCCAAGATCCTTTGGACTGTTGGCAACTGCAGCTTTGCCTGGCCAGTGACTGTCACGGCAATTACAGTTCCCCACAGGAACCTGCTCATTGACTGGAGACTTTCATGCGTTGCTGAAAGAAGATCTTTACAATTTCTTCTTCACGATCAATTATTTTGTAACATCCAACGCACTGTCACCCTGTGCTGGGTTTATGGCAAAGTCTTGTAACGGGGGGTGGGTGTGGTTGTGCTACAGTTGTCACCTCTCTGAGAAGACAACAGGAGTTTGACCAACGTCAGACAGAGCAAATTTCAGCTGCTCCAAAATGGACCCACTTCTTGCCAAATCTGAGCACTCAGTGATGCTGGCAGCACCTCTGTGATATTGTATTTGAGAAAGGGTAAAAAACGCTGCACAACAGCAGGTGGGAGAGAGGAGGGAGGAGATGTGAGAGAAAAGCACTGCAGACACCAAGGTCATATCCCATAGGACCCAAGCAGGTCCCTCAGCAGGTCAAAGCTTGCTCTCCTGAAATCCTGCTCTTGGCCTTGTGATCATCTCCCAGGAGCCTCAGCTCCACTTTCCCATCCCTGACTGTTCCATCCTGACCAACTCTTTCTGGTTTGTAAGCGTGAAGTCCCACAGGGCACCACACCCCACTGACTCCTCAGTCACCCGTGTCAGGAAGATGTTGTCAATGAGCTCCAACCCCTCCTGGATGGTTGGTACCTTGCAGATACTGGGATGTCTAAGGTCTGTCATGAGGACAGGGCCCTGGAAACATGAGGCTTCTTTCATTTGTCTGAAGGAGGCCTCATCTCATTCCTCTTCCTCATCAGAGATCCTCCAGGTGATGTCCAGTCACCACAACATTGCCGATGTTGTTCTGCCCTCTCATGGTGACTCCTCAACCTTCAGCTGACATTGTCTGTCCCCAGGCAGAGCTCCACGCATCTGTTATGTACCCATCAGATAACTCAATATTGAGAAGATGAAGTGACCAGTGCTGTATCAGGGTGGGACAATAACCCCATCCATCAGGACAGAGCAGGACCTGACACGCTGAGCAGTGACCCTGAGGAGAAGGGGCTGGGCACTCCAAGGTCCCCACACCAGCCCGTGGTGCACGCTCACCATGAACAAGGCAGCTGCACACGGGGCTGCATGAGGAGGAGCGTGGGGACCCAGACACCTGGAGTTCTCATCCCATTCGGTTCAGCACTGGTGTGACCCCACACACACGGGGGTGTGCCAGTGTGTGGCTTCCCAGTTTGGAGAAGCAGGGAGGAACTGGAGAGTGCAGGGCTGTGCCAAGGCAGGTTCAGCACCTTGTGCAATGGTCTGGGATGCTGAGGGACCTGGGATGCTTGGGCCGAGTGGTGCTGGGGAGGCTGCAGCAGTGCAGGAGTAGCCTGAGAGTACTTGAAGGGTGGTTTCAGAGGTGGTGGAGGTTTCTTCATAGTGGGAAAGAGCTTGAGAAAGAAATAATGGCACAAAGTGCAGCTGGGGAGGTCCAGGCTGGACATGAGCAGCAAGGAATGTGACTGGAAGGGCAGTGCTGTGGTGGAGCAGGTCAGCAGAGGGAGTCTGCATCAGCCCAAGGCTTTGTGCTCAAAGGAACAGCTGGGGAGGATGCAGAGATCTCAGCAAAGGGAGGAAGATGCTCAGACAAGAGCAAGGTGGGGCAGCAGGGGGGATGTCTGCAGCCTGCAGGGAAAGAGGTGCAGGGGATGCCACAGCACAGGACAGGCTGTGGTGGAGATGATCAAGGGATGTAAAGAGGCTGAAAGCCCCCAACAGACATCAGCTCCTTCTCCCCTTGGCTATGGTTGTTGTCTCCATCTCTGATGCCTGTGAGGAGACACCGTGTCCTTCCAGCACAGGGGCCTCATGGCCTCCTTGTCCCCAGCCAGGAACCTGGGAGCTGTGGGACCACAGTCCTGCCCTTGGCCTTGCACAGCCCCACATCACACTGTCCAGGAAGGGCCCTGGGCAATGTGGGAGGGACAGGATCTGCCTTCCCATGGCTGGGGGTCAGGACTTGGCCCTTTGGTTAATGAAACGCATTCAGGTTTACTCAGCATCAGAGCCACCTTTCACTTGCTTACCCTTTGTTCTGCTTCAAGTTTTCAGTCCCAGCTGCCCTGGGGATGGTTTCTCAGTTGTGTTCCTCAGTGGGATTCATTAACATTACAAGAAACTTTGAAGTTTAGATCTGAGTTTGACTTCCTCAACTTGCCGTCAGGGTCTGAGGTTCATGGACTCTGCACCAAAGCTGGGCTCCAGGGACAGAGGGAGCTCTTGGCAAGCGGCAGCGCTGCAGAGAGACAGCTCTGCCCAGGAGCAGCTCCTCTGCACAGCGCAGCAGGGCTGAGGGCTCTGCCTGGGGATCTCAGGGAGACGAGCAAGGCAGAGAGAGATTAAAGGTGGTCAGGATTGGGAGGATGACTGAGAGCTCACTGGAGGAGAAACCTTTGCAGCCCTTGCCATGGTAAGTCTCTGGGTGCAGGGTAATGCAGCTGTAGCTCCTGGAGCCATCTCCTAAAACTGGCACAGGCACAGCTGGTGGGATCTGTAAGGAGGGGGCTCTTGTCAGGCAGTGTTGAACAGCTGTGAAGCCGGGTGAGCACCCAGGGGTGCCCAGGGCTGTCCTGCAGAGCAGGGTCCCTGCACCCCAGGGCTGTGCCAGGGCAGGGACTCTGCCGCCTGCCAGGGTCAGCGCTCAGCCTGCCCGGGGAGATCCCATGGCAGCAGCTGTGGGTGGAAGGAGCGACCCCCGGCAGGGCAGGCAGGGAGCTTGTGGGGTTGAAGGGTGCTGTGTGGGTCAGGGCTGCTCAGAGCTCCAGATCAACCCCACAGACATGGCAGAGGGTCCTTCTGAACAATGAAATCGAGACAGGAATAGCTGAAAGGGAAGGAGTCTGTGCTTTCAGTTTTCCGGTCTTGGTTGTCTGGGTGTGCAGTGGGAGATGGGGATTTATTTCTCTCTTTGGAGAGACCCCAGTTCTCGTTAGGACTTGTCTGAGCTGCTCCTGAGCCCCTGCACACACAGAGCTGCCCCTGGGCAGTGCCAGGAGGTGTGAGCAGGACAGAGCTGAGCACACAGCGGGTGGGACGGGTTCTGTGACACTGACAGGGAGCAGACCCAGGGACAGACGCACAGCTGCAGGCAGCAGAGACATGGGCAGGAAGAGTTAACTGCTACCAGAAATGCTGGGGATGGGATTTAGGAACCTCGCTCACATCCCCTGCAGTGCAGACACATTTCCCAGTGCAACCCCCTGGTCTCCTCTCCTCCCCAGCAGAGCCTCTGCCCCAAAGCCATGGGGTCCAGGTCATGAGTCTCCACCTCAGCAGCTGGACCTCCAGGGGAAGGGTTCCTGGAACGTGAAACACAAAAAAGGTGCTCAAAGTACTTGCTCTACAGTGTCATTATGTGAGTGGCAGCAGCACAGCTGGGTAAAGAGAAGGTTCCACAGCATGCCCATCTATCTTTCTGTCCTTGCTTTATTTTCTGGTAGCACTGCAGTGTTCTTCCCTGTTTCTCCACCTGTCCCTGGTGCTCTTGCTCTCTGGAATTGGGATGGGAGTGTGGGTCAGTTTTTGTTCCAACACCAATTCAGTGGATCTTGCCCCAGAACTGCGTTCATGGAAATGAGATGCCCAAGCTGCATTTTAAACTGTGATGAACTGTTTTCCTCACTTGGTAGAAAGAGAGAATGAACGGAAACGTCCCTCCATCAGGGAGGGAGTTTTCCATGAGAAACAGCCTGTTTATTTTCCTCAGAGAAGCCTCCCCTAACTTGTCACTGTCCTTTCCTCCTTGCACAGGTCCTCATGCCCACAGGCAGCAAATGTCCAACAGCAGCTCCATCACCCAGTTCCTCCTCCTGCCGTTCACAGACACACGGGAGCTGCAGCTCTTGCACTTCTGGCTCTTCCTGGGCATCTACCTGGCTGCCCTCCTGGGCAACGGCCTCATCATCACCACCATAGCCTGGGACCAGCACCTCCACATCCCCATGTACTTCTTCCTCCTCAACCTCGCCCTCCTCGACCTAGGCTCCATCTCCTCCATTCTCCCCAAGTCCATGGCCAGTTCCCTCTGGGACACCAGGGCCATTTCTTTTATGGGATGTGCTGCCCAAGTCTTTCTGTTTTTCTTCTTCATTTCAGCAGAGTTGTATCTCCTCACTATGTCCTACGACCGCTACGTTGCCATCTGCAAACCCCTGCACTACGGGACCCTCCTGGGCAGCAGAGCTTGTGTCCACATGGCAGCAGCTGCCTGGGCCACTGGGTTTCTCACTGCTCTGCTGCACACGGCCAATACATTTTCACTGCCCCTGTGCAAGGGCAATGCCCTGGGCCAGTTCTTCTGTGAAATCGCCCAGATCCTCAAGCTCTCCTGCTCACACTCCTATCTCAGGGAAACTGGGCTTCTTGTGGTTGGTGTCTGTTTGGCATTTGGGTGTTTTGTGTTCATTGTGGTGTCCTATGTGCAGATCTTCAGGGCCGTGCTGAGGATCCCCTCTGAGCAGGGACGGCACAAAGCCTTTTTCACGTGTCTCCCTCACCTGGCCGTGGTCTCCCTGTTTATCAGCACTGGCATGTTTGCCTACCTGAAGCCCCCCTCCATCTCCTCCCCATCCCTGGACCTGGTGGTGTCTGTTATGTACTCGGTGGTGCCTCCAGCACTGAACCCTCTCATCTACAGCATGAGGAACCAGGAGCTCAAGGATGCCCTGTGGAAACTCATATCTCATAGTTTCCTGAAGCAATAAATTGCCCATTTGCTTCTACATAGGAGTTTAAATGTAGCTAATTACAAGTCCAGCCTGTCAGCTGGATTTTCTGTTCTTATTTTTGGGTTTTTTTATTGCGTTAATGTTATCAGCCCCTTTTTAATTCACTGTCTGCTTTTGTTTTACAACCGCTGGCTGTGTGAGGAGCCTTGTTCTCCTTGTCTCTAAACAAAATAAATGGTCCTGTAGTGACTTGTTTTTCACTTTATCCTTCCTGCAAGGCCTTTTTAGTGCTGCAGGGGCAGTTCCTGTGCATGAGTGGAGGGGAAAAGAGTCCAGCCTGGCAGCCCTGGCGGAGAGCACCAGAGTTTGTTCTTCCAGAGCTGTTCTGGTTCCACTCCCACACTCTCCTTCTCATCCCTTGTGTTTGTGCAAGGCCTGAGTGCTCTGGCAGCTTGGTCCCCGTCCTGCTGTGTGTCAGTGCTGTGAGCGCAGGCAGGGACAGGCAATGGGCACTGCTGTGACAGAGCTGGCCTCTGTAACAGTTCTTCTATAAAGAAAAGTGATCACCTATGGGTAGGGCCTGAGGGTTTAGGTCTTCTTGCAAAGCTTCTCCCACGAACACGCCCAAGAAAGTTACCCACAGATGAAACACCATTGTTCGGCTGGTCAGTGTGTGTGTGCAGGGCTGGCACACAGCAGTGTCCTCTCACAGCCAGGCCTCCTGCCACAGACCTGCAGGACCAGCAGAGCAGGGGCTGGGCTGTGCCCCTGTGCACTGGACACCCCTCAGAAGGAGCCTCAGGTCAATCATCATGGACTGGCCCCTCACAACCTCCATTTCCAGCACTGATGGCTCACCCACACAGGCTGTTCTTCCCTCCGTGGAGGGACACTGAATGAGTAGGTCAGCTGTCCAAGATTGTATTGTACAGATTGTATTGTACAGTGAGCACACACACCATGTACGTGAGGTGACATGAACCCGAGTGAGCACAAACACCATCAACTATTCTTTGGGGTTCCATGAACGCCTATAGTTCAGACAAGATCTTGAGATTACATCATGATCGAAGTAACATCCCATTGTTAACTGCCTGAATGCAGCACTGAGATGTGCTTCCTTCAACCAAGGGCCTTGTGTCCATTCTTCCTGCCAGAGGACATCTCAGATGGGTGCAGAGCAGGGTGACACACCAAAGGGATGAGGTGCCTCCTGTCCTTTGTGAGTGGCAACAGTAGGCCAGAGGGACACTGTGACTCCTGCCTCTGTAAAAGGGACAGACTCTGTCTCTGAGCATCCCTGGGTGCCTAAGGAGTCCATGAGGCCAGCTTAGACATGGATGCCTGGCAGACCCTGACGTTTGTGTGTGTGACTCCAGGAACAAACCTCACTGCCCCAGTGAGATTGATCTCAGCTGCCTTGGACAGGATCATTGCAAGTGCTTCTGTCTGCTCTGTCACTCTTGCCCATGATTCCCGATTGTGATCTCAAAAGTGCCATAGAAACCAGAATGGTTCTGGAGTCCTTAGAAAACACAGATCTCAAACCCATCTTCAAGAAGAGCAGGAGTAGGAACTGCGAGAATAACAGGCTGGCCACCCTACCTCCCTCCCTGGGAAGGGGATGGGACGTGTCCTCCTGCAGCCATTCCCAGGAATGTGAAGGACAAGGAAGTGATTGCTCAACCCAAATGGACAGGGAAAGAAAGGCATGTTGTGTACAGGGCGTTTGCAAGGCTCAGCCGTGGTCTCTTTCTGACCAGAGTGGTGCTGATGGGGCTCAAGAAGTGGGTGCTGGGTGGGAAGTTGGCTGAACCGTCAAGCCCAAACATCATCAGTGGTACAAAGTCCTCCGTGCAGCCAGTTACTGGTGTCATCTCTCAGTGACCAGCACCTGAACAACACTGTTGAACATCTTTATTCTCCCTTTCTAAGATATAACAGAGAGCCCTCTAAGTGCCTTGAGGATGATGCAAACCTGGGTGGAGGCCTTGAGCAGGAGAGTGAGACAAGGTTCACCCTGCCTTGAGCAGGAGAGTGAGACAAGACGAGTGAGACAAGAGCTCTCTATAAACCTGAGTTATTCTGTGATTTGACAGAATTTTTGCCTTGGAGAGGTTTCTGGAGAGAGAATAGGTGGAAGTATAAGGAAGAGTAGAAGAGGAGATACAGAAGGTGTTACCGGAAGCACAGGAGTTCCAGTGAGGAGTGCTTTTCACCCACAGTGTTAGTAGGAAATATATTTGACAAATTTGAACAAGGTGAGGAAGCGAGATGGGTGTCTGCAGCCTGTGGGAAAGAGGGGCAGGTGTAGGACTGTGTAGGACATGCTTCAGTCTTGGTCAGGTCCTGGGCCATAAGGAGGGGGATGGATGGGTGTGGTATTACGAGGTCAGTTGTGTCTCAGACACTCATAATCCAGTCAGAATCCTGTGGCTGTGAAAGGGACAGTGAGGTCAGTTCTGTCTCTGGAGGTGACAGCCCAGCAGCAGGGACATGGCTGGGAAAGAACCTCTGCCAAGGTACCCACAGGCCCTACCCAGGAAGAGGCCTTGGAGATGGGTTGTCATGTCCATCCCGCCTGAGAACATGACGGGACAGCAGCAGGGACATGTGCAACTTGGAAGGTGAGGACTAGATATGAGGAGGAAGAAATGTCACTGGAAGGGCAGTGCTGTGGTGCAAGAGGTCACCCAGAGGGAGCTGGATCAGCCCATGGTTTGAGTTCCAAAGAGCAGCCAGTGAGGGTGCAGACACAGCAGTGAAGGTGCAGAAATGCTGGGGTGAGAGCAGGTGGGGAAGCGAGATGGGTGTCTGCAGCCTGCAGGGAAAGAGGGGCAGGGGTAGGACCGTGTAGAACAGCCTGTGGTGGAGATGGCAAAGGGCGCTGGCAAGGCTGGAAGGGACCCACAGAACCCAGGTGTCTGTCCCCTTGGCCATGGCAGTTGTCTCTGCCACTGAGGCCCAGGAGAAGCCATGTTGTCCTCATGGCACTGGGGCCTCGCTGCCTCCTTGCAGCCCCATGGGGAAGCTGGAAGTTGTTGTACCAGTGTTGTCCTTCCCTGGGCCTTGCACACCCACATCCCATGGTCCCAGGAAGAGCTCTGAGATGTGTGTGAGGGACAGGATCCCCCTTCCCATTGCCTGGAGGTCATGGCTTCTCCTTTCTGCTTCAGAAAGCAAACCAAGGGGTTTCTCACCATCAGAGCTCAAGAGAAGACTAAAAGGAGACCTCATGGTGGCTACAGCTTCCTCACAAGGGGAGAAGGAAGGGAAGGTACTGATCTCTTCTCTGTGGTGACCATTGACAGAACCCAAGGGAATGGAAGTAAGATGTGCCAGGGGAGGGTCAGTTGGACATGAGGAAAAGGTTCTTCACCCAGAGGTGCTGGACACTTCTGCCTCTGCAGGGGATAGGCCAACAGCAGGAACATGGCTGGGAAAGGACTGTGAGGTCACCCATACGAGACGAGCAATCGGGCCCAATCAGCATGGCTTTGTGAAAGGCAGGTCCTGCTTGACCAGCCTGATCTCCTTCTATGACAAGGTGACCGGCTGAGCAGATGAGGGAAAGTCTGTCGTGGGGAGTGAATCCGCCACACAGGCTGTGGGTGTTGTGTCCTTAGACTGCAGTAAAGCCTTTGACACCGTATCCCACAGCATCTCCTGGAGAAGCTGCAGCTCATGGCCTGGATGGTGTATCTGCGATGGGTAAAGAACTGGCTCAAAGGCATTTTGTCCCCTGGAGCCGTTTATTCCCTTCCTGTTCACATGGGCATCCCATGAATGCATCACTGCTCTCCTCCAGTGTAGACAGGCACAAGGCCTTCTCCACCTGGACCTCAAACCAATGCCACTGGTTTCTCCAGCAACCTCATCCTTGACTGTGGGATGTTCAGAACAGTCCTCCCAAGACAGTTTGACAAAGCCTTTTTTCTGCACCATCCCCGCATCCCTGCTCAATCCCCTCATGTACAGTTCAAGGACCAGAAAGTTTGGGTGTAAGTGGAGCATTGAGAAAAATGGTCAGGAAAGCTTTGAAATGCACAGGGAGCCCATCAACATGTTGGCCTGCTGCTCTCTTCTGAACAGGCCCAGAGGACCTGGACAGCATTTGCTGTGTTCCAGAAATTTGCCTGGAAGGTTGGGATATGGAGAAAAGGTTTGGTCTGGGAAGGGACAGACAGGTGCTGGTGGAACTGGCTGGTGTGACCGTGAGACATCTCTCAAGCACCTCAGAAAAGTCCTGGCTCTCAGGGAGGTTGCATGGTCCTCTGAGGAAGAAAATATCAAAAATGACTTATCATAGAATCAGAGAATAATTGTGATTGGAAGAGACCCTTAAGATCATCATTCCAACCATAACCTAAATCTGGCACTAAAACATGTCCCTAAGAGCATCATCTATCTGTCTTTTAAACACCTTCAGTGATGATGACTTCGCAACCTCACTGAGCAGTCTGTTCCGTTGCTTCTAAACCCTTTCTCCTCAGAATTTTTTTCCTAATATCCAGTCTAAACCTCCCCATGTGCAACTTGAGGCCATTTCCTCTTGTCCTATCACTTTCTACTTGGGAGAAGAGACCAACACCCACCATGATCAAACCTCCTTTCAGGCAGTTGTGGAGAGTGACAAGGTCTCCCCTCAGCCTCCTTTTCTCAAGGCTGAACAGCCCCAGCTCCCTCAACCGCTCCTCATAAGACTGGTGCTCTAGACCCTTCATCAGCCTTGTCACCCTCCTCTGAACTCTCTCCAACACCTCAATGTCTTCCTTGCCATGAGGGGCCTAAAACTGACCCCAGGATTCAAGGTTCAGCCTCACCAGTGCCGAGTACAAAGGGATGATCACTTCTTTAGTCCTGCTAAAGCTCAGATTGAATCAAGGCTTGAACACCTTGGTGTGACCCAGTTTCTGACAGGTTGGACTGCAGACTCCTGAGGTCCCTTCAACCTCAGTTCTCTTATGATCCCATGGTGATGTTGGGCTTTGTTTCTAACTGGAACAGAGGAGACAATCATGGGGCAGGATCCACCTGTGCTGTAGGTGACCATCAAACCAACATCTCAGCCAGTGAACCAGCCAACACCTCAGTGTGACTCACTCTGGGCAAAGTGTGAGGAGTCCTGGGCAGGGAAGGTTCAGAGAGCATGGAGCGCTATGCAAGACACAAAATGATCTTGGCTTCTTGCTTGTAAGCTCATTGTATGTCAGCTAATGTCAATGAAAATTAAAATAAGAAGAACTGAAGACAAAGATCCAAAGCAAAGGAAGGTGTCAACATACTTCTTATTTATTTATTCATTCATTCATTCATTCATTCATTCATTCATTCATTCATTTATTTAAGAGCCTTTCTAGGAGGGTTACTTTTCTTTGAAAGAGTTTTCCAGAACTGGGCATGGATTTAGGACACAAATGTCTTCACCTCCAGGGACACAAACACTTGGTGCCAGTGTAGGTGCCCTGGGAACCCCTGCCCAGGTTCCACCTGCATTGAAAGGTGCTCTGGTCTCCCCAGGTCCTGTGTGATAGATGGAGATCCCAGGCCAGCACCTCAGGTACACTGGGGCCCCTAAAATGGCACTGGCTGTTTATGGTGAGACAGTAGATGACTGATGTTTGTCTAGAAGTGTACTAAGGGTAGGAGAACAAATATTGGTCTTCCCCTGTACTTCTATTACCAACACTCTATTATTTCATCTCCATTGTCATTCAGGAGTTCCCCCCTCTCCTGATTCAATGTCCCTGTCAAAGGACAACTTTCCAGCAGACGGTCAGGACATTTGCCCTTCCCAGTGCTCTCAGGTTTCTCCTCCACTTGCTCTTTGGTCATTCAGTGGCCTCTCAACTGTCTGGTTTCTGCTTTGAGCTTCAGGGAGTTATAAACTTAACTCAGTGGTCTAATTAACATGGTAGTCAAGACATTAATTGTATTTATATCTATCCTTTCCTATCTTTCTGTCAGAAACATTTCTTGTGTTGATGACCCTTGTGGATGGTGGACATCATCAGATCCAGCTTACACACACAGCTGAGGAAAGTGTTTTACTGTTTATTAAACTGTGCAGTGTTTACACAGCAGAGCAGGTGGAGCTGGTGCACAGGAGCTGCAGCATCTCCTGCAGAGCTCAGTGGAGAAGTCTGATGTGAGGAGAAGTGACGCAATCTCTGGTGGCCAATGAGGGAACCGGCAGACTGGGGGTGGGGGTGAGGAGCGAGGTTGTCCATATAGTGTCCAGCCTCAAGGGACTGTTCTCCTGCCTGTCCAGATGTCTTCAGGAGACCCTCGGGATCAATGTCCAGTGTAGAATGCTGCTGTCACTTCTCCTATACACTGAAAAATGACAGAAAATACCCTGGAAAGAAATAACCCTCCTTTATGAAATCTTTGAAATCTTCATCAGCAGTGTCCCATTGAAACCTCTCCAGTTAGTTCTACAGGTCTGGAAGATTGGAATGAGATTACCGAAAGAAACACAGCTCGTTAAGGCTTTCTGTGTTTTAATGAGCCCCATGGCGTATTTGGTGCTGAGTCCATGAACCTCAGATACCAAGCACAGACTGAAGAATCTGCTCGAGAAGTCCAAGTCAGAGAAAACTCCAAAGTACCTTGAAGCATTAATGGGCCCCACTGGGGGCTGTTACTGACAAAGCCTCCCTGGGGACTCGTTAGAGCAGATAATTGGAGGCAGTGATTGCATCAGGCAAAGGCAAAGTGCAGCAGCTCTGATGCTGAGAAAACCCTTAGTTTGTTTGATGAAGGACAATGGCCAAGCCTTGAACCCCTGCCCCTAGGAAGGGAGATCCTGTCCCTCACGTGTGGCTCAGGGCTCTTGGTGGGGATGTGGGGAGTGCGATGCCCAGTGCAGGACAATGGTGTGACACTCCCTGGGGGTGCAAGGAGGCAATGGGGTGCCATGGCCATGACAACCATGTGTCTCCTCTTAGGCCTCGCTGTCATGGACATCAGTCACAGCCAAGGGGACAAAGACCCTGGCTCTTTCAGGGACATCCAGCCTTGTCAATGCCCTTGGCCATCTCCACCACAGTCCAGCCTACACTGTCCCAGGCCTGTGGCTGTTTCCCCACAGGCTATAGACACCCCATGTGCTTCCCCACCTTGTTCTCACCCTAGCGTGTCCCCACCTGTGCTGCTGTCTCTCCACCCTCACCAGCTGTTCCTTGAAACACAAAGCCATGGCTGATCCAGAGTCCATCTCAATGACCACAGCACTGTGCTCAGAATGACATTTCTTTATCCTGAGCTCCACTCTGGGCCTCCAGAGCTGCAGTTTCTGATGGTTTTCCTTTCTCATGCTGCCTCCCTCTACTAAAAAGAAAAAGTGCCATCATCTTGGAAAGTGATTTTCAACATTTCTGAAGCTATTACTACCTTTTCTTGTCATGATTTTACCTCAGCCACCAACTAAGACCATGAGAGCTGCTCACATCCTGCTTCCAGTCTTCAAGTGGGATAAGAGAGAGAACTGAAAGGGAAGAGAGAAACCTGTGGGTTTATAAAAAAATATAATAAGACAATGAAAATAATACATTGCTACTTCTAATATGCTTATACTAAAATACACGTAAAGTAAAATATATGATACTCAGTGCAATCCCCCATGTAACTCCAGTCGTGCTGAACAGGCAGCCCAAAAGAAGCGAGCACCCTGGTCCTGAACAGTTGATCCCAGCAAGAGAAAGTAAAAGTGCAAAAGGCAGAGAGGCCCAAGGGCCAAATGAGAATCAGGAAAACATCATAAAACTGAACTAACACTGAACTCCCAATAGAATGGAACTTCCAAACAGAACCAACCAAAGTAGCCGGCAAACCAAAACTAACTGGCTGTAAAGGGCATCTCCAGCTTTATACCGAGCATGACACTAATGGTAGAGAACAGCTCATTGATTGACCCGGATGTCAATCCAGGTGCTGCCCTGTCTGTGTCCCCTCTTGCCAATTTGCATCCCCAGCTGGATGGCCAAAGAAATCCTTGGTTTCCCTCACAACAGCCGAGATCTCAGTGAGTTCTGACATGCCTTACATAGCAAATGGCAAACACGGTAAAGCTGCTAAAAGACAGAACTAACTCTATCCCAGGGAAGAAACTGCGTTATCTCACTGTTCTCATAGGAAATCTAAACAAAAGACTGTACTGGCTGTGAAGGACAGAGGTTCAAAATGCATGAAGGAAATTAACTCAATTTCAGTAAAACCAGCACGTTTCCTCAGCCTCCCCTTCACCAGGCTAAAGAAGTTTGGGTCTCTCACCATCTCCACACATGACCCAGACTTTCTCTGGCCACACGACAGCTCCTCCCTGTTCCTCCAGAATGGGGAACCTCACACTGGGACACACCGCTCCAGATGTGACCACACCAGTGCTGAGTCACGATGGGCAATAAGTGCCCTTGTCTGGGTGGCCACACTCCTCCCAATGCAGCCCAATGTGCTCATGGGCATATTCCTGTTTAGCACCACTGAGAACTGGCTGAACATCCAGGCTCAGAGGATTGTGACCAGTGGCACAAAGCCCAGCAGGAGGTACCATGAGGAGCACTGAAGGACACCATATCCCTACCTAACATCTCCTCCCCACAGGTGTCTCTTGGGTCTCTGGAACCACCTCAGTGACAAGGGGGAGAGCACTTCCTGTATGGGGTGGAGGAGACAGGGACTGGAATGAGGGGCCTGGGCAGTTTCTCCTGCTTGTTCATGCAGCAATAAGCTGGGCTGAATATTTGGAGAGAGGAACTCTTTCTAAGGCCCTCCAAAGGGCTTGGGGATGGCCTACAGTTTCCTACATGCTGCCTTTTCTGGTGGAGGCCACAGAGGCTGCCAGTCCTTTAGGGGACCCAGGACATGCCTTGTCCTTCCTCTGGTCACAGCTGGACCCCAGTTCTCCAGCTCAGCCCCAGCTCAGGAGCCTTGTCTAGGGGTGACTTTTGGGTAAGGTTCACAAGAGGGGTGCATAAGTTTGTCTTCAGGACATGTGATGAGCACCAGTACTGAAGTACCAGAGCAAAATGATGTGGCTTCTGGGTGAATACTTTCTTCAGTGCACGTCCTGACACAGGGTCCCAGACTTGCTTTCCATGCCACCCTTCATGAGGGATGATGCACTAAGAGATGGCAAGTGGGGGACACCAATCCTTCTCCAGCTACTTCCCAAGCCTGGTGAAGCACCAGGACAGCAAGAACTTCAGCCCCTGCACCCTAAACTCTGGGTATAATCTTGGGGCAGGTGAACACCAGTATTTTTCTCTCCAAGGCAATTTCCAGCCCAGGTCAGCTCCTGTGTGATCTTCCCCATCCCTGCTCTGATCTGCTCTGGTGCTCCTAGTCCCATCCTGTTCTCCCCACAGGGCCCAAAACCGGCACTGATGCTCTGCAGAGCAGGTTGGTTGCAGAACCATGGGGTGACTGCACACTGGTTGTGCTGCTCAGTGAGGGACACAGATGCAGCTGGATGGGCTGCACTGTCACTGAGCTCTTTCCTGGGGGTCTCAAGCTCTGGAATGGGTCCAGAGCATTTCTTGGGACTCATTGGGTTTTCCGCTCATTTCTGTTCAGCAATCCCTTCCTTGTCCTTCAGGTTCCTGGAAACTAGTGCAGCAAGACATGGCCTATCCCCTTTCCAGGGACAGAGGTATGCTGACCACCCCTTCATTCTTCAAATTCTCTGTCCTGCCCTTCTTGAAGATGGATTTGACATCTTCCTTTCCTGAGGACCTCAGAACTTCTCTGATTCTGCTGTCACTCTTGGTAGCACAATCCAGAATCATGGGCAAGGGCGACAGAGCACTTGAAATGAGCCTGTCCCAGCAGCTGAGATGAATCTCACTGGGCCACTGAGGTTTGTTCCTGGAATCACACACAGAAATGCCACGGTTCCAACAAGCATCCATATCTGAGTTGGTCTCAGGACTCTTTCTGCACCCAGGGATGCTCACAGAGTCTGACCCTTTTGCACATAGAGGTCGTAGTCTCAGTTTCTTTCTGGCCTCCTGTTGCCACTCCAAAGGGATGTGAGAAACCTCAGCCCTGTGCTGTGCCACCTGCTCTGCACTCATCTGAGGTGTCCTACATCATGAGGAATGGACACGGGGACATCAGTTCAAGGAAGAAGATCCCAGTGGGTTGTTTCCCCTGGGCTGTTACTCCCAATGTGAAGTGACCTTGAGACACTGTCTGTGCCACAGGCCTTCATGGAACCCCCAGGAAGAGCTGCTGTCGTTAGTGTTCACCTGGATTCATCTCACCTCTCGTACATGATGTGCATGCTCACATCTCATCTCTACAATGCAGACATGGATTTCTGACCTACTCATTCAGTGTCCATCCATGGAGGGAAGAGCAATGTCTGTGAGCTGGGGAGAGAGGCCAGGGCTGGTAGTGCGGGGCCAGACCATGACGATGCCCTGGGGCAGATTCTGTGGGGTGTCCAGTGCACAGGGGCACAGCCCAGCCCCTGCTCTGCTGGTCCTGCAGGTCTCTGGCAGGAGGTCTGGCTGTGAGAGGACACTGCTGAGTGCCAGCCCTGCACACACACACTGATCGGCTGAACAGTGGTGTTTCATATGTAGGTCACTTTCTTGGGCATGTTCTTGAGAGAATCTTTGTAAGAAGACCTAAACCTTGAAGCCCTGCCCATAGGAAATCACCTTTCTATCTAGAAAGGCTGTTGTGAGTCCAGCTCTGTCACAGGAGTGCCCATTGTGTGTCCCTGCCTGCGCTCACAGCACTGACACACAGCAGGACGGGGACCAAGCTGCCAGAGCACTCAGGCCTTGCACCAACACAAGGGGTGAGAAGGAGAGTGTGGGAGTGGAACCAGAACAGCTCTGGAAGGCCAAGTACTGGTTCTCCCTGGCTCTGCTGCCATGAGAGAGCTCTTTTCCCTTCCACCCATTCACACGGGAACTGTCCCTGCAGCTCCAGAAAGGTCTTGGAGTTAAGATGCCAGTAGAAAAAAAAATTGTTGAAGGTTGTTTATTTTGCTTAAACACAGAGAACACGAATTCCTCACTGACACAGCCACTCAGTGAGAAAAGAAAAGCAGGCAGCGAATTGCAAAGGGAATTAAAATATTTTCATAATAAACAAACACAAAGAGAAACAAAAAATACTACAGACAGGATGAATCTACAATGAGTTAGACTATAACTCTTATATAGAACAAGATAGAGCCAGTTTATAGCTTCAGAAATAATCCAGTCATCTGTTTCCTCAGGGCATCCTTGAGCTTCTGGTTCCTCATGCTGTAGATGAGGGGGTTCACTGCTGAAGGCACCACCGAGTACAGAACAGACACCACCAGATCCAGGGAAGGAGAGGAGATGGAGGGGGGCTTCAGGTAGGCGAACATGGAAGTGCTGATAAACAGGGAGACCACGGCCAGGTGAGGGAGACAGGTGGAAAAGGCTTTGTGCCGTCCCTGCTCAGAGGGGATCCTCAGCACGGCCCTCAAGATCTGCACATAGGACAGCACAATGAAGAGAAAACACCCAAATCCTATAAATAGACTAAACACAATAAGCCCAAGTTCCCTGAGGTAGGAGTGTGAGCAGGAGAGCTTGAGGATCTGGGGGATTTCACAAAAGAACTGGCCCAGGGCATTGCCCTTGCACAGTGGCAGTGAAAATGTATTGGCCGTGTGCAGCAGAGAATAGAGAAACCCAGTGGCCCAGGCAGCTGCTGCCATGTGGACACAAGCTCTGCTGCCCAGGAGGGTCCCATAGTGCAGGGGTTTGCAGATGGCAATGTAGCGGTCGTAGGACATGATGGTGAGAAGAGAATACTCTGCACCAAACAAGAAAAATACAAAGAACACCTGGGCAGCACATCCTGCATAGGAAATGACTGTGGAATCCCACAGAGAGTTGGCCATGGATTTGGGGACAGTGGTGGAGATGCAGCCCAGGTCAAGGAGGGCGAGGTTGAGCAAGAAGAAGTACATGGGGGTGTGGAGGTGCTGGTCCCAGGCTATGGTGGTGATGATGAGGCTGTTACCCAGGAGGGCAGCCAGGTAGATGCCCAGGAAGAGCCAGAAGTGCAAGAGCTGCAGCTCCCGTGTGTCTGTGAACGGCAGGAGGAGGAACTGGGTGATGGAGCTGCTGTTGGACATTTGCTGTCTGTGGGTATGAGGACCTGTGCAAGGAGGAAAGACAGTGACGAGTTAGGGGAGAAATCTCTGGAAATTAAATGTGCTGTTTCTCATGGAAAACCCCCTCCCTGATGAAGAGATGTTTCCCCTCATTGTCTCTTTCTACCAGCTGAGAAAAACAGTTCATCACAGTTTAAAATGCAGCTTGGACATCTAGTTTCCATGGACACACCTGTGAGGCAAGATCCACTGTACTGGTGTTGGAACAAAAACTGACCCACACTCCCACCTCAGACCCAGAGAGCAAGAGCTCCAGGGACAGGTGGAGAAACAGGGAAGGACACTGCAGTGCTACCAGAAAATAAAGCAAGGACAGAAAGGCAGACGGCGATGCTGTGGAACCTTCTCCTTACCCGGCTGTACTGCTGCCAGTCACATAGTGACACTGTAGAGCAAGTAATTTTAGCACCTGTCTTGTGTTCCACGTTCCATGAACCCTTCCTCTGGAGGTCCAGCTGCTGAGGTGGATACTCAGGACCTGGACCCCATGGCTTTGGGGCAGAGGCTCTGCTGGGGAGGAGAGGAGATCAGGGGGTTGCACTGGGAAATGTCTCTGCACTGCAGGGGGTTCCTGAATCCCCTCCCCAGCATTTCTGGTAGCAGTTAACTCTCCCTGCCCATGTCTGTGCTGCCTGCAGCTGTGTCTCTGTCCCTGGGTCTGCTCCCTGTTCGTGTCACAGACCCCGTCCCACCCGCTGTGTGCTCAGCTCTGTCCTGCTCACACCTCCTGGCACAGCCCAGGGGCAGCTCTGTGTGTGCAGGGGCTCAGGAGCAGCTCAGACAAGTCCTAACGAGAACTGGGGTCTCAGTGTCTTCTCCAAAGAGAGAAATAAATCCCCATCTCCCACTGCACACCCAGACAACCAAGAGTGGAAAACTGAAAGCACAGACTCCTTCCATTGCAGCTGTTTCTGTCTTGATGTCCTTGTTCAGAAGGACCCTCTGCCATGTCTGTGGGGTTGATCTGGAGCTCTGAGCAGCCCTGACCCACACAGCACCCTTCAACCCCACAAGCTCCCTGCCTGCCCTGCTGGGGGTCGCTCCTTCCACCCACAGCTGCTGCCATGGGATCTCCGCGGGCAGGCTGAGCGCTGACCCTGGCAGGTGGCAGAGTCCCTGCCCCGGCACAGCCCTGGGGTGCAGGGACCCTGCTCTGCAGGACAGCCCTGGGCACCCCTGGGTGCTCACCCGGCTTCACAGCTGTTCAACATTGCCAGACAAGAGCCCCCTCCTTACAGATCCCACCAGCTGTGCCTGTGCCAGTTTTAGGAGATGGCTCCAGGAGATACAGCTGCATTGCCCTGCACCCAGAGACTTACCATGGCAAGGGCTGCAAAGGTTCCTCCTCCAGTGAGCTCTCAGTCATCCTCCCAATCCTGACCACCTTTCATCTCTCTCTGCCTTGCTCGTCTCCCTGAGATCCCCAGGCAGAGCCCTCAGCCCTGCTGCGCTGTGCAGAGGAGCTGCTCCTGGGCAGAGCTGTCTCTCTGCAGCGCTGCCGCTTGCCAGGAGCTCCCTCTGTCCCAGGAGCCCAGCCCAGCTCAGCAGGACAGGAGCAGCCCAAGGAGCTTTAATGACCCCTCTGGTGGCGTTGGTGCTGAGTCCATGGACATCAGACCCTGGAGGAAGATGAAGAAAATTCTCAAGAAGTCAAAGTCAGATTCAATACTGCAAAGTTTCTTGTAATGTTAATGAGTCCCACTGAGGGAACCTACCGAGAAACAATATCCAGGATCTGGGTAGAGCAGAAAATTGGAGGCAGTGATGACAGGTCAGCAAAAGCAAAGTAAAGGTCTCTTTGATACTGATTAAACCTGGATGTGTTTCTTTAACCAAAGGGCCAAGCCCTGACCCCAACCCTGGGCTCTTCCTGGGACAGTGTGATGTGGGGCTGTGCAAGGCCAAGGGCTTACTCTGGTCCTACACCTCCTAGGTTCCTGGCTGGGGACAAGGAGGCCATGAGGCTCCTGTGCTGGAAGGACGAGGTGTCTCCTCACAGGCATCAGAGGTGGACACAACAACCATCGCTAAGGGGAGAAGGAGCTCATGTCTGGTGGGGTTTTTGGCGTCTACATCCCTTGATCATCTCCACGACAGCCTGTCCTGTGCTGGGGCATCCCCTGCACCTCTTTCCCTGCAGGCTGCAGACATCCCCCCTGCTGCCCCACCTTGCTCTTGTCTGAGCATCTTCCTTCCTTTGCTGAGATCTCCGCATCCTCCCCAGCTGTTCCTTGAAGCACAAAGCCTTGGGCTGATGCAGACTCCCTCTGCTGACCTGCTCCACCACAGCACTGCCCTTCCAGTCACATTCCTTTCTGCTCATGTCCAGCCTGGACCTCCCCAGCTGCCATTATTTCTTTCTCAAGCTCTTTCCCACTATGAAGAAACCTCCACCACCTCTGAAACCACCCTTCGAGCACTCTCAGGCTACTCCTGCACTGCTGCAGCCTCCCCAGCGCTGCTGGGCCAAAGCAGCCCAGGTCCCTCAGCATCCCACACCATGCGCACAAGGTGCTGAACCTGCCTTGGCAGAGCCCTGCACTCTCCAGTTCCTCCCTGCTTCTCCAAACTGGGAAGCCGCACACTGGCACACCCCCGTGTGTGTGGGGTCACACCAGTGCTGAACCGAATGGGATGAGAACTCCAGGTGTCTGGGTCCCCACGCTCCTCCTCATGCAGCCCCATGTGCAGCTGCCTTGTTCATGGTGAGCGTGCACCACGGGCTGGTGTGGGGACCTTGGAGTGCCCAGCCCCTTCTCCTCAGGGTCACTGCTCAGCGTGTCAGGTCCTGCTCTGTCCTGATGGATGGGGTTATTGTCCCACCCTGATACAGCACTGGTCACTTCATCTTCTCAATATTGAGTTATCTGATGGGTACATAACAGATGCGTGGAGCTCTGCCTGGGGACAGACAATGTCAGCTGAAGGTTGAGGAGTCACCATGAGAGGGCAGAACAACATCGGCAATGTTGTGGTGACTGGACATCACCTGGAGGATCTCTGATGAGGAAGAGGAATGAGATGAGGCCTCCTTCAGACAAATGAAAGAAGCCTCATGTTTCCAGGGCCCTGTCCTCATGACAGACCTTAGACATCCCAGTATCTGCAAGGTACCAACCATCCAGGAGGGGTTGGAGCTCATTGACAACATCTTCCTGACACGGGTGACTGAGGAGTCAGTGGGGTGTGGTGCCCTGTGGGACTTCACGCTTACAAACCAGAAAGAGTTGGTCAGGATGGAACAGTCAGGGATGGGAAAGTGGAGCTGAGGCTCCTGGGAGATGATCACAAGGCCAAGAGCAGGATTTCAGGAGAGCAAGCTTTGACCTGCTGAGGGACCTGCTTGGGTCCTATGGGATATGACCTTGGTGTCTGCAGTGCTTTTCTCTCACATCTCCTCCCTCCTCTCTCCCACCTGCTGTTGTGCAGCGTTTTTTACCCTTTCTCAAATACAATATCACAGAGGTGCTGCCAGCATCACTGAGTGGCTCAGATTTGGCAAGGAGTGGGTCCATTTTGGAGCAGCTGAAATCAGCTCTGTCTGACGTTGGTCAAACTCCTGTTGTCTTCTCAGAGAGGTGACAACTGTAGCACAACCACACCCACCCCCCGTTCCAAGACTTTGCCATAAACCCAGCACAGGGTGACAGTGCGTTGGATGTTACAAAATAATTGATCGTGAAGAAGAAATTGTAAAGATCTTCTTTCAGCAACGCATGAAAGTCTCCAGTCAATGAGCAGGTTCCTATGGGGCACTGTAATTGCCGTGACAGTCACTGGCCAGGCAAAGCTGCAGGTGCCAACAGTCCAAAGGATCTTGGGCCAAATGCTTTAGAGAGCTGCCTGATGGGCCATCAAGGGTGATACTCACCTGGATCTGGTACCAACGAAGAAGGAAGAGCTGGTGAGGGATGTGAACATGAGTGTCCACCTTGGCTGTTGTGACCAGGACACAGTGGGGTCCCAGGTACCAGAGGGGAGGGAGGAAGGCCAGCAGCAGAGCACAGGCTGGTGGGCTCCAGAGGAGAAGACTTTGACATACTAGGGGATGGCAGGCAGAGGTGGTGATGTGGTAAAGTCATTGTGGGTGAAGGAGCTCAGGAAATCTGATCAGCCTTATAGGACAGGCTGCTCCAAGCACAAGAATGATCCCTCCGAGTACCCATAAAAAGAAGCATTTATCTTGTGAAGCTGGTCCTCTGAACTGATGGAGCTGCAGAGTAAAAAGGCATCACACAGGAGGTGGAAGCAGGGGAAGCTGCAAAGGAGGTATTTAGAAACCTTGGCCACGGATGCAGAGATGATTCCAAAGTTGCCCTGGACTTGATACCTAAAGGGGAGGCTGAGGGCAGCAAGATGAGCTGATACAGCTTCCTTACAAAAAAAAAAAAAAGGAATAGACAGGGAGAACATGGGCTTGCTGCTGAACTTTATAGGGGCAGAATCAGACAGGACTGAGGTTCTTCATGGCTTCTTTGCCTCCATCTTCACCACCAAGGTCTCCTGGGACTTTGTTCCTGAAGACAGGAGTCTGGAGAACACCCAGGAGTGGATGGGGCTCAAGTCAGGGGTGACCTGAGCAAACTCAGACACCATTACAGAACAGGAGATGGGTCACATGAACAGCTCCCTGAACACAAGTATCACTGTGCTGCGGCATCTGAGATTCCCAGGAACACCCACCTCTTGGTACAGAAGAGTGTGACTCCTCTTGAGGTGTCCTGGCCTGTCTCCTCGGTCAAGTGATCCTTTAGGCACCCACTTCTCTGACACATTCAGTCTTTCTCAGGAGATTCTCTAGATCAATATTCATTGGAGATTGTTGATATCAGCTGTTGTGGAAATAAGGGTTTTGGGAGGGTGACGGAAATATTAGAGATTTGGTTTTATTACTCTTTATTATGGAAATGCTCACTGTTTGGCTACAATTCTGAAATCTCTGAAATCATCCACACCAGACTTGAAGCCTTTAGGAAAGTGCTGCAGAGAGCATTGTCTTGAAAGGGCGTTTTGGATGTTACTGAGCCCTCTGCTGCCACGATCCTGAACTGCAGGTACTGAAAGAATGAACAAACCTGTCATGAACTGAAGGGCAGAAACAAACCCCAAGTTTCTGAGGATGTTTGGGACCCCACGAAGGGCCATTGCTGACACAAGCAGTCCCTGTCCCTGGAGACAATGGTCATAGGTGATAAAGGCGATGTGGAGGTGGCTCTGGTGCCTCGTCAGCCCTTGACGTTTGTTCATCATCAGAATGGCCAAGCCCTGACCCCAGGACCAGACAAAGGAGACCCTTTCAGTCAAATGTTTCTCAGGCTCTGTCTGTGGTCACTGTGAGTGTTTTGTGTTTTGGGGGTGGGTTTGGTGCCAAGTGCTGTTGCTTTAACCACAAGGCTCTGGTTTTCTGAGGACTTGGCAACCTGTGAGGTCCCCCAAACCCATTCAACTTCTTTCATACACCTGGCAATGGTCACCAATCACCTGAGCTGTCCCAGTCCCAAACTTGCTTGAATCCTCTATTTGGATCCATACCCATCACTCCAGGAGGTCCATGCATCCACCAGGTTCATGGATGATTCCTGAGGTCCATCCAAGTGTGGGCAGCGTAAGAGAGGAGCAGAGCAGGGTCAGCTCATGGGCCATGACTGAGCAGAAACACCCCAGCAGCAGCCATTCCCCATCTCCCAGGCACAGCCAAGCCCACAGCATGCAAATGGCACTGCCATATATCATTAGTCCAAAAAAGCCTGCCTTCTTTCCAAAATCAACAACAATCTTTCTACCATTCCTCTTTGACCCCCAGATATTCGGCCACACTCCACTTGTGGCTCAAACATGGTTGTAAGGATTTGCTGAAGTCATCAGCCATCACCCTTTTCTACCCCACATCTCCTGACCCTCTCCCACACCACACATGGCCGGTCACTGCTGCTCAGGGCCTCGCACTCTACAGAAGAGGCCTTGAGCTTCTTGGCTCTTCCTGGTGCTTGTTATAATCTTCCTCACTCCCTCCAGATCTCACGGTGAGATTTCTTGTTCATGACAGGGCCTTTGTAACCAACTCTTATGAAATGGTTGTCCTTCTGTGATCATCTGTGCAGAAGAAGTGATCACAGAAAAGCACCAAATATGTCAAATCTGATGCCGAGTGAAATGCAATAAAACCTTGTTGAGCCAACCCCGTAGCTGTGTCTTTCCAGCAAGGAGTTTCTCCTGAGAAAGGGATCCAACCCCTGCCACTCTCTGCAGAGGCACATGAGCAGTGTCCATGCACCTGGGGCCACAAAGAGTGACTTTTGCAAGATCACCCTCTATCTGGACCATTTAGATCTGTACCTGTGGATGGGGTATCAAGTCTTGTAGTACAGCAAAGACTGGAGTTCTGAGCTCTCTTCAACTCCCTGTGTGACAGTCTGTAAAATTAATTAACCCAGTGAAAAAGTTGGTTTTGATTCTCTTCACAGCCTGAAGCACCACGTGGCTCAGGAGACAAGCCAGGATACTCAACCAGCACTCACATGCTCTGCACTTAAAGTTCAGGTGTTCCCTGGAATCTCAGCAGACACGTCACGCTGATATCTGGGTTCAAGGAGCTGGTCAAGAGCCTTGTCTGCATTTCTGTAACGGTGGCTTTGCTGCCTGGCTGATGCGCAGACTCTGTACATGGATGCTGACACCTCTTGAACAACCTGCTCTGAAAGGATGAACAAGGTGGTGTTTTCTTTCTGGAAGGGTATTAGGAGAGCAAACAAGAGGAAGCTGGGTTGGAGGAAATTAAAAAGGATACAAAGGTTGTGATCAGGGTTGTTTATGGTTACTTCCAAAACAGCCTTGCGCCTCATGCGAATTATTTCTGTGATCAGAGGGAACCTGAGAGCTTTCTCCAAATCAGAAACATGAAGGGGAAGGAAGGAAGGACAGCATCATTCAGTCTCTAAGGCACCTAAAGAGGTGTCTTGACCAACCTCCTCACAAAAGCAGGGTCAGACCAGATTAGTGAGGGGTCTATACAAACACATGGTGTTAACTTTCTGAGGTAGAGTGGATGCACACTGCTGGGAAACAGCTTCCAGTGCTTGACTGTCGTCAGGAATGGAAAGTTTTTCCCTTTATCTACTGTCCTTCTAAGCCAAACCATCCAGATTGCCTTTTACCCATCTACTTGCACACTGACACAGACCATAATATCCTAACTTGGGCACAAGCACATTGTGGGGGATGACGCTGAATGCCTTGCTGACTTCCAGGTAACAGACCATCAATGTTCTCCCCACATCCACAACCCTGTCCTTTCCTCACAGAAAGCAAAGAGGATGGACAGGCAGAACCTGCCCTGGGTAAACCCCGTCACCTTCTCTTCCAGACACCCAGAAATGGGGTCCCAGTGGACATGTTCTGGGGCACAGCCCTTAGTTCCCCTGCTCACCGACTGGCCATTTTGAAAAGTGCACACACTGTGTGAGAGCTGCCAGTAGTCAGGGAGTCCCCCCAGTCTCCATGAGCTTTCCAAGATGGTGGAGAGTGGCCTCCCTGTGACATCGTCCTGCTGTCTCAGCTCCTGGGATGCTGCCCCTGCTGTCCCATAGACTGGAAAGGGTTGTGTTAGTTCCACTGACCCCTGACTTGATCCACATCCACTGCTGGTTGTTCTCCAGATTCCTGTCTCAAGCCACAGAGGCTTGGGAGGCAGAAATTTTTCAGAAGAAAGATTCTTCCTTTGAGAGTGCTGGTAGGAAATGTATTTTGCTGAGTAACTGGACACGATTATTTATTTTCCCTATGTATTTACCAACACATAAATGTATTTCTTTTTCCTTATGATCACTTAGAAAGACAGATAACACAGATCTGTTGAGGTCACTGTGAACATGGCCATCTAAGCAGAGAACAGTTCAGTTCACCTTTTTATCCTTATTTCCTCCATCAGGCAAGAGTGGCCAACAGCTTCCAGCACAACTCACTGTCTGCCAGGGGTAAAAAGTGGCACTGACAGTCCATGGCAGTGGATTGTTTGGTGCCTTCGACTCTGTGCAAGACACAAGGATAATCTTTCTTAATGTTGTAGGCTTTGGTAGGAGAGAAATCTAGAGAACCCATTTAAAGAGTGTAGGGGAAAAGAAACCAAAATAAAGATGTAGAATGAAGTAAATGTCTTTTTGCAACTTTAAGCATCAAACGTTGTTGGTGTTTTAATTCTCCTTTTTATGTTTTGAATACTTTAAATATCAGTGTTTTCCCATGACATCAAAATGAGACTTATCAGGATGTGCATTAAGAACAAGAGGAGAAGTTCTCATCTTTGACACCATTTCCCTTCTCAGCACTCTCTGTTATCTGTGCATCTGATCTCCCTCATCCTCCAGGTATTTCCTCCTGCCCTAACTAAACTGACCATGTCTGAAGTCCCATTTCCAGCAGCTGATCTGCACACAAGCACTTGCGATTGCTCTCTGGGTTTCCCTTCCTCTTACTGTTTGATCACTCGGACACTTGTCAACAAACCAGTTGCTGCTTTCAGCTTCAAGGAGTTAAATGCTTCCTTGCCTATCAGTAGTCTGTCTAATTCTGCCTTTAGCCAACTCTTTTATTGTGTTCATTTTATAATTTCCTTTCTGTCTACAAGACTTCTTTCATGGTTCTGCCTTGGAGAAGGTGAACCTCAGTGGTGGCAGTTTGTCCTTGGCGTACAGTTGAGGAGTGTGTTTTCTTTAAATCATGACTCTCATCAGTTGTATTTTGTTTGTTCAAAGATAAAGCAAAGGCCCTGTTTGCTGTGTGCAGCCAGGTCTCCAAGGAGAGCAGGTGGGAGCTGGTGCAAAGGAGCTGGCACATCCAGCTGCAGTCTGCAGTGGAGAAATCTGGTGTAAGGAAAAGGGATGCAAGGCCCAGGAGGCCATGAGAAAAATGATGGGGTTGGGGAGGTGAGGAGCAAGGTTGTGCACACGGTGTGAGAGCTCGAGGGACAGCTTCTCCAGCCAGTCCAGACCTCCTTAGGAGAGACCCTGGATCAACATCAGATAATGCTGCAGTCACCTCTTCTGCAAACTGAAGAGTAATAAAATACACCCTTTACAATAAAAAAGACATTTTTATTAGAAGCTCTTTAAATCTTTCGCCATGATTACAAAAAGAAAGCTCTCTAATTCACAGTACAAGACTGGAATGAAATTACAAGAAGAGACATGGTTTGTTAGAGCTTTCTTCTCTGTAATGAGCCCCATGGAGCATGTGGTGCTGAGTCCTTGAACATTACTCAGGTGATGAGAGGAGATTGCACAAACCTTTCCAGAAGTCAAAGCCAGAAGAAAAAGTACTAAGTACCTTGAAGTATTAATGAGTTCCACTGAGGGCAAGTACCAGCAAAGCCTCTCCAGGGACTCGTTAGAGCAGAGAATTGGAGGCCATGAAGGCAGAAAAACAAAGGAAAATGTGCAGGCAGCTGAGGTGCTGAGAAAACCCTGGTTTTGTTGGGTGAAGCGGAGAGGCCAAGGCCTGACCCCCGCCCCTGGGAAGGCAGATCCTGTCCCTCACACATTGCTCAGGGCTCTTCCTGGGGCAGGGGGATGTGGGCTGTGTGGTGCTGAGTGAAGGACAATGGTGTGACAGTTCCCAGCCTTCCTGGGGGTGTGCAAGGAGGCCATGAAGTGCCCCAGTGCCTCAGGACAACATGTCTCCTCACAGGCCTTGGTGGCAGAGGCGATGGCCATAGCCAAGGGGACAAAGACTTGGGTCCTCTTGGTGACATGCAGCCTTGCCAGTGCCCTTTGCCATCTCCACCACAGCTTGTCCTACACTGTCCCACAGCTGCTTCTGTTTCCCTGCAGGCTGTGGACACCCATCTCACTTCCTCCCCTTGCTCTCACCCTGGTATTTCCATACATTGACTGATGTGTCTCCACTCTCGTGCTCTGTTCCTCGAAACACAAGGAGATGGACTGATCTCCTGCTCCTTCTGAATGGCTTTTGTACCACAGCGCTACCATTTAAATTATATTTCTCCCTCCTCATGTCCAGTCTCTCCTTTCCAATCTGAGATGTGTGGCAGCGTTCTTCTCCTCTGCTGTAGAAAGAATGACCCTGAAATCTACCGACCTGTCAACCTCTTACCTGTGCCTGGGAAGATCATGGAACAGATCGTCCTAGAAGCCGTGCTAAGGAACAAAGAATGGTGACTCAACCACCTCCCTGGGCAGCCTGTTCCACTGCTTCACAACCTTTTCCATGAAGAAATGTTTCCTATTATCAATTCTGAACCTTCTCTGGCACAAGCTCAGGCCATTACCTCTCATCCTATCACTTGCTACCCAGGAGAAGACCAACACCTCCAGCCTTATCCCCCTTCTCTGCACTCACTCCAGCACCTCAAGGTCTTTCCTGTAGTGAGGGGCCCAAAACTGAACCAAGGATTTGAGTTGTGGCCTCACCAGCACCGAGTACAAGGCCATGATCGCTGCTCCGGTTCTGCCCACTACACTATTCCTGATACAAGCCAGGATCCCCCTAGCCTTTTTGGCCACCTGGGCACATGCTGGTTCATGTGCAGTTGCTGTCAGTCAACACCCCCAGGTCTTTTTCCACCAGGCAGCTTTAACAGCTGCTCTTCCCAAAGCCTGTAATGTTGCAGGGGGTTGTTACGACCCCAGTGCGTGACCCGTGCATGGACGTGTTAAACCTCAGACAAATGGCCTCAGCCTAACGAACCAGCAACACCAGATCCCTCTGTAGAGACTTCCTACCCTCCAGCAGATCAATACTCCCACCCAATTTGGTGTCATCTGCAGACTTACTGAGGGTGCACTGATCCCCTCATACAGATCATTGATAAAGAGATTAAACACAACTGGCCCCAATACTGAGCCCTGGGAACACCAATTGTGACCGGCCACCAACTGGATTTCGCTCCATTCACCACAACTCTTTGGGCCCAGCTCTCCAACCAGTTCTTTACCCATCGCAGATACACCATCCAGGCCATGAGCTGCAGCTTCTCCAGGAGATGCTGTGGGATACGGTGTCAAAGGCTTTACTGCAGTCTAAGGACACAACACCCACAGCCTGTGTGGCGGATTCACTCCCCACAACAGACTTTCCCTCATCTGCTCAGCCGGTCACCTTGTCATAGAAGGAGATCAGGCTGGTCAAGCAGGACCTGCCTTTCACAAAGCCATGCTGATTGGGCCCGATTGCTCGTCTGGTATGGGTGACCTCACAGTCCTTTCCCAGCCATGTTCCTGCTGTTGGCCTATCCCCTGCAGAGGCAGAAGTGACCTCACAGTCCCCTCCACAGCCATTGGCTTCCTACTGGACCACGAGTTCCTGAGACACAAGTGACCACATGGCATCGTACCCAGCCATCACCCTCCTTGTGGTCCAGTGTGTGAGCAGATCAAACTGAGCTGCTTTCATCAAATTTATCCAATAGATTTCCTATCAAGGGTTTGAGTGGAGAAACGTTCCTCAGAGGAGCTGCTGTATTTACACTGGGCCATTTATACCTCTGCTTCTGCCTCATTTTTTTCTCTTTCCTCTGTCTATTCTGACTTGAAAGAGCTCTCCAGGGAAAAGATTCATGGAATCCTACAGTAACACACGCTGGAAGAGACCCCTGAACACCATCTCTGTCCCACTGACCTTCATGGCACCCGAAGGAATAGCTGACAGCATTTGTGCTCACTTGGGTTCATCTCACCACTGGGGTTCTGCCACTGGTCACTAAAGAGAAGAGATCAGTACCTTCCCTTCCTTCTCCCCTTCTGAGGAAGCTGTAGCCACCATGAGGTCTCCTTTTAGACTTTTGTTCAGCTCTGATGGTGAAAAACCCTTGGTTTACTTTCTGAGCAGAAAGGAGAAGCCATGACCTCCAGGCAATGGGAAGGGGCATCCTGTCCCTCACACACGGCTCAGGGCTGTTCCTGGGACCGTGGGATGTGGGTGTGCAAGGCCCAGGGAAGGACAACACTGGTCCAACAACTTCCAGCTTCCCCAAGAGGCTGCAAGGAGGCAACGAGGCCCCAATGCCATGAGGACAACATGGCTTCTCCTGGGCCTCAGTGGCAGAGACAACTGCCATGGCCAAGGGGACAGACACCTGGGTTCTGTGGGTCCCTTCCAGCCTTGCCAGCGCCCTTTGCCATCTCCACCACAGGCTGTTCTACACGGTCCTACACCTGCCCCTCTTTCCCTGCAGGCTGCAGACACCCATCTCGCTTCCCCACCTGCTCTCACCCCAACATTTCTTGTGGTCTTTTCCCTGACAGAAGACGAGTAACCTCACCATGATCTTCTGAACCCCACGGCTGCTGCTGGCCTTTCAGCTTCTCTGACAGACACGACCGTGTCCCTGCTGCTGTCCTATCATATTCTCAGGTGGGATGGACGTGACAACCCGTCTCCAAGGCCTCTTCCTGGGTAGGGCCTGTGGGTGCTTAGGCAGAGATACCTTGCCAGCTCTATTCCTGTTTCTGGCCTGCCACCTCCAGAGACAGAACTGACCTCACAGTCCCCTTCACAGCCAAAGTCTTTGAACTCAATTATGAGTTTCTGAGACACAAGTGACCTCGTAATCCCACACCCATCCATCAGCCTCCTTATGAGCCAGGACCTGACTAGATAAAGCATGCTTGTTTTATCAAATTGATCAAATTTTTTTCCTACTAAAAACCTGAGTGGAGAAGTATTATTTAAGGGAATGTGAAATGTTGACATCCTTTCTATGTCCTCTCCTGCCTCTTTTATTTTTTGATTTTTTACCTTCTTCCTGGTTGCTAATTGCAAATTCACTAACTGAAGTGCAAAGCCAATCCCACACCCAGAGATGAGATATTGTTTATTCGAGAGCTGTGCAAGTCTGGATGCTGGAATAAAACCAGCACAACAAGTAGAGAAGGAACATCTATTATATCCAAAATCTTATCCCTACATTCAGACCCTCCCAGCAGTCCTGAAGAGCCAAGTGTTTACACATTGGCATATTGGTTACATAATCATTTTATCACCACGCAAGCTTGTTGAGAAAGGGTCCCGGTCTGACCCCGGCCTCCTATCCTAGGGATGCATATGAGTGTATAAGGAGCAAAGTTCAGCTAAAGGACACTTTATGTAACAGTCTTGAGACAGATGTTAAAACAAGACTCAACCAACTGTGCAGACTCCAGAGTGACTGCACTGCAAGGACAGAATTCCTTGCAGGTTCTGATTAGGTGTTTTAAAAGTCACTTTTATCTTTGGTAGCAGGGCAGACCGACCAAAACGGAGAGGATTTACATATTTTAGTTTAGCAATTACAGGTAGGATTTGTTCTTTTAACTCGTAAGGACTACATCTTCTGTCTTCAAACGCCTCTCCAAGGTAAAGATTCATTGACTCATAGAATAACTCAGGTTTGAAGAGAGCCCTGAACATCATCTTGTCTCACTCTCCTGCTCAAGGCAGGGTCCACCAGGTGATGTTGTTCTAGGCCTCTGCCCAGCTTTGCATCATCCACAAAGGAGCTGAAAATGTGCTCCATGACACGATGCAGGGGCAGAATAAAGCCGTCCAACAGTGTTGGCCCCAGTACTCATCACTGAAGGATGCAGCCTGTAACTGGCTAAACACAGGACTTTGTACCACTGATGATATTTGGGCTTGGTCATCCAGCCAACTTCCCACCCATCACAACATCCACATCTTTATCCCAGATCTTCCCAAGCTGCTCTAAGGCCACCACAGGAGACCATGTCTGGGGCCTGCAAAACTCCATGTACACAACATGCCTTTCTTTCCCCTGCCCATCTGGGTTCAGCAATCCCTTCCCTGTCGTACAACTACCTGGAGATGGCTGCAGGAGAATGTGACTCATCACCCTCCCAGGGACAGACGTAGACTGGCCAGCCTGTCATTCTCCCAGTTCTCCTTCCTGTCATTCTTGAAGATGGGTTTGACATCTGCCCTTCTGAGGGACCTCTGATCCTCTCTGATTACTCTGGCACTTCTGAGACCACAATCCAGAATTTCCCAGAGAGAAAGAGGGGCAGATGCAGGACTGTGTAGAACAACATGTGGTGGAGATGGCAAAGGTGATATAGCAAACAGGGACACTTGCGATAAGCCTGTCCAAGGCAGCTGAGATGAAACTCACTGCACCACTGGGGTTTGTCCCTGAAGTCACACACGCAGATGTTGGGGTTCTGTCAGGTGTGCACATAGAGATATTGAGGGACAGACACTTTCCCTTTTACACACAGAGGCAGGAGTCACAGTATCCCTCTGTCCTTCTGTTCCTGTTCCCAAAGAATAGAAGGCACCTCAGTCCTATGTTGTTTCACCATGTTCTACATTTGTTTTGATGTCCCACACCATTAGGAAAGGAGATTGGCTCAAGGAAGCACATCCAAGTGCTGCATTCCGGTGGTTTCCTATGGGATATTAGTCCCAACATGATATGACCTCAATGAACTGTCTGTCTCACAGGTCTTCATGGAACCACAAGGAACGGTGTTTGTACTGACTCAGATTCATATCACCTCATGTACATGATGTGCATGCTCAGTCTCATCTGTTCAATGCAAACATGGACATCTGAAATACTCATTCAGTGTAATTCCATGGAAGAGCAAAGAGCTCTGACCAGGGTTGAGAGGCCAGTGCTGGAAATGGTGGTTGGGAGGGGCCAGCCCATGACAATTGCCAGTGCACAGGGGCACAGCGCAGCCCCTGCTCTGCTGGTCCTGCAGGTCTCTGGCAGGAGGCCTGGCTGTGAGAGGACACTGCTGTGTGCCAGCCCTGCACACACACACTGTTCAGATGTACACTCGTGTTTCATCTGTGGCCACTTTTGTGGGCAAGTTCTTAAGAGAAGGTTTGGAAGAAGACCTAATCCTTTAGTCACTGCCCTTAGGAGATCACCTTTCTATCTGGAAAGGCTGTTTTGAGCCCAGGTCTGTGACACAAGTGCCCATTGCCTGTCCCTGCCTGCGCTCACAGCACTGACACACAGCAGGACGGGGACCAAGCTGCCAGAGCGCTCAGGCCTTGCACCAACACAAGGGATGGGAAGGAGAGTGTGGGAGTGGAACCAGAACAGCTCTGGAAGACTAAGCGTTTGTGCTGCCTGGCAGGGCTGCCATGCTGGACTCTTGTCCCTCCACCCATTTACAGGAACTGTCCCTGCAGCTCCAAACAGGTCTTGCAGGAAAGATACAGTGAAAGAAGAGTCACTACAGAACCCTTTATTTTGTTTAAATACACAGAGATCATGGTTCCTCATTTGCCCAGCCAGTGATTATAAAAGAACAGAGTGAATTAGAAAGGGGATGACAATGTTTTCACAGTAGAAAAAAACACCGGTAACAACAGAAAATACAGATTACAGGCTGGGCCTGTAATTAGTTACATTAAAACTGCTATATAGAATAAGTTTATTGGTTTGGTAAACACCCTGATATCTGTTTCCACAGGGCATCCTTGAGCTCCTGGTTCTTCATGCTGTAGATGAGGGGATTAATAACTGGAGGCACCATCGAGTACAAAATTGCCACCAGCAGGTCCCCGGAAGGAGAGGAGATGGAGGTGGGCTTCAAGTACGAAAATGCACCAGTGCTGAGGAACAGGGAGACCACGGCCAGGTGAGGGAGGCAGGTGGAAAAGGCTTTGTGCCGTCCCTGCTCAGAGGGGATCCTCAGCACAGCCCTGAAGATCTGAACATAGGAGAAAAGAATGAAAATATAACAAACAAATGCTAAACAAGAGCTGACCACAATAAGCCAGACTTCCCTGAGGTAGGAGTGTGAGCAGGAGAGCTTGAGGATCTGGGGGATTTCACAGAAGAACTGGTCCAGGACATTGCCCTTGCACAGTGGCAGTGAAAATGTATTGGCCGTGTGCAGCAGAGCATTGAGAAACCCAGTGGCCCAGGCAGCTGCTGCCATGTGGACACAAGCTCTGCTGCCCAGGAGGGTCCCATAGTGCAGGGGTTTGCAGATGGCAACGTAGCGGTTGTAGGACATGATGGTGAGGAGATAAAACTCTGCTGTAGCGCAGAAAAAGAAAAAAAAGAGCTGGGCAGCACATGGGAAATGGCCCTGGTGTCCCAGAGGGAACTGGCTATAGAGCTGGGCACAGTGGTGGAGATGGAGCCCAGATCGAGGAGGGAGAGGTTGAGCAGGAAGAAGCACATGGGGGTGTGGAGGTGCTGGTCCCAGGCTATGGTGGTGATGATGAGGCCGTTGCCCAGGAGGGCAGCCAGGTAGATGCCCAGGAAGAGCCAGAAGTGCAAGAGCTGCAGCTCCCGTGTGTCTGTGAATGGCAGGAGGAGGAACTGGGTGATGGAGCTGCCGTTGGACATTTGTAGCCACTGGACATAGGGCACTATAGCAAGACAGTGACAAATAGGGGAGTTTTCTATGAGTGAAATCAAAGCCATTAAATACACTCCCACTGTTCCACACACCCTTGTCCTTTTCCAGACCTTCCTCCAGCTCCGTGTCTGAGCCCTGGCTGGTGCTGGCTGGAGGTGTCGTGAGGAGCAGGGCCTGTGCCCGCTGGCTGCCGAGGAGTCAGCCCTGCTCTGCAGTGCGGGGCATGGGAACGGGGGGCAGGGGACAGTCCTGGGGTTCAGCTTTGTCAGATGGAGCCACAACATGTATCATCTTTTCCCAAGGTCTGAGGACCCCATGTTTGGCCAAGGACACACACGACTCCTTTCACAAACCCAGCAGTGTTTTCTCTGTCACAGCATCTCTGTGCTTCTCCATGAGGATTCCAGATAAAACAAAGATACTGTAAGACAACTTTGCATGCTGGAGGCTATCTAACAGCTTGGAAGGCAACCTCATGGCGATAGTCAAGGGAGATGATAGCATTTGATTAAGGGAGACTCAGCTCACTCCCCAGCCCCACAGACTGCATTGCCCACACCCCACAGGTCAGAGCAAAGCTGGACACGTGTTCCCATGGACACACCTGCAGGAAAGGACCCACAAGATCAGGCTGTGACTCTGCAGCTGAAACTGCCACCCCCAGAGAGCCTGACAGCAAGAACAAGATCCCAACAGCAGTGACCCAGAGCAGGGGAGCAAGAAGGACAATGCGGTGAGGGTGGGTGTGAGAGAGGCCAGGGCAGAGGCATCCGGGCACTCAGACAGCGTCACCCTTCCCCAGCTGTGCAGCCACCTCCCAGACACCAACATTGCCGGGCAGCTGCTCTCAGCCCCTGTGCTCTGCAGAGGAACTGGAGCCCTGCCTGCACAGGAGCTGCTTCATGCCTTGGAGCCCCCGGCCCTGAGGGCAGAGGCTTTGCTAGGTGGGAGAGGAGGCCAGGGGGCTGCTCAGAGGAGGGATCTGCACTGCAGGGGATCACAGGGACCTTTCTCTTTTCTCTCTTCTCCCTCCCATAACAATTCCGAGTTTAGTTTCCTCTCACTTCTGATCATTTCCCTGCTGCCTGGAGATTCTCCCCCTGGGAGGTGTTTCCCTGTCCATGTCTCTTCCCTGTGATTGCTCACAGACCCCATCCCACCCTCTGTGCCCTCCCCCTGGCCCTACAGATCCTGCCTGTTCCCAGGGCACTGCCTGGGGGCATCTTCCTGTTTCCAGGCTGGAAAACAGCACAGGTCAGACTGAGGCTGACGGGTCCAGCAAAGGTGATGCAGGTGCTGTGCACAGGCAGAGGGGTGGTGAAGGGATGTTATGAGCCTTCTGGCAGATGTGCTGATCACTCAGAGTTGCAGTTCAGGAGTCTCAATTTGAATTTATCCTGTCCTGCACCTTCCACCCCTTGGGAGAGAAAACTCAAAAGACAGGCTCAGGAAAGCTCCTTATCTGTCAGCTGTTCCTTTCATTGATGTTATCCTCGAGGCATCCCCTTGGTAAAATGCTGGGGGTGATCTGGACCTGTGAGCAGTCCTGACCCACACAGCACCCTCTCCACAGCAGAAGCACCTTTCCTGCCCAATAGGGTTTGCTTCTTCCACCCACAGCTTCTCCCCACAGCACCGTGGGGATCTCCCCGGGCAGGCTGAGCGCTGACCCTGGCAGGCAGCAGAGTCCCTGCCCTGGCACAGTCCTGGGGTACAGGGACCCTGCTCTGCAGGACAGCCCTGGGCACCCCTGGGTGCACATTTACATTTACACCCCACAGCCATCCTTGGGAGAACACAGCATTCACGTCTTGTCCCCCTGACAGTGCAGAAGGCAACCCCTGCTCGGCAGCACATCCTCTCCTCTGCATCAGAGAATCTCTGAAAGTTCTAATCACATTTCTTGCAGGCTCTGCGATGTGACAGCTTTCTGAGGTCCTAATATGATTTGCAGATGCAATGCCCTGCAGCCACAGGCTTCAGATCTGAGAGGATTTCATTTCCAGTGATCTCTCAGCATCCTCCCACCCCAGACTGCGTTTCCCTCTCTCTGCCTGTCTCCTGTGCCCTTGGTGCTGCAGGCAGAGCCCTCAGCCCTGCTGCGTTTTGCAGAGCAGCTGCTCCTGGGCAGAGCTGTCTCTCTGCAGCGCTGCTTCTGGCCATGAGCTCCCTGTGTCCCAGGAGCCCAGCCCAGCCCAGCAGCACAGGAGCAGCCCATGATGTCCCTTGCTCTGTCCCCTCTGGGGACAGAGCTCCAGGTGTCCCTGGGGCTCCAGAGGAACATCCTTTGAAGGAACCTCAAGTAATCAGTGATGTTAGTTGTGCCTGCTTTGCCGAAATACTTCTTGCCAGCATTGTATTCTTGTTAGTAAAAAATAAATGGTATGAGAATCATCTTTTCTTGTCCGTTCGTCCGTTCCGTCACCCCTCAGTCTCCTCCAGCTCCAGAGCCCCAGCTCCCTCAGTGTTTCCTCACATGGGAGATGCTCCACTCCCTTCAGCATCTTGGTGGCTGCGCTGGACTCTCTCCAGCAGTTCCCTGTCCTTCTGGAACTGAGGGGCCACAACTGGACACAATATTCCAGCTGTGGTCTCCCCAGGGCAGAGCAGAGGGGCAGGAGAACCTCTCTGACCTACTGACCACCCCCTTCTAACCCACCCCAGGTACCATTGGCCTTCCTGGCCACAAGGGCCCAGTGCTGGTTCATGGTCACCCTGCTGGCCCCAGGACCCCCAGATCCCTTTCCCCTACACTGCTCTGCAACAGCTCATTCTCAGCTTACACTGGAACCTGGTGTTGTTCTTGCCCAGATTCAAGACTGTACACTTGCCCTTGTTCTAGTTCAGTAAATGTTTCCCTGCCCAACTCTCCAGCCTGTCCAGGTCTCTGGATGGCAGCAGAGCTTCCAGTGTCAGCCACTCCTCCCAGCTTGGTGTCACCAGCAAACTTGCTGACAGTCACTCTATTCCCTCGTGTAAATCATTGATGAATATATTGAATAATATCGGCCCCAGTACTGACCCCTGAGGCACTGCACTAGATCCAGGCCTCAACTGGACTCTGTCCCACTGACCACAACTCTCTGGCTTCTTCCCTTCAGCCAGTTCACAGTCCACCTCACTACCCGCTCATCCAGACCGCACTCTCTCAGTTTAGCTGTGAGGATGCTGTGGGAGACTGTGTCAAATGCCTTACTCAAGTCAATGTAGACCACATCCACTGCTTTGTCATCATCTATCCATCTTGTTTTGTCTTCATATAAGTCTATGAGGTTGGTCAAGCACGACTTCCCCTTGGTGAAGCCATGCTGACTGCCCCTAATGACCCTCTTATCCCTGATATGCCTTGAGATGGCACCAAGGAGAAGTCGTTCCATCAGTTTCCCAGGGATGGAGGTGAGGCTGACCGGTCTAGAGTTACCCAGGTCTTCCTTCTTGCCCTTTTTGAAGACCGGAGTGACATTCGCTTTCCTCCAGTCCTCAGGGACCTCTCCCGTTTCTCAAGACTTGGCGAAGATAATGGAGAGTGCCCCAGCAATGACCTCAGCAGGTACCTCAGCACCCGCGGATGCATCCCATCTGAACCCATGGATTTATGGATATCCAGATTGCCCAGCTGCTCCCTAACCCAGTCCTCATCAACCCAGGCAAATTCCTCCATTGTTCTGCCTTTCTCTGGGGCCTCTGTGGTACAGGGCTCCCCAGGATAGCCCCCGGCAGAGCAGACAGAGACAAAGAAGCATTCAGTAACTCTGCCTTCTCTGTATCTTCTGTCACCAGGGCACCCACCTCGTTCATCAGTGGGCCTACATTGCCTCTGCTGTTAGTTTTATCTGCCATGTATTGGAAAAACCTCTTTCTGTTGTCCTTGACCCCTCTCGCCAGGTTTAATTCTAAGGAGGCCTTAGCTTTCCTAGTTGCCTCCCTACACCCTCTGCCAACAGCCTGATATTCTCCCCAAGTGGCCAGGCCCTCCTTCATGATCTATAAACTCTCCTCTTCCACTTGAGCATCCCCAGCATCTCCCTGTTCAACCACACAGGTCTCCTGGCTCCCTTCCTTGACTTCCTACGTGTTGGGATGTTCTGATCTTGTGCCCGGTAGAAACAGTTCCTGAACACTAACCAACTATCTTGGGCCCCTTTACCTTCAAGCAGCCTTACCCATGGGATTTCCCCCTGCAATTGCCTGAAAAGGCCAAAGTTTGCCCTGCTGAAGTCCAGGGTTGCAATTCTGCTTGCTATCCTGCTCCTGCCACAGGAGATCCTGAGCTCCATCATCTCATGGTTGCTGCAACCAAAGCAGCCTTCAACCTTTACCGCTTCAACATGACCTTCCTTGTTAGTGAGGATGAGGTCCAGCAGCTCCTCTCCTAGTCGGCTCCTCCACCCTTGCATCACAAAGTTCTCGTCAAGGCACTGGAGGAACTTCCTAGACTGTGGCTGCCTGGCTGAGTAGTCCTTCCAACAAACATCAGGGAAGTTAAAATCCCCCACCACAACCAGGGCCTGTGATTGCAAGGTTCCTCTCAACTGTCTTGTGGCTTGTATGCCCATCTATCACGATCCATTCAATGATGTACTTGTGATGGTTCTTTTACCTTGATCTCAGAGCGCAACATTAAGGTGACCAAAATGCCAAGGGCTTATAGTTCAATCAAGCAGTGTAACTTAATTAATTTGCCCATAAAGCGGCACGCGATAGAGAGAGAGAAAGATAAAGAAGTCCTGCTGGTCCTCCGTTGTGGTTCTGGATCCTCTGGTGGGAAGATCTTCAGTGGTGTCCATTCTGGAATTACCTTTTATGCTTCTTCACGCCTCCTCGCTCCCATTGTTTGAGGCCAGTCTCCGCCTTGATTTCACAGCCCAGGCTCGTACTGCGCAGGCTCGAAAGGTTCACGCTTTCTTTTCCCAACGCTTATGTGTCCTGCATTCAGGGGTCCTTTTCTGGTCCATTGGGTGATCTCAGGACCCCTGGCGAGCTCCTGGGCATGCTCCTCTTTGTTTGCCATTGTTTGAGGGAGCAGGTGAGGGACATGTGTAACTGAGGCTGCAGGTGAGAACACATCTTCTGGACGGCAGCTCTTGTCCCTGGGTTGAAGAGACCCTCATAACAACAGCTTTCAGGAGACAGGGGCTGGCTTGGCTGAAGCAGCAGGCAAAGTCCACACAGCAGCCATTGTAAGCAGGAGCCCCCCCATATCGGAGAAAACAGTTCAACACAATGCTTCTCCTTGGGCCTCTCTCCAAATCATCATCCAACTGTTCTTTCAGTCAGGGCCTCAGTTCTCTCAGTTCTTGATGGCAATGGTCAGGCAAATGCTGATCCATCTTCAGACCAACTCTCACAATCCCCCAACCCACTGGAGGTCCCCCAACCCATTGGAGTTCCTCCAACCCATTGGAGATCCCCCAAACCCAACCATGGGAGATTCCCCCAACCCATTGGATATCCCCTCAAACTCATTGAAGTTTCCCTGAACCCAGCCATTGGATATCCCCCAAACCCATTGTCCATCCCCCAACCCATTGGAGACCCTCCCAACCGAACCGTGGGAGATCCCACAACCCATTGGAGATCCTCCAATCAACTGGAGATCCCCCCAAACCCATCGGAGATCCCCCAACCCATTGGAGATCGCCCAACGTATTGGCGATCCCCCAACCCATTGATGATCCCACCAAACCCATTAGAGATCCCCCCACCCGACCATGGGAGATCCCCCAAACTCATTGGAGAACCCCCAAACCATTGGAGATCTCCCAAAACCCATTGGAGATCACCCCAAACCCACTGGAGATCACCCCAACCCACCCATTGCAGATCCTCCAACCCATTAAAGATCCCACAAAACCCATTGGAGATCCCCTCAAAACCAAATATGGGAGATCCCCTCAAACCCATTGGACATCCCCCAACCCATTGGAGATCCCCCCAAACCCAGACATGGGAGATCTCCCAACACATTGGACATCCCCCAACGCACTGGAGATCCCTTAAACCCATTGGAGACACCCCAAACCATACCATGGGAGATCTCCCAACCCATTGGATATCCCCTCATACCCATTGGAGATCCCCCCAAACCCACTGGAGATCCCCCCAAACCAACCATGGGAGATCCCCCAACCCATTGGAGATCCCCCAATCCACTAGAGATGCCCCCCAACCCATTGGTGATCCCCCAACCCATTGGAGATCCCACAACCCAACAACGGAATATCCCCCAACCCATTGGAGATCCCCCAATCCACTAGAGATGCCCCCCAACCCATTGGTGATCCCCCAACCCATTGGAGATCCCACAACCCAACCACGGAATATCCCCCAAACCCACTGGAGATCCCTAACCCATTGAAGATCCCACCAAACCCATCGGAGATCACCCAACCCAACCATGGGAGATCCCCCCAACCCTTTGGAGATCCCCCAACCCAACCCATTGGAGATCCCACAAAACCCATTGGAGATGCCCCCAAACCCAAACATGGGAGATCCTCCAATCAATTGGACATCCCCCAACACATTGGAGATCCCTTAAACCATGGGAGATACCCCCACCCACTGGAGAACCCCACCCAAACCCACTGGAGATCCCTCAACCCAACCGTGGGAGATCCCCAACCCATTGGAGATCCCCCCAAACCCATTGGAGATCCTCCAGCCCATTGCAGATCTCCAAAACCCATTGGAGATCACTCAAACCCATCAGAGATCCCCCAACCCAACCATGGGAGATACCCCAATTCATTGGATATCCCCCAAACCCATTGAAGATCCCCCAACCCATGGGAGATCCCCCAAACCCATTGGAGATCCCCCCAACCCATTGAAGATCCCCCAAGCCATGGGAAATCGCCCAACCCAACCATGGGAGATCCCCCAATCCATTGGAGATCCCACCAAATCCATTGGAGATCCCCCAGCCTAACCCATCGAAGATCCCCAAACCCAGTGGAGATCCCCTCCAACCCATTGGAGATCCCCCAAACCATTGGAGATACCCCCAAACTTATTGGAGATCTGCCAAACCCATTGGAGATCCCCCAATGCATTGGAGATCTCCCAAACCCATTGGAGATTTACCGAGACCCAAGATGATCCATCCCTGGACCTCTTTGGTTGGGCAGATGCAAGATGTCCCATTCATGTCCCCCAGGGCCCTGGTCTTGGTGTCCGCAGAGTGTCCAGGAATGGGACATCTTGGATCCAGAGTTGGGACATTATAAGTCTTGGTGGCCCAAAGTGTCCAGGGATGGGACATTTTAGGTCTTGGTGTCCTAAGGGCCCCAGGGATGGGACATCCTGCCCTGAGTAACGCAAGAGATAAAGGGATGAGAAATTTTGGTTCTCGATGGCCCAAGGGGCCTGGAGATGGGACAATCTGGCTCCAGGGATGAGATATCCGGGGTCTTGGTGGCCTCACGATGTCCAGAGATGGGACATCCAGGCTCTCGGTGGCCCAAGTGCTCCAGAGATGGGACATCTTCATTTTGGTGGCACAAGGTGGTTGGATATAAAACATGCTGTTCTTGGTAACCAAAAGGGGTCTAGAGACGGGACGTCTCGGTCTTGGTGGCCAAAGTATCCCCAGAATTGACATGTTTGCCTAGGTGGTCCATGGGTTGGGGAATTTTAGGTCTTGGTGACCAAAGGGGGCTGGAGATGTGACATCTTGGGTCCAGAGATGGGACATCCTGGGTCTTGGTGTCCCCAAAGTGTCCAGGGATGGGACAGTTAAAGTCTTGGTGGTCTAAGGGGTCCAGGGATAGAATATTTTAGGTATTGGTGGCCTAAAGTTTCCAGAGATGGGAAATCCTACATCTTGTTGGCCCAAAGTGTCCAGGGATGGAACATCTTGACCTGAGTGGCTCAAAGTTTCCAGGGATAGGACATTGGAGGTCTGACATGGGGCAACCTGGCTCGCGGTGGTCCTAAGGGTCCAGAGATGGGACATCATAGGTCTTGGTGGCCTAAGGGGTCCAGGGATGGTACATCTTGGCCTGGGTGGTCTAAGACATCCAAGGGTTGGCACATTTAAGGTCTTGGTGGCCCGAGATGGCTGCAAATGAGACATCTTGGATGCAGAGTTGGGACATTATAAGTCTGGGTGGCTCAAAGTGTCCAGGGATGGCACATTTTAGGTCTTCATGGTTTAAGGGGTCCAGAGATGGGACATCCTGCATCTTGGTGGCCCAAAGTGTCCATGGATGGGACATCTTGGGTCTTGGTGGCTTCACACAGTCCAGGGATGGGACACTTTGGCCTGGATGGCCCAAAGTCTCCAGGCATGAGAAATCTTCGATGCAAGGATGGGACAACTTAGGACTTGGTGTCCCCAAAGTTTCCAAGGATGGGTCAACCTGGGTCTTGGTGGCTTCATGGGGTCCTTCTGGGCCTGGGTGGCCTAAAGTGTCTAGAGATGGGACATCTTGGATCCAGGGATGGGACATTTTAGGTCTTAGTGGGGTTAGAAGGGGATTAGAAGGGGGTGGTCAGTAGGTCAGAGAGGTTCTCCTGCCCCTCTGCTCTGCCCTTAAAAAAAGAGTTTAGTTCAGATACTATCAGGATATACTCGGGGAACTTAAATATAGATATATATATATATATATATATGTACACATATATATATATAAATTAAGCAACCACATCACCCTGAGAACGCCCAATCTCGTCTAAGCAGGATCGGGCCTGGTCAGTGCTTGGATGGGAGACCAGCTGAGAATAGTGGGTGCTGTGGGCTGAGCCAGCACTGGGGGGTGTGAGGTCACTGTCAGTGTAACCAATGAGCACACAGCAGGGCACTGGAGGGTGTGAGGTCACTGTCAGTGTAACCAATGAGCACATAGTGCTGGCAGTAGAGGATGTGAGGTCACTGACAATATAACCAATGAGCATACAGCAGTGGCAGTAGAGGGTGTGATGTCACTGTCAGTGTAACCAATGAGCACACAGCGGTGGCAGTAGAGAGTGTGAGGTCACTGTCAGTATATCCAATGAGCACACAGCAGTGGCAGTAGAGGGTGTGAGGTCACTGTCAGTGTAACCAATGAGCACACAGCAGTGGCAGTAGAAGGTGTGAGGTCACTGTCAGTACAACCAATGAGCACACAGCAGTGGCAGTAGGAGGAACAGTGCTCACGTCACCAGTGTCACCCCATGGCCATGGAGCTCGGTGCTGACCGTCCATGTGCTGTCACAGGGTCCCCAGGAGCTACAGGAGCTGCCCGGCCCCGTGCCTGATAGGCTGAAGGAGCAGCCCCTGCAGCCCTGGCTGCAGCCGTCGGGCTGGGGGTGTCTTAGGGGCACCGCAGGGATGAGCCCGGGCACGGCGCCAGGAGGAAACCACAGATTTCCTGCCCGGGCGCCGCGGGGGGAGCACGGGGGCTGTGGTTTGTGCACCTGCAGGCTGCAGCTCTGATCCACCCGTGGGGAATAACGGCCCCTCGGTGACACGCTGACAGTCGGGGACATGTCTGAGCCTCTGGGCTGCACGTCTGCTGCCACGACAGGGACGTGTCCCAGCTCCAGCTCCTGTGAGGGACCTTCCGCGGGCTCTCCAGGGAGCGGTGGGTGAGCCAGCGCTCCTGGGATGGGGCTCTGCCCTGGGCTAAGGCCCTTTCCCAGCTGCTGCTCCCAACACAGCGGGCTCTGTCACAGGTGCTGTTTCCTTCCCTTCCTGACACAGCCCCGGTACAGTCCCAGCCCCCTGGGTCTTATGGCACCGGGGTGACTGGACACTCTCACCTCGGGCTCTTTGATGTGCCAGTCGCAGCACATGCTCAGTGCTCCTGGTCCGCACTCAGAGCTCAAGGGGTGAACAAACTGTTTCCCCCACCACAGCCAGCCCTGTCCTGTGATGTTCTACCATTGCAGTGATGTGGCACCTGCAGCGGAGCCGTCCCTCATATATGGTCATGAACGGCGTTGGAGAAGTTCATTGGAGGACTGTGCCGTGTCGGAGGGGAGATAGCTCCCGATAATGTCTAAAAAGGTGCTGCTGCTTCGATTGGCTCCTCCTGTAACTGGGGGGCATCTGCAGAGATATATTGCCCTCCCATCATCATTGCTGCCACGAGTCCCTGGAGCTGTGGCAGGAAGTGCAGCACAGAGGGATGTGCCATCAGGGCAGGAGGCTCAGGATGGGCACGGAGGGACTCCTGTCCCCTCAGACGCTGTGGCTGCTCCTCTGGGTACAGCTGTGCAGGGGTAACTGCTGACTCCCTTGTCCTACCGCCCAGGGCCAGCGGGTACCAGTGTGGTCATGGGGATCTGTTTGGGAATGGGGTTTCTTTGCAGATGCTGCTGAGACAGGGGGCAGAAGGTGTTCAGTTCCACGGAGCCTGTGCCTTTCCCTGTGCCTGTCTGGGTGGGAGAGAGCACCTCCTTTTCCAGAGCTCCAGTGTTCTGTGCCTGGCTGGATTCACAGACCCCCTGTCCTGGGGTACCTTTTGGGACCCCTTGTCCCCAGCGCTCTGACCCTGGACCAGTGGTGGCCTCACTGGCGATGGCAGCACCCAGAGATCCCCAGGGCACTGTCAACCTCTGTGTGCTGCTAAGCGCCCCTTGTTCCAGGGGAGCCCTTACCCCACGAGGGCAGTTTGTGCCCCATGGAGAGAAGAGGACAGGGACATTTGCAGTAGGGAGACGTCCTTCCTGGGGGGCCTGGCCCAGGGCAGGGGCTGGGCTGATGCCAAGGGAGAGGAGGGGATGTGGAATCCTCTGGATCATCTCAGTGGGAATAGGAAAGCTCTGGGGATGGGCTGGGTTTGGATGGTGCTGGGGCAGGTGGTTTATATGGGAAGCTGCAGCCCTGGGTACATGGGGTGGTTCAGGGGGTGCTGGGCTGGGGGCAGCGGGTGCCCAGTGCAGAGCTGGGCAGTGTGTGGGTGGGCATGGATGGGGGGCAGGTGGCTGTTGGGGTGGGAAGAGGTGCCTTGTGTGGTGGGATGGAGAATGACCCAGCAGGGCTGGACATGGGCACCCCCAGCCTTGTGCAGCTGTAGGGACAGAAGGGACCCTGACACTGCTCTGGGGACCTGCAGGGGAGGGGGGTCCCACCCTGGTACCCCTGACTTTACCTAGGCAGGAGGTTCCCCCAGAGCTGCAGTGCTGGGGCTTGGTGCTCTCTTGACACATCCCATGTTGGTGTTTGAAGGTGCTGCAGAGGTGAGGCTGGCGGATGGCGGCAGGCGCTGTGCTGGGAGAGTGGAGGTGAAACACCAGGGACAGTGGGGGACAGTGTGTGGTGACTACTGGGACATGAATGATGCAGCAGTGGTTTGTAAGCAGCTGGACTGTGGATCTGCTGTCAGAGTTCATTTTTATGGACACTTTGGGGCAGGATTTGACCCTATTTGGATGGATGATGTCGGCTGTAACGGCACTGAATCTGCCCTGTCTGACTGCAGACACAGAGGATGGGGTGAACATAACTGTGTTCATGTTGAGGATGTTGGAGTGACGTGTTCAGGTAAGGGGTCAGCCTGTTCCCACCTTTGGGGCTGGCACGGGGGAAGGCCCTGGCAGTGCTCTCAGTAAGCAACAAACATGCTGGAGCAGGTCCCAGTGTGGCCAACCACTCTGCTGAGCTGGGACTGTCATTGCTGGAGTAACCGGTCCTTGGGGAAAGCTGTGACAGCCCTGTGGACACAGGACCCTGTGCAGGCAGTGCTGACCAGCTGCCCAACCCCTCCTGCCTGCCCACAGGTTTGTATGATTTGTTTTTTGGTGTTTTTTTCCAGGATTTGTCCGTCTGGTGGACGGGAAGAGCCGCTGCTCAGGACGTGTGGAGATCCATGATGGAGACCAGTGGAAAAGTGTTTGTGATTCCCACTTTGGCACCAAGGCTGCTGATGTGGTCTGCAGGGAGCTGCAGTGCGGCGTGGCCCTGCCTGAGTCTGCAGGAGGTCACTTTGGAGAAGGGGCTGGTCCCGTGTGGGATGGAGAGCTGCAGTGTGTGGGGAATGAGTCCCTCCTGTCCTCCTGCCCCACGGGGTCCTCCAGGGACCAGGCCTGCACCCAGATGAACAGCGCTGCTGTCAGCTGCACACGTGAGGACTCGGGGTGGGGTGTTGAACACTGGGGCTGTGCCGGGGGTTGGGGACAGAGCAAGGACCAGGCTGGGTGGATGTAGGACAGGAGGGATGATGGGACTGTCTGCAGTGTGAAAACCGTGCAGAAGGAGAAGAAAACCAACCCACCCTCTCTCCTCCTCTGTCCCCAGAGTACACAGGGTTCAGGCTGGTGAATGGCAGCACAGCGTGTGCGGGGAGGGTGGAGGTCCAGGTGCTGGGGAGCTGGGGGACCCTCTGTGCCTCCCGCTGGGATCTCTCAGATGCCCACGTACTGTGTCATCAACTCAACTGTGGGTTTGCTGAGTCCATTCCTGGAGGAGAGCATTTTGGGAGAGAGACTGGCCCTGTCTGGAGAGACTCATTCCACTGTGATGGGACTGAAGCCCACCTGGGACAGTGCCCAGTGGTCACCATGGGGGCCTCCCCGTGCTCCCACGGGAACAACGCTGCTGTCATTTGCTCAGGTGAGTGCTGGGAAAATGGTGCATTAGCTCCGTTTCCCTTTGTGTGAGACATGGCCACCCAAAGCAGGGGTCCCATGGCAGCACCAGACTGAATTTCTCCCTGGAGGATCCCTGGGGCCTTTCCTTGCTCAGACTGACTGCTCTGCTCTGGGAGAGCTGAGGTCTGAACAGAGACAGACACCTGTCCCCAGGGCAGCGCCTTAGACCCTGGTACCACTGCCCAGCCCAGGTTCCATAGGATGAGCCCAGAACAGGCTGGTGGGGCTCTGCTCCATCCTGCAGCTGCAGACAAACACATCCCATCCCCACAGAGAGCCCTGCAGAGCCTCATCCCACCACCCAGCAGCAGCAGAGCCGGGTGTGAGCTGCAGACAGGGCCTGGGCTTTGCCCTCGCTTCTTGTCAGCACAGGGCTCACTCTTGCCCTGTTTGGTCGGACAACCCCCCCTTGCCCTCCTCCCTGGAGGCTGCCGTGCTGCCCGGTGCCGCTGATGGCTGTGGCTCCTCTGCTGTCCCCAGGCCCAGCCGACCCTGCGTCCCTGCGACTGGTCGGCAGCGGGAGCCGGTGCGACGGGCGAGTGGAGATCTTTCAGCACAGGATGTGGGGCAGAGTCCTGGACGACCAGTGGGACGTGCGGGAGGCCAGCGTGGTGTGCCAGCAGCTGCGGTGTGGAGAGGCAGAAAAAGCCTACAACCCCCCAAAGCCTGAGCGAGGGACGGGCCCCGTGGGGCTGCGAGGGGTCCGGTGCGCAGGGCACGAGGCCAGCCTGACCCGCTGCAACACCTCCCTGCCCAGGAGTGCCCTGTTGGGAGGGGTTGTGGAGGACGTGGGAGTCATTTGCTGGGGTGAGCAGCGCTGCACGGGTCCCCAGATGATGGGGTGGGGGGGCGGCCACCCCCTGACAACACCTGGGGTTCCTCCCCACTGCAGGGAGCCGGCGGGTCCGGCTGGTGAACGGGCCCGGGCGCTGCACAGGGAGAGTGGAGATCTACTACCAGGGCAGCTGGGGGACCGTCTGTGACGATGGCTGGGACCTGTCTGATGCCGCCGTCGTTTGCCACCAGCTGAGCTGCGGAGGGGCGGTGGAGGCGGCTGGCTCCGCTCGCTTCGGGGAAGGCTCCGGGCAGATCTGGCTGGACGGTGTGAACTGCTCCGGGGCCGAAGCTGCTCTCTGGGACTGCGCTGCCGGGCCCTGGGGTCAGCACGACTGTGGGCACAAAGAGGATGCGGGTGTCATCTGCTCAGGTGTGTGCCGGCAGCTGTGCCGGGATGCTTCCCCGGAGGCCGGGATGCAGGGCTGTCCCTGGCTGAGCCCCTGCCTGAGCCTGGCCTAGGGACACCCATGCACGGGTGCCCTCAGTTCGCCGGGGTCCCTGGGGAGCTCAGCTGTCCCCCAGGGTGAGCGGGGAGAGCAGGGACTGTGTCCATCAGGGACTTCTCTCTGCCCTGGGTGCAAGGGGGACTTGCTGGCCCTGTCCTGCCTGGCTGGGGGCCTGGGGAGCGCAGGGGTGTCCTGGCTCCCACAGCCCCACACCAGCCGTTCTCTTGCTGCCTTTCCTCCCAGAGTTCATGGACCTGAGGCTGGGGAACAGTGATGGTTGCTCTGGGCGCCTCCAGGTTTTCTACAATGGGACGTGGGGAAGCGTTTGCTCCAGTTCGATGACTCCTGACACGGTGTCACTGGTGTGCAAGGAGCTGGGCTGTGGGGACGGAGGATCCCTGGAAACAGGCCTGCCCTATGGCAGGGTGTCTGGCCCTGCCTGGCTGGATTATGTGCAATGTGAGAAGGGAACCAGCTCCTTCTGGCAGTGTCCATCCGCCCCCTGGGACCCACAGTCTTGCGATGACCTGCGAGATGAGACCCACATCACCTGCAATGGTAACTCTGAGCCACTCGGGCACTGGTGTCACCCCAGCTTCTGCTCCCCTCTGGGCACGGCCAAATGCAGAGAAAGAGCTTGGAGGGGTTTTCATTGCCATGTCAGACTCTTCTGCTGCTGGTGGTACAGATGTGACCACAGTTCTCAGTGTCCCACATGTCTGGGAGCCGTTGCCACCTAGCAGTGCCTGGGGGAGGCAGCGACATCTCCAAGTGGGCTCTCAGCAGAGACCAGAGAGGGTTCAGAGGAGCCTCCCCTCCATGGCCACCCTCCTGCTGCTCTGTGACCAAGATGGCACAAACAGGCACAAGCAGAGCTCAGCCCCGCTCTCTTCTGCACAATCCCCCGAGCCAGCCCCTTCACCACCGTGTTTCCTTCTTCAGGGGGACGCCCAGAAATGCCCCCAGAGCCTTTGGCCCCATGCCCCAACTCCAGTAGCTGCACAGGTAGGGAGCTGCTCCTCTGCGTGCTCCTCTTGCCTGGCTCCTCTGCTGTCTGAGTGCCGTGGGAGCTCTTTGCCTTCTCCAGACAGGGAGAAGATCCGTGCCGTGGGAGGTGAGGACGGGTGCTCGGGCAGAGTGGAGCTCTGGCATCGCGGCTCCTGGGGGACAGTGTGCGATGACTTCTGGGACATGCAGGACGCCCAGGTGGCGTGCAGGCAGCTGGGCTGTGGCCCCGCGGTGTCTGCCCTGCATGAGGCTGCTTTTGGGGTGGGCCAAGGCCCCATCTGGCTGGAGCGGGTGGAGTGCCGGGGGACGGAGTCATCTCTGCAGGACTGCTGGGCCCGGCCTGGGGATGGACGTGCTTGCCGGCATAAGGAAGACGCTGCCGTGCGCTGCTCAGGTGAGCGGGGGGCTGGGACCCCTTGCTCAGGTATCGGCAGGGAGCTGGGGAAGGCCTTTCACCCGCTTGGTCCTGACACTGCCCCTGAGCTCCAAGAGCAGGAACGTTCCTGTGGGGTGCAGCAGCCTGGTGCCAAGCAGGGAGCACCCTTGGTGGAACTGGGTGTCCTTGCACTACTGCCCATGGGGCCCTGCAGCTCCAGCACCATCCATCCCCTGGGATGCCTGTGCCACCCTGCCCGCCGCCCAGCGCAGAGGCCCCGGGCCCTGTCCTGGATTCCTATCTAGCACTCTGGGAGGGGTAATTAGGGTGGGATGTGTCAGGGACCCTACAGACACCGTGTGTTGCAGGGGAGGCTCCCTGGTACATGCACTCCCACCCTCTCAGCCCAGCTCTCCTTTTCCTCCCCTGCAGCTGCACCCAGGACAGCAGCATCCCCACCCTGAGCAGGTAACTCAACCTCCCCAGGGCTGGGTATCCCAGGGCCAGGCTCTGACCCACAGTTGGGTGGAAGGGGCTTCTTGCTGGAGCGTGAAACTCCCAGGAGGAGGCACTGGGGTGATTATGTGGGGGTTGAGGAGGGGGTGAAATTCAGTCAGCAGGGTGGAAGCTTCTCCATCATTCCCCCTGGGGCCCTCCACTCTCTACTGCCTTGTGTGATGGGGGTCAGGGCTGGTGCTGCCTCCATCTCTCCCAGGGCTGGTGCTGTTCTTCCATGTTCTTGCCCATGTAGATCCCACCCGGGGCCGTCCGACTGTCAGCGGGAGAATCTCAGTGCCCGTCATCATCTGCATCATCCTGGGGGCCCTTCTCTGCCTGCTCCTGGCCCTGCTGGCCTGGCAAGCGCTCAGTGCCAGGGCTGGGCGCAGAGGTGGGTCCTTCCACAGAGCTCCCAGTGATCCCTCCTGGAAGGCCTGGGGGTGCTGTGGGGGGTCAGTAAGGGGTACAATCAGAGCTGAGGGGAGGAGACTGTGTGCTGCCACCTGTCCCACACACTCCTTTGACTGTCTGGCCATAGGGCACCAGCAGGAAGGGGTGGAGAGAGCCCAGAGGTGGTTGGAGCAAGAGATGGAGCAAGGAGAGACAGGGCAGAGCAGGACCAGGGGAGATGTTATGCTGTAGGAGACGTTATCCTGGGGGAGATGGCCAAGGCTGACAGTGCTCTCAGTAGTGCTGGAGGGCGCTCTGGGGCAAAGGAGAAGACGGGAGGAACACAGGGCAGCAGGGCCCATCTCCATGGCGTCAGGTCCCAGGCTGACCCTCTGCTCAGCCCTGCCTGCCCTTGGTAGGACAGGGGCCCTGCTATGGACTCGTGGGGCAAACAGGGTTTGGCTCCAGGTGGAGGGGAAGCATGGGAGCTGCTCTGGGGTCAGACAAGGGGGATGACCCAGGGGTCAGAGGGGCTTGAGCGCTGTCTCCAAGGGGCTGATGTGAGGGTGATGCTGCCCCAGATCATCTCCACAGTAATGTGGCCCTCACTGGGGATGTGGCAGCTGTTCCTGGACAGCATGGTGGGGCTGTGCTGTTGGAGCAGTCCTGGGCTGGGCCAAGGAACAGGTTTGGGGAGCACAGTGGGGTCCCATTGCCCCTTTGCCTGTCCCCATGCCAGCTCTGCCTCTGTCCCCAGGCTCCAGGACAGCCCAGGATCTCTTTCCCGAGGCCGTGTACAAGGAGATCGGTCACAGCCCAGTGTGGGAGAAGCAGGCGAGGTTTGGTCGCTCAGGTGGGTGTGGGCACATCTGCAGGACCCTTTCCCCTCACCCCAACCCAGGGCTGATCCCCTGAAGCCCCCAGCCCGTGGTCCCTGCAGTGCTGGGGCTGTGTGGTCTGTGGGGAGAGCACCGCAGCCCTGGGCCCGGGAGAGGAGCTGCCTCCCAACCAGCTTTGTCCGTCACAGCTGGACAGCCCCTCTCTTCCTGCCCCTACAGCCACTTGACGAGTGAGGGAAGAGCTGTCCTGGGGCAGCTCTGGGAGCACCTTTGAGACAGGGCTTGTCCCAGGGGAGCAGGGTGAATTCCCAGCCCTCCTCCCCATGAAGCCCCAGCTCTGTGGGTCCCCCTTCCCCAGCAGCACTGGCCACAAACCAGGTCAGTGGTCTCGTCCCATAACACCCACTGCGCATCTCTCCAGGCTCCTCTTCGGAGCAGTCCCTGACCCAGCTGCAGCCCTACCCTGGGCATCGAGAGGAGGAGGATGGTCTGGGATCAGCACCAGGTAATGAAGCAGGAAGGGGCTGATCTGCCTGCAGACAAGTGAAGGACAGAGGTGTCACTGGGTGTCACCGTCAGAGATGAGGAGGACCTGAGGGTCTCCTGTGCTGCTGCCAACACCAGTGCCTCCCATCCTCTGCTCTGCACGATGGATCTTCTCGTTGTCACCAGCTCCCCTCTCTTTTCAGATGTTTCTGTTCTGCCTGAGGGTGACCCAGTGGATGGCTATGATGATGCCAGGGAGGTTTCTCTCCCTGGGGAGGGCGATGCCCCTGGAGAGGGAGCTTGGGAAATGCCCAGGGTGCCAGAGGAGGGAGCAGAACCCAGCGATGCACCCAGAGGTGAGAGGGAAACTCAGCACTGCTGGTTCCTGGGGTGCCACCCCCACTGCCACCCTGGTTGCTGCTGCACTGAGACCTAAACCTCCTGGGAAGGGGGCACCTGCCCCAGGAGTTTCCCGTGGAGGGACTGAAGGGTGGGAGAAGGAGCTAAGTGTGGTGAGGAGCAGGAAGGTGATGCACAGACCCCATGGGGTGAGCTGCAATGTCCCACACTGCTGCTTGCAGGGGGCAGCCTGTGCTCCCAGAGAAGTGCTGGGGTCGCTGGAGCTGAAGGAGATACCGCGTCCCTGTCCCCGAGGAGCATGGGCTACGATGACGCTGAAGAGATCTCTCTGGCACATCTGTGACACACAAAGGCTGTGACAGAGCTGGGTGCACAGCAGCCCCTGAGCCCCCGGCCAGGAGAGCCCATCCCTGCTGTGCAGGTGGGTGCAGCTGGGAGGGAGGAGAGGTCAGTGCAGCTGGGAGAACTGTGGGCACCAGGAACCGCCTCCCTTTGCCCATGGGCAGCACCAACAGACCAGAGTTTCCTCCAGTTGTTTTCCATTTTTACATTGTGCATCATATTTGTGCTTATTAAAAGTCTCAGGGGGTTTGACCCGGAGCTGGTTTGTGTCTGCCCAGGTGTCAGGAAATCTTCACGAGTTTTAACAGGAGCAGCAGAGAACAAAGACATGGTGGTGCGGAAGGGGTTTGTCTCAGGGACAACAGGCTTGGGGTCAGGTTGTGGTGCTGCCAGAGCCCGTGGTCCCTGTGGAATAATCATGCTGACAGAGAGGCTTCCATCCTGCTTTGCCACAGGCAGTTTCTAGTCAAAATGACTCTCTAACAGATCCCATGATGCTCCCCAGTGCCCATTTCTTCATCCCAAGATCTCCCAGCTGCCTGGGTCACGCTGGTCCCACAGTGCAGAGCCCATGACAGAGCTGCCAATCAGGGTCAGCCCTGGGCTGTGACCCCGCAGAAGTGAACCCCAAGGTGGTTTAAGCATTGTTTCCCAGGGTATGCTCTGAACTAGACTTCAGAATAGGCAAAAATCTGCCCTTCAGAAGTCCAGTGTAGAGGTTTTATTAACGGCTCTCCTTGCATCTCTGAGTATTGAAAATTCTATTATTTCATGGTCGCTATGCCCAGGTGGCCTCCAACCACTACATCTCCCACCAGCCCTTCTCTGATTGTGAATAGTAGGTCTAGTGGGGCCTTACCCCTGGTCAGCTCATTTACCAGCTAATGAGGGAAATTGTCCTCTATACACTCTAGGAAATTCCTAGGCTGCCTCTTCTGTGCAGTATTGAGCTCCCAGCAGATATCCAGCAGGTTAAAGTCACCCATAAGAACAAGGACTGTTGATTTTGAGACATCTGCCAGCTGCTTGTAGAATCATTCACCTCCTCCATCATCCTGGTTGGGCAGTCTAGAACAGACACCCACGAGGATGTCGGCCTTGTTGGACTTCCCCCTCATTCTGGTCCACAGACACTCAACCTTGTCACTGCTGACCTCAAGTTTAACAGAGTCAAGAGACTCTCTAACATATAAAGCCACCCCTCCACCTCTCCTACCCTGCCTGTGTCTTCTGAAGAGCTTGTGGCCACACATAGCAGCCCTGCAGTCGTATGAGTCATCCCACCATGTTTCTGTGATGGAACTATGTCACAGCTTTCCTGCTGCACGATGGCTTCCAGCTCCTCTTGCTTGTTGCCCATACTGCATGCATTAGTGTACATGCACTTCAAGTAGGCTGCTGATTTCACTCTTAATTCAGGCTTTCCATCCTTAGGCTGATCTTTGGAGAGCCCAGTTTCAATCCCTTCCCCCTTCAAACCCAGTTTAAAGCCCTCCTGATCAGCCCCGACAACTTCTGGGCTATAGTCCTCTTGCTCTTCCTAGAACGATGAAGCCCATCTCATATGAGGAGACCAGATACCATGGAGTTTGCCCCATGGTCAAAAAACCCAAAATGTTGATGGTGACACCAATTCTTTGGCCACCTGTTAATGAGATGGGCTTTTCTACTCCTCTCATTATTTATCTCCTCATCCATCCCAGACAGCACAGGAACTGAGGCAAATATTGCCTGTGCTCCTGTTCCATGAACTGACTGACCCAGTGCTTTAAAGTCTTTTTTAATTATCTTGGCACTTCTTCTATTAATGTCCTCGCTACCAGCTTGGACTGCTAACAGGGGATAATAGTCTGAGAGCTGAATTAGCTCCGGAAAAAGTCTTCTATTAATGTCCCTCAGCCTGGCCCCAGGAAGGCAGCAGACATCCCTGTGGGATGGGTCTGGGCGACATACAGGGCCCTCTGTTCCCCTCAGGAGGAGTCGCCGACTACAACCACCCTTGTTTGTTTTTTTCTTACAGCTGCAGTTGTAATCCGTTTTGTAGATGAGGTCCATCCAGGAGCATGGTCCATCCAGGCACATCTTCTTGGCTGTTCTCTGCCTGATTTTCTGGGTCCAGGGCCTCATATCTATTTGTTAAGGGCACCAGGGGTGGTGATGGGGTTCAAGAGAGGGTTCTTTTACCTCTCCGATCAGGGACCTATTCCCATTCCTCCCCATCAATTAGGTCTGCTCTATCTGCCTTATGGCAGGAGGGACAGGGCTTCGTCATCTCCTGTTGCCCACCCTAAGGAGTCAAAAGGGTTTGACTCCACCAGTCAATTCCCTCTTCACTCTCCCTAATGCACCTTAGTCTCTCCACCTCTTCCTTAAGCTCTGCCACTAGGCACAGTAAGTCATTGACCTGGTCACATCGTACACAGGTGCCTCCCTTACCATCCTCTGGTACCAATGCCGGGCACAGACACTCTGCACAACCAGAAACCTGGGTGGCTGCATCCTCCTTGGAGGGCAGTGTCTGTGTAGACACACTCTTTGTGTTAACAGCAGCAACAGCTTTCCTTTTCTAGAAACCACTGCTGCCTTTAGTTAAACCGGGGAAAAAAACCACAGCCGGACGAAACCCCTGATAATCTGACCTACAAGAGCTGGTTGTGTCCTGTCTGCTGGCCCTGCCACTCCCCAGTGTGTGTCACCAGCAACAGGTGAGAGGTCTAACAGCAAGGAGGAACAGAACCTCTGCGCCCTACTGCACGAGCTACCACGGTCACTGCTGCAGCACAGCGTGGGTCGTGCTCACCTGCCCCATAACCTCGTTCACCTCCCAGTGCCTGGTGCGTCTCTGCCCTCCTAGAAGCTTTTTCAAGGCAAAGGGGAGGGGATGTGATCACCATCGCCGTGGTAACGTCAGCGGCCTCCACAAGGGCTGCTGGGGACTTCCGAGCAGCGAAAGCGAAAATGCAACCAGAAGTCCCTCTCTTTACCCTCTTCGATCTCTGTAACTTTGACATTTCACTCGCAGCTCCAGCTGAGCTGGCTTCAGTCTGCTGATCCCAGGAACTGAGCAGTGCTGTATCAGGGTGGGACAATAACCCCATCCATCAGGACAGAGCAGGACCCAACACGCTGAGCAGTGACCCTGAGGAGAAGGGCCTGGGTACTTCAATGTCCCCACACCAGCCCATCGTGCACGCTCACCATGAACAAGGCAGCTGCACACGGGGCTGCATGAGGAGGAGCGTGGGGACCCAGACACCTGGAGTTCTCATCCCATTCGGTTCAGCACTGGTGTGACCCCACACACACGGGGGTGTGCCAGTGTGCGGCTTCCCAGTTTGGAGAAGCAGGGAGGAACTGGAGAGTGCAGGGCTCTGCCAAGGCAGGTTCAGCACCTTGTGCACATGGTGTGGGGTGCTGAGGGACCTGGGCTGCTTTGGCCCAGCAGTGCTGGGGAGGCTGCAGCAGTGCAGGAGTAGCCTGAGAGTGCTTGAAGGGTGGTTTCAGAGGTGGTGGAGGTCTTCTGCATAGTGGGAAAGAGTTTGAGAAAGGAATAATGGCCCAAAGTGCAGCTGGGGAGGTCCAGGCTGGACATGAGCAGGAAGGAATGTGACTGGAAGGGCAGTGCTGTGGTGGAGCAGGTCAGCAGAGGGAGTCTGCATCAGCCCAAGGCTTTGTGCTTCACGGAACAGCTGGGGAGGATGCAGAGATCTCAGCAAAGGAAGGAAGATACTCAGACAAGAGCAAGGTGGGGCAGCAGGGGGGATGTCTGCAGCCTGCAGGGAAAGAGGTGCAGGGGATGCCACAGCACAGGACAGGCTGTGGTGGAGATGATCAAGGGATGTAAAGAGGCTGAAAGGCCCACCAGACATGAGCTCCTTCTCCCCTTGGCTATGGCTGTTGTCTGCACCTCTGATGCCTGTGAGGAGACACCTTGTCCTTCCAGCACAGGGGCCTCATGGCCTCCTTGTCCCCAGCCAGGAACCTGGGAGGTGTGGGACCATAGTCCTGCCCTTGGCCTTGCACAGCCCCACATCACACTGTCCAGGAAGGGCCCTGGGCAACGTGGGAGGGACAGGATCTAACTTCCCAGGGCTGGGGTCAGGGCTTGGCCCTTTGGTTAATGAAAGACAACCAAGTTTACTCAGCATCAGAGCCACCTTTACTTTGCTTTTCCTGACTAGTCATCACTACCTCCATTTTTCTGCTCTAACCAACCCTGGGGACATTTCCTCAGTAGTGTTCCCCAATGGGATCCATTGACTTAACAAGAAACTTTGGAGTCTGAATCTGACTTTGACTTCTTGAGAGGTTTCTTCAGCTTCCTCCAGGGTCTGAGGTCCATGGACTCAGCATCAAAGCCACCAGAGGGGTCATTAAAGCGCCTTGGGCTGCTCCTGTGCTGCTGAGCTGGGCTGGGCTCCTGGGACAGAGAGAGCTCCTGGCAAGCGGCAGCGCTGCAGAGAGACAGCTCTGCCCAGGAGCAGCTCCTCTGCACAGCGCAGCAGGGCTGAGGGCTCTGCCTGGGGATCTCAGGGAGACGAGCAAGGCAGAGAGAGATTAAAGGTGGTCAGGGTTGGGAGGATGACTGAGAGCTCACTGGAGGAGAAACCTTTGCAGCCCTTGCCATGGTAAGTCTCTGGGTGCAGGGCAATGCAGCTGTAGCTCCTGGAGCCATCTCCTAAAACTAGTACAGGCACAGCTGGTGGGATCTGTAAGGAGGGGGCTCTCTCAGGCAATGTTGAACAGCTGTGAAGCCGGGTGAGCACCCAGTTGTGCCCAGGGCTGTCCTGCAGAGCAGGGTCCCTGCACCCCAGGGCTGTGCCAGGGCAGGGACTCTGACGCCTGCCAGGGTCAGTGCTCAGCCTGCCCCGGGAGATCCCAATAACACCGAGGGGAGAAGATGTAGGTAGAAGGAGCAAACCCTATTAGGGCAGTAAAGGTGCTTCTGCTGTGGAGAGGGTGCTGTATGAGTAAAGTGCTGCTCACAGCTCCAGATCACCCCCAGCACTTTTCCAGGGGGATACCTCAAGGAGAAGATCAATGCAAGGATTACCAGACAGATAAGGAACTTTCCTGAGCCTGTCTTTTCGGTTTCCTCTCCCAAGGGGTGAGGGGTGCAGGAAAGGATAAAATGAAAATGAGCTCTCATGCTTAAACAAGTCACTGAGACTCCTGAGCCGCAACTCTGAGTGATCAGCACATCTGCCAGAAGGCTCATAACATCCCTTCACCACCCCTCTGCCTGTGCACAGCACCTGCATCACCTTGGCTGGACCCGTCAGCCTAGTCTGACCTGTCCTGTTTTCCAGCCTGCAAACAGGAAGATGCCCCCAGGCAGTGCCCTGGGAACAGGCAAGGTCTGTAGGGCCAGGGGGAGGGCACAGAGGGTGGGATGGGGTCTGTGAGCACTGACAGGGAAGAGACATGGACAGGGAAACACCTCCCAGGGGGAGAATCTCCACGCAGCAGGGAAATGATCAGAAATGAGAGGAAATTAAACCCGGAATTGTTATGAAAGGGAGAACAGAGAAAAGTCCCCGTGATCCCCTGCAGTGCAGATCCCTCCTGTGAGCAGCCCCCTGGCCTCCTGTCCCACCCAGCAAAGCCTCTGCCCTCAGGGCCGGGGGCTCCAAGGCATGAAGCAGCTCCTGTGCAGCCAGAGCTCCAGTTCCTCTGCAGAGCACAGGGGCTGAGAGCAGCTGCCCGGCAATGTTGGTGTCTGGGAGGTGGCTGCACAGCTGGGGAAGGGTGACGCTGTCTGAGTGCCCGGCTGCCTCTACCCTGGCCTCTCTCACACCCACCCTCACCACATTGTCCTTCTTGCTCCCCTGCTCTGGGTCACTGCTGTTGGGATCTTGTTCTTGCTGTCAGGCTCTCTGGGGATGGCAGTTTCAGCTGCAGAGTCACAGCCTGAGTTTGTGGGTCCTTTCCTGCAGGTGTGTCCATGGGAACACGTGTCCAGCTTTGCTCTGACCTGTGGGGCTGTGGGCAACGCAGTCTGTGGGGCTGGGGAATGAGCGGTGTGTTTCTTGGGTTAAACATGGGGTGCTGAGACCTTGATAAAGGCTGAGATATGTCATGGTTTGAGGTGGATCCCTCTGCTCTCAGCAGTGCCTGGTGGCTTTTCAGGGTAACATGGGAGTGTGATCAGGCTCCATCTCAGAAAGGTGCCAGCCCAGGGCAGCTGGAGCCAGACAGAGGGACAGAGCAGCTGCCCTCACTCTGCACTGACCCACAGGCATCCTCTGGTCTCGCAGGACTCGCTCTGTTGTCCCTGAGTGCACCAGAAATGCTGAGGGTTTCTGACACCCAAGAACACTCCCCAGGGTGGGAAGGGAGAAGGAGCTGTAGAAACACCAGACCTCTCCAACTCAGTTTCTCAGGCATGGGGGTGCAGATGGTGACAGTCCCTTCTGCACCAGGAGCAGTTCCAGCTGACAAAGATGAAACCCAGGACTGGCCCCTGCCCCACCCAATCACACATGGTCAGGCTGACTGCTCAAGAGCCCCTGGGCACAGACCCTGCTCTTCATTGCACACTCATCAAGCACCAACAAGGGCTCCAGGCAGAAGGTTCTCCTGAAAACTCAAAGTGTCTCCTTGTGTGACGGGGTTTGAGGGTCTGTGAGTCTCATCTAAACCTTCACTGTCTTTTCCTCCTATGACAGGTCCTCATGCCCACAGGCAGCAAATGTCCAACAGCAGCTCCATCACCCAGTTCCTCCTCCTGCCGTTCACAGACACACGGGAGCTGCAGCTCTTGCACTTCTGGCTCTTCCTGGGCATCTACCTGGCTGCCCTCCTGGGCAACGGCCTCATCATCACCACCATAGCCTGGGACCAGCACCTCCACACCCCCATGTACTTCTTCCTGCTCAACCTCGCCCTCCTGGACCTGGGCTCCATCTCCATCACTGTCCCCAAGTCCATGGCCAACTCTCTGCTGGATTCCAGGGTCATTTACTACTCAGGATGTGCTGCCCAGATCTTCTTTGTATGTTTATTGTTTGTTGCAGAATATTCTGTTCTCACCATCGTGTGCTAGGACCGCTACATTGCCATCTGCAAACCCCTGCACTACGGGACCCTCCTGGGCAGCAGAGCTTGTGTCCACATGGCAGCAGCTGCCTGGGCCACTGGGTTTCTCAATGCTCTGCTGCACACGGCCAATACATTTTCACTGCCCCTGTGCAAGGGCAATGCCCTGGGCCAGTTCTTCTGTGAAATCCCCCAGATCCTCAAGCTCTCCTGCTCAGACACCTATCTCAGGGAACTTGGGCTTCTTGTGGTCAGTTGCTGTTTAGCTTTCATGTGTTTCATTTTCATTGTGGTGTCCTATGTGCAGATCTTTAGGGTTGTGCTGAGGATCCCCTCTGAGCAGGGACGGCACAAAGCCTTTTCCACCTGCCTCCCTCACCTGGTCGTGGTCTCCTTGTTTGTCAGCACTGGCATATTTGCTCACCTGAAGCCCCCCTCTGTCTCCTCCTCATCCCTGGATCTCGTGGTGTCTGTTCTGTACTCAGTGTTACCTCCAGCAGTGAACCCCCTCATCTACAGCATGAGGAACCAGGAGCTCTAGGATGCCCTGTGCAAACTCGTATATAAGTGTTTTCTGGAGCAATAAACTGCCCCTCTGCTTCTGCATAGGAGTTTTAAAGTAACTTATTACAGGCTTAGCCTGTCATCTGGATTTTCTGTTTTTTTGTGTTGGTTTTTTATTTTTATAATGTTTTCATCCCCTTTCCAATTCTCTGTCTGCTTTTCTTTTATAACCACTGGCTGTATAAATGAGGAGCCGTGCTCTCCTTCTGTTTAAACAAAATAAAGGTTCTTATAGTGACTTGTTTTTCACTGTATCCCTCCTGCACGGCTATTTTGGAGCTGCAGGGACAGTTCCTGTGTGCATGGGTAGAAGGGAAAAGAGTTCAGCATGGCAGCACTGCCACAGAGCACCAGTGCTTGTTCTTCCAGAGCTGTTCTGGTTCCACTCCCACACTCTCCTTCTCACCCCTTGTGTTGGTGCAAGGCCTGAGTGCTCTGGCAGCTTGGTCCCCGTCCTGCTGTGTGTCAGTGCTGTGAGCGCAGGCGGGGACAGGCAATGGGCACTGCTGTGACAGAGCTGGGCTCACAACAGCCTTTCCAGATAGAAAGGTGATCTCCTCGGGGCAGGGCCTGAACGTTTAGGTCTTCTTATAAACCTTCTCTCAAGAACATGTCCACAAAAGTGGCCACAGATGCAAACCCCAGGGCACAGCTGAACAGTGTGTGTGTGCAGGCTGGCACACAGCAGTGTCCTCTCAGAGCCAGGCCTCCTGCCAGAGACCTGCAGGACCAGCAGAGCAGGGGCTGGGCTGTGCCCCTGTGCACTGGACACCCAGGGCAATCGTCATGGGCTGGACCCTCACAACCACCATTTCCAGCACTGGCCTCTCACCCCAGCTCAGAGTTCTTTGTCCCTCCATGGAATTACACTGAATGAATAGGTCAGAAGTCCATGTTTCCATGTTTGCAGAGGTGCTGGACACTGAACAGTCTCCCAGGGAGGAGTCACGGCCCCAACCTGACAGTGATCAAGCAGAGACTGGACAAGGTCCTCAGATACACGGTGTGACCTGTGGGGTGTCCTGTGCAGGGACAGGAGTTGGAGTTGATGATCCTCGTGCGCACCTTCCAACCCAAGAGATTCTATGATTCTATGAAATACAAGGTCAAAAGTCCATGCTTCATTGTGCAGATGAGATGTAACCATACACATCATGTGCATGTCCATTGTGTGCATGTCGTGAGATGAGCCCAAGTGAGCACAAATGCTGTCAGCTCTTCCTTGGGGTGCCATAAAGGTCAGTGGGACAGAAATGGTGTTCAGGGGTCTCTTCCAACCTGTGTTATTGTAGGATTCCATGAATATTTTCCTTGGAGAGCTGTTTCAAGAGAGATATAAAATGCCCCAGAGTACATACAGCAGCTCCTCTGAGGAACGTTTCTCCACTCAAACCCTTGATAGGAAATCTATTGGATACATTTGATGAAAGCAGCTCAGTTCGATCTGCTCACACACTGGACCACAAGGAGGGTGATGGATGGGTATGATGCCATGTGGTCACTTGTGTCTCAGGAACTCATAGTCCAGTAGGAAGCCAATGGCTGTGCAGGGCACTGTGAGGTCACTTCTGCCTCTGCAGGGGACAGGCCAACAGCAGGAACATGGCTGGGAAAGGACTGTGAGGTCACACATACCAGACGAGCAATCGGGCCCAATCAGCATGGCTTTGTGAAAGGCAGGTCCTGCTTGACCAGCCTGATCTCCTTCTATGACAAGGTGACCGGCTGAGCAGATGAGGGAAAGTCTGTGGTGGGGAGTGAATCCGCCACACAGGCTGTGGGTGTTGTGTCCTTAGACTGCAGTAAAGCCTTTGACACCGTATCCCACAGCATCTCCTGGAGAAGCTGCAGCTCATGGCCTGGATGGTGTATCTGCGATGGGTAAAGAACTGGTTGGAGGGCCTGGCCCAAAGAGTTGTGGTGAATGGAGCGAAATCCAGTTGGTGGCCGGTCACAATTGGTGTTCCCAGGGCTCAGTATTGGGGCCAGTTGTGTTTAATCTCTTTATCAATGATCTGTATGAGGGGATCAGTGCACCCTCAGTAAGTCTGCAGATGACACCAAATTGGGTGGGAGTGTTGATCTGCTGGAGGGTAGGAAGTCTCTACAGAGGGATCTGGTGTTGCTGGTTCGTTAGGCTGAGGCCATTTGTCTGAGGTTTAACACGTTCATGCACGGGTCACGCACTGGGGTCGTAACAACCCCCTGCAACATTACAGGCTTTGGGAAGAGCAGCTGTTAAAGCTGCCTGGTGGAAAAAGACCTAGGGGTGTTGATTGACAGCAACTGCACATGAACCAGCATGTGCCCAGGTGGCCAAAAAGGCTAGGGGGATCCTGGCTTGTATCAGGAATAGTGTAGTGGGCAGAACCGGAGCAGCGATCATGCCCTTGTACTCGGTGCTGGTGAGGCCACAACTCAAATCCTTGGTTCAGTTTTGGGCCCCTCACTATAGGAAAGACCTTGAGGTGCTGGAGTGAGTGCAGAGAAGGGGGACAGGCTGGAGGTGTTGGTCTTCTCCTGGGTAGCAAGTGATAGGATGAGAGGTAATGGCCTGAGCTTGTGCCAGAGAAGGTTCAGAATTGATAACAGGAAACATTTCTTCATGGAAAAGGTTGTGAAGCAGTGGAACAGGCTGCCCAGGGAGGTGGTTGAGTCACCATTCTTTGTTCCTTAGCACGGCTTCTAGGACGATCTGTTCCATGATCTTCCCAGGCACAGGTAAGAGGTTGACAGGTTGGTAGATTTCAGGGTCATTCTTTCTACAGCAGAGGAGAAGAACGCTGCCACACATCTCAGATTGGAAAGGAGAGATTGGACATGAGGAGGGAGAAATGTGATTTAAATGGTAGTGCTGTGGTACAAAAGCCATTCAGAAGGAGCATGAGATCACTCCATCTCCTTGTGTTTCGAGGTGGAGATGGCAAAGGGCACTGGCAAGGTTGGATGTCACCAAGAGGACCCAAGTCTTTGTCCCCTTGGCTATGGCAATGACCTCTGCCACCAAGGCCTGTGAGGAGACGTTGTCCTCAGGCACTTGGGCACCTCATGGCCTCCTTGCACACCCCCAGGAAGGCTGGGAACTGTCACACCATTGTCCTTCACTCAGCACCACACAGCCCACATCCCCCTGGCCCAGGAAGAGCCCTGAGCAATGTGTGAAGGACAGGATCTGCCTTCCCAGGGGCTGGGGGTCAGGCCTTGGCCTCTCTGCTTCACCCAACAAAACCAGGGTTTTCTCAGCACCTCAGCTGCCTGCACATTTCCCTTTGTTTATCTGCCATCATGGCCTCCAATCCTCTGCTCTAACGAGTCCCTGGGAGGCTCTGCTGGTACTTGCCCTCAGTGGAACTCATTAATACTTCAAGGTACTTAGTACTTTTTTTCTTCTGGCTTTGTCTCTTTGTGTAATTTCCTTTTAGCCTTGTACAGTTAATTAAAGCGTTTTCCTAGTCTAGTTACAGAGAATGATTTCAAAAGCCTTCTAATAAAATTCTTTTTCTTTTCTAGTAAAGTGTATAGTTTATTATTTTTCAGTGTGGAGAAGAGGTGATTGCAGCATTGATGCTGATCTAGGGTCTCTCCTATGTTCTAGTCTTCTCCTGCAGCCTCACCTGGAGCACTGTTTGCAGGGCTGGGTGCCACAGTATTAAAAAGATATTACGTGCTAGAGAATGTCCAGAAGAGGCTATGAACTTATTGCAGGGTTTGAAGGGGAAGCTGTATGAGAAGTGGCTGAAGTCACTTCTTTTTTTCAGCCTGGAGAAAACTGAGAGTTGAGCTCATCATGGTCTACAGCTTCCTCACAAGGGGAGGAGGAAGGGCAGGCATTGAACTCTTGTCTTTAGTGACCAGTGACAGGACCCGAGGGAATGGCAGAAGATGATCTGGGAGAGGTTTAGGTTGGACATGAGGAAAAGGTTCTTCACCCAGAGGTGCTGCACACTGAACAGGCTCCCAGGGAGGTGTCACGGCCCCAACCTGACGTTGTTCAAGAAGAGACTGGACAACATCCTCAGACACACGGGGTGACCTGTGGGGTGTCCTGTGCAGGGACAGGAGTTGGACTCGATGAGGGTGGTCAGCAGAATTGCTACTTTGGCCTTCCGAAAGGCAGACTTTGATCTGTTCAGAAGGCTGGTTGGCAGAGTCCCTTGGGAGGCAGTCCAGAAAGACAACGGAGTCCAGGAAGGGTGTTCTCTCTTCAGGAAGGTGATCTCAGAGGTGCAGGAGCGGCTGTGCCCTTGTTCCAGAAGGCGAGCTCTCAGGGAGGAAGTTCTGGCCCGGGTGAAGAGAGCTGTGGCTGGAACTTGGGAATAAAAGGAGAATGTATAACTTTTGGAAGAACTGGCAGGAGACTCAAGGGGACTACAGGGATGCTTTAGCTGGGCCCAAAGAGTTGTGTTGAATGAAGTCAAATCCAGTTGGTGACCGATTATGAGTGGTGTCCTCAGGGCTCAGTATTGGCGTCAGTTGTGTTTAATCTCTTTATCAATGGTCTGGATGAGAGGATTGAGTGCACCCTCAGTAAGTTTGCAAATGACACAAAATTGGGTGGGAGTGTTGATCTGCTGGACGATAGGAAGGCTCTGCAGAGGGATCAGACTGGCTGGAGGGTTGGGCTGAGGCCACTTGTATGAGGTTCAACAAGGCCAAGTGCCGCATCCTGCACTTGGGTCAGAACAACCACAGGCAACGCTACAGTCTCAGGGAGAGTGGTTGGAAAGCTGCCTGGAAGTGAGGGACCTGGGGTGTTGATTGACAGCAGCTGAACATTAGCCAGTGTGTGCCCAGGTGGCCACCAGCCTTCTGACTTCTTTTAGCAATAGTGTTGCCAGCAGGACTGGAGAAGTGATCATTCCCTCGTACTCGGCACTGGTGAGGTCGCACTTTAAATGACAAGGAAGACATCGATGTGCAGGAGAGAGATCAGAGGAGGGTGACAATGCTGTTAAAGGGACTGGAGCACAAGTGTGATGGGGAGCAGTTGAGGGACCTCTGGGGATTGAGTCTGGAGAAAAGAAGGCTGAGGAGAGACCTTATCACTCTCTACAGCTATCTGAAAGGAGGTTGGAGCATGGAGGGTGTCTTCTGCCAAGTATCAAGTGACAGGACAAGAGGAAATGGCCTCAGGACGTTCAGATTGGATAGTGGGAAACATTTATTCACCGAGAGGTTTGGAAGCAATGGAACACACTGCTCAGAGAGGTGGTGGAGTCACCATCCCTGTAGGTGTCTAAAAGACAGATATATGAGGTTCTTAGGAACACGGTTTAATGCCAGATTTAGGTTATGGTTGGACTCAATGATCTTAAGGGTCTCTTCCAACCACAATTATTCTCTGATTCTATGATAAGTCATTTTGGATATTTTCTTTCTCAGAGGACCATGCAACCTCCCTGAGAGCCAGGACTTTTCTGAGATGTTGGAGAGATGTCTCACGGTCACACCAGCCAGTTCCTCCAGCACCTGTCTGTCCCTTCCCGCACCAAAAGTTTTCTCTATATTCCAACCTTCCAGGCGAGTTTCTGGGACACAGCAAATGCTGTCCAGGTCCTCTGGGCCTGTTCAGAAGAGAACAGCAGGCCAACATGTTGATGGGCTCTCTGTGCACCTCAAAGCTTTCCTGACCATTTTTCTCAATGCCTCACTTGTACTCAACCTTTCTGGTCCTTAAGCTGTGGATGAGGGGATTGAGCAGGGATGTGGGGATGGTGTAGAAAAAAAACCTGTGTCAAACTGTCTTGTGAGGGCTGTTCTGGGCATCCCACAGTCAAGGATGAGAGTGCTGTAGAAAACAGTGGCACTGGTGAGGTTAGAGGAGCTGGTGGAGAAGGTCTTGTGCCTGTCTACACTGGGGTAGAGAGCAGTGATGCACTCATGCGATGCCCATGTGAACAGGGAGGGGACAAATGGCTCTAAAATGCAAACAGTACATGCGAGAGTTGCAGGAAATAATCCTAACATGTCTGTGAGCAGAGATGGTGCCGCTGTCAGTCACAAAACTGGGCAGCAGCTGGGTCTGGGTGGTGGAGCTGTATCGGGTCTCCAGGGAGGTCACACTGACCTTGGTTCAAGGAAGCACATTCCAGTACTGCATTCAGGTGGTTTCTTGGGGAAGTCAGTTTCAACATGAAGTAACATTGATACACCACCCCACAGGCCTCCATGGCCCCCACACAAATAGCTGATGGCATTTGTGCTCATTTGGGTTCATTTCTCCCCACACAGGATGTGGATGCTCACATGTCCCCTCAGTGCACACCTGGACTTCTGACCTAGTCATCTGGATCCTTCCATGGAGGGAAGAAGAAGCTCTCTGAGCTGTGGTGAAAGGACAGTGATCAAAATGGTGGCTGCAAGAGGCAACAGCCCCAAGCTGGCACCTGGCAGCATGACAGACTGTTTCTATGTCTCTCTTGCATACACACTGTGTCCTGCTCTTCACCTGGGACATCCCATCTCCCACAAAGCCTTTCCGTAGGGAGAGCACACCTGCACTGGCCTGGCTGCCATTCCTGCCCCCTGTCCCCACGCTCCCCACAGCCCCGAGCTGGGGGTTTTGCTGTGTAGATCAAGTGGGCTGTGGTGCCCGGGCTGTGGTGACTCTGCGGGGCCATACTGGTCAGGCTGGGAGGCAGCCCCAGCTGATGGTGGTCACTGCCACTGACCACCTCCCACACAAACTCTTGGGAGGTCATGGAGGGTGCTCAGAGGGACCCTACCTTATTCACCATGTGTGTGGGTGCTGGTCACTAACAAGCAACACCTGAACAACCAGCCCCAAGTCTCTTCTAAGCCGCACTGGGACCCTGATCTCCTCACACTGAGCCTATAGAGAAACAAACCAAACAAAGAGCCTCTTCAGAGTCTGTTATTACGGAATGTTCTTCAAGGAACTTGGGAAGAAGACCTAACCCTTCAGGCACTGTGCTAAGGAGATGCCCTTGCTGATGGAGTTGCTGTTCTGAGGCCGGCTCTGTCACACAAGTGCCCACTGTCTGTCCTGGTCACAGGACTGACACACAGTAAGACTGTGACAAAGCCTGGGGAGCACTCAGGCCTTACACCAGCACAAGGGCTGAGAACGAGAGTGGGGAAGTGCAAAGAGAACGACTCTGGAAAGAACAACGCAGGTACCCCCTGGCAGAGCTGCTCTCTTAGGACTGTTTCCTCCGTCTTGAGCTTCCTCGTATTGAGCTTCACAAATGTCTCAGAGGAAGGATCTCAGAGAAACAATTCATGGAAGGGTCATTTATTTTCTTTAAACACACAGAGAGCACGACTTCTCCTTTGCAACGTCTTTGACTTGATCTATAAAGGTTGACAGAGATGTGGGATGAATAATAACATTTCTTTGTTAGCAATATTATCAGAGTTAAAAAAGCAAACCCAGACAAGCCTTCCCCAACTCCAAAAGATCATCTACAACTACAAAATATAAAAAAGACAGGTTGGACCTGTCATGAGTCATGTCATGAGTGATATGCAGAACATGGAATGTTTAACGCCTTTGAAAAGCATCCAGCCATCAGTTTCCTCAGGGCATCCTTGAGCTCGTGGTTCCTCATGCTGTAGATGAGGGGGTTCACTGCTGGAGGCACCACCGAGTACAGAACAGACACCACCAGGTCCAGTGAAGGGGAAGAGATGGAGGAGGGTTTCAGGTGGGCAAACATGGCAGTGCTGACCAACAGGGAGACCACGGCCAGGTGAGGGAGGCAGGTGGAAAAGGCTTTGTGCCGTCCCTGCTGAGAGGGGATCCTCAGCACGGCCGTGAAGATCTGCACATAGGAGAGTAGGATGAAAACAAAACATCCAGATATTACTAATACACTAACCACAATAAGCCCCAGTTCCCTGAGGTAGGAGTGTGAGCAGGAGAGCCTGAGGATCTGGGGGATTTCACAGAACTGGTCCAGGGCATTGCCCTTGCACAGGGGCAGTGAAAATGTATTGGCCGTGTGCAGCAGAGCACTGAGAAACCCAGCGGCCCAGGCAGCTGCTGCCATGTGGACACAAGCTCTGCTGCCCAGGAGGGTCCCGTAGTGCAGGGGTTTGCAGATGGCAATGTAGCGGTCGTAGGACATGATGGTGAGAAGATAAAATTCTGCTGAAATGAAAAACAAAAATAGACAGAGTTGGGCAGCACATCCTGTGTAGGAGATGGCCCTGGTGTGCCAGGTGGAACTGGCCATGGACTTGGGGACAATGCTGGAGATGGTGCCTAGGTCGAGGAGGGCGAGGTTGAGCAGGAAGAAGTACATGGGGGTGTGGAGATGCTGGTCCCAGGCTATGGTGGTGATGATGAGGCCGTTGCCCAGGAGGGCAGCCAGGTATATGTCCAGGAAGAGCCAGAAGTGCAAGAGCTGCAGCTCCCGTGTGTCTGTGAACGCCAGGAGGAGGAACTGGGTGATGGAGCTGCTGTTGGACATTTGCTGCCTGTGGGCATGAGGACCTGTGTGAGAAGGAAAGACAGTTTCATGTTAGGGGCAAGTTCTCTGTGGAAAACAAATGTACTGTTTCTCATGGAAAACCTCCTCCCTGATGGAAGGATGTTTCAGTCAATTATGTTTCTACCAATTGAAAAAACAGTTCATCACTGCTTAAAATAAAGCTTGGTCATCTAGATTCCATGAACACACCTCCGGGGCAAGACCTCTGAGTTATTGTCAGACCAAAAACTGACCCACACTCCCACCCCATACACAGAGAGCAAGAGCTCCAGGGACAGGTGGAGAAACAGGGAAGAACACTGCAGTGCTACCAGAAAATAAAGCAAGGACAGAAAGGCAGACGGGCATGCTGTGGAACCTTCTTACCTGGCTGTGCTGCTGCCACTCACATAGTGACACTGTAGAGCAAGTAATTTTAGCACCTCTTTTGTGTTCCATGTTCCAGGAACCCTTCACCTGGAGGTCCAGCTGCTGAGGTGGAGACTCATGACCTGGACCCCATGGCTTTGGGGCAGAGGCTCTGCTGGGGAGGAGAGGAGACCAGGGGTTGCCCTGGGAAATGTGTCTGCACTGCAGAGGATTTGAGAGAGGTTCCGAAATCCCATCCCCAGCATTTCTGGTAGCAGTTAACTCCTCCTGCCCATGTCTATGTGGCCTGTAGTTGTGTCTCTGTCCCTGGGTCTGCTCCCTGTCAGTGTCACAGACCTCGTCCCACCCGCTGTGTGCTCAGCTCTGTCCTACTCACACCTCCTGGCACTGCCCAGGGGCAGCTCTGTGTGTGCAGGGCCTCAGGAGCAGCTCAGACAAGTCCTAACGAGAACTGGGGTCTCAGTGTCTTCTTCAAAGAGAGAAATAAATCTCCATCTCCCACTGCACACCCAGACAACCAAGAGTGGAAAACTGAAAGCACAGACTCACCCCCTTGCAGCTGTTGCTGTTTTGATGTCCTTGTTCAGAAGGACCCTCTGCCATGTCTGTGGGGTGATCTGGAGCTCTGAGCAGCCCTGACCCACACAGCACCCTTCAACCCCACAAGCTCCCTGCCTGCCCTGCCGGGGGTCGCTCCTTCCACCCACAGCTGCTGCCATGGGATCTCCCAGGCAGGCTGAGCGCTGACCCTGGCAGGCAGCAGAGTCCCTGCCCCGGCACAGCCCTGGGGTGCAGGGACCCTGCTCTGCAGGACAGCCCTGGGCACCCCTGGGTGCACAACTTGCTTCTCAGATTTTCAAAGCTGCTGATAAAGATCCCTGCTCTGACAGATCCCACCAGCTGTGCCTGTGCCAGTTTTAGGAGATGCCTCCAGGAGCTACAGCTGCATTGCCCTGCACCCAGAGACATACCATGGCAAGGGCTGCAAAGGTTTCTCCTCCAGTGAGCTCTCAGTCATCCTCCCAATCCTGACCACCTTTAATCTCTCTCTGCCTTGCTCCTCTCCCTGAGATCCCCAGGCAGAGCCCTCAGCCCTGCTGCGCTGTGCAGAGGAGCTGCTCCTGGGCAGAGCTGTCTCTCTGCAGCGCTGCCGCTTGCCATGAGCTCCTTCTGTCCCAGGAGCCCAGCCCAGCTCAGCAGCACAGAAGCAGCCCAAGGTGCTTTAATGACCCCTCTGGTGGGTTTGGTGCTGAGTCCATGCACCTCAAGCCGTGGAGGAAGTTGGTGAAACCTCTCAAGACGTCAAAGTCAGATTCAAACTCCAAAGTTTCTTGTAACGTTAATGGGTCCCACTGAGGGACAATATTGAGGAACTTTGCCCAGGATCACTTAGAGAAGAAAACTGGAGGCAGTGATGACAGGTCAGGAAAAGCAAAGTAAAGGTGGCTCTGATTCTGAGTAAACCTGGTTGTGTTTCATTAATCAAAGGGCCCCCAGCCCTGGGAAGTCAGATCCTGTCCTTCCCACGTTGCCCAGGGCCCTTCCTGGACAGTGTGATGTGGGGCTGTGCAAGGCCAAGGGCAGGACTATGGTCCCACACCTCCCAGGTTCCTGGCTGGGCACAAGGAGGCCATGAGGCCCCTGTGCTGGAAGGACAAGGTGTCTCCTCACAGGCATCAGAGGTGCAGACAACAGCCATAGCCAAGGGGAGAAGGAGCTCATGTCTGCTGGGGCTTTCAGCCTCTTTACATCCCTTGATCACCGCCACCACAGCCTGTCCTGTGCTGTGGCATCCCCTGCACCTCTTTCTCTGCAGGCTGCAGACATCCCCCCTGCTGCCCCACCTTGCTCTTGTCTGAGCATCTTCCTTCCTTTGCTGAGATCTCTGCATCCTCCCCAGCTGTTCCTTGAAGCACAAAGCCTTGGGCTGATGCAGACTCCCTCTGCTGACCTGCTCCACCACAGCACTGCCCTTCCAGTCACATTCCTTGCTGCTCATGTCCAGCCTGGACCTCCCCAGCTGCACTTTGGGCCATTATTTCTTTCTCATGCTTTCCCACTATGAAGAAACCTCCACCACCTCTGAAACCACTCTTCAAGCACCCTCAGGCTACTCCTGCACTGCTGCAGCCTCCCTAGCGCTGCTGGGCCAAAGCAGCCCAGGTCCCTCAGCATCCCACACCATGTGCACAAGGTGCTGAACCTGCCTTGGCAGAGCCCTGCACTCTCCAGTTCCTCCCTGCTTCTCCAAACTGGGAAGCCGCACACTGCCACACCCCCGTGTGTGTGCGGTCACACCAGTGCTGAACCGAATGGGATGAGAACTCCAGGTGTCTGGGTCCCCACGCTCCTCCTCATGCAGCCCCGTGTGCAGCTGCCTTGTTCATGGTGAGCGTGCACCACGGGCTGGTGTGGGGACCTTGGAGTGCCCAGGCCCTTCTCCCTAGGGTTACTGCTCAGTGTGTCAGGTCCTGCTCTGTCCTGATGGATGGGGTTATTGTCCCACCCTGATACAGCACTGGTCACTTTATCTTGTCAATATTCAGAGTTTTCTGATGGGTAAATACCAGATGCGAGGAGCTCTGCCTGTGGACAGACAATGTCAGCTAAAGGCTGAGGATTCAGCGTGAGAGGGCAGAACAACATGGGCAATGTTGTGGTGACTGAACGTCAGCTACTGACCCACTGATCAGGAAGAGGAATTAGATGAGGCCTTCTTCAGACAAATGAAAGAAGCCTCACGTTTCCAGGTCCGCGTCCTTGTGGCAGACCTGAGATCTGCCAATGTCTGCAAGGTACCAACCATCCAGGAGGGTATGGAGCTCATTGACAACATCTTCCTGACACGGGTGGTTGAGGAGTCAGTGGGGTGAGGTGTCTTGTGGGATTTCACACTTACAAACCAGAAAGAGTTGGTCAGGATGGAACAGTCAGGGATGGGAAAGTGGAGCTGAGGCTCCTGGGAGATGATCACAAGGCCAAGAGCAGGATTTCAGGAGAGCAAGCTTTGGCCTGCTGAGGGACCTGCTTGGGTCCTATGGGATATGACCTTGGTGTCTGCAGTACTTTTTTCTCACATTTCCTCCCTCCTCTCTCCCACCTGCTGTTGTGCAGCGTTTTTACACTTTCTCAAATACAATATCCCAGAGGTGCTGCCAGCATCACTGAGTGGTTCACATTTGGCAAGGAGTGGGTCCATCTTGGAGCGTCTGAAATCAGCTCTGTCTGTTTTCTGTCAAACTCCTGATGTCTTCTCAGAGAGGTGACAACTGTAGCACATCAATACCTACCCCCAGTTCCAAGACTTTGCCATGTAAACCCAATAGAGAGTGACAACGTGTTGGATATTACCAACTACATGATCATGGAGAAGAAATGGAAAAAATCTTCTGTCAGTAACTCAAGCAAGTCTCCAGTCAATGAGCAGGTTCCTATGATGAACTGTAATTGCCCTGACATTCACTGGTCAGGCAAAACAGCAGCTGCCAACAATCCAGAGAACCCTGAGCCAACTGCTTAACAGAAGGGAGGGAATGATCTCTCCAAGTACCCATGAAAAGAAGCATTTCGCAGTATCACAGTATCACAGTATGTTTGGGATTGGAAGGGACGTCGAAAAATCATCTAGTCCAATCCCCGAGCTGGAGCAGGAACGCCTAGGTGAGGTCACACGCGAACATGTCCAGGCGGGCTTTGAATGTCTCCAGAGAAGGAGACTCCACAATCCCCCTGGGCAGCCTGGTCCAGGCTCTGTCACCCTCACTGAGAAGAAGTTTTTTCTCAAGTTTAAGTGGAACCTCTTGTGTTCCAGCTTGATCCCATTACCCCTTGTCCTATCATTGTTTGCCACTGAGAAGAGCCTGGCTCCATCCTCGTGGCACTCACCCTTTATATATTTATAAACATTAATAAGGTCACCCCTCAGTCTCCTCTTCTCCAAACTAAAGAGACCCAACTCCCTCAGCCTTTCTCCATAAGGGAGGTGCTCCACTCCCTTAATCATCTTTGTTGCCCTATGCTGGGCCCTCTCCAGTAGTTCCCTGTCCTTCTGAACTGAGAGGCCCAGAACTGGACACAATATTCCAGATGGGGTCTCACCAGGGCGGAGTAGAGGGGAAGGTGGACCTCTCTTGATCTACTAACCACCCCTCTTCTTATACACCCGAGGATACCATTGGCCTTCTTGGCCACAAGGGCACAGTGCTGGCTCATGGTCATCCTGTTGTCCACCAGGACCCCCAGGTCCCTTTCCCCTACACTGCTCTCTAATATGTAATTTCCCAACCTATACTGGAACCTGGGGTTGTTCCTGCGCAGATGCAGGACTCTACACTTTCCCTTGTTAAATTCCATCAGGTTATCCCCCGCCCAACTCTCCAGCCTGCCCAGGTCCCGCTGGATGGCAGCACAGCCTTCTGGCGTGTCAGCCACTCCTCCCAGCTTAGTGTCATCAGCAAACTTGCTGATAGTACACTCAATTCCCTCATCCAAATCGTTAATGAATATATTGAATAATATTGGCCTCAGTACTGACCCCTGAGGCACTGCACTAGGTTCAGGCCTCCAAGTGGACTCCGCACCATTGACCACCTCACTATTGTCTAGATGACACCTCCTCAACTTAGCGGTGAGGATGCTGTGGGAGACTGTGTCAAAGGCTTTACTGAAGTCAAGGTAGACCACATCCACCGCTCAGCAATCATCCATCCACCTTGTTACATTCTCATAAAAGGCTATGAGATTGGTCAAGCATGACTTACCCTTGGTAAAGCCATGCTGACTGCCCCTAATGACCCTTTTATCCTTGACATGCCTTGAGATGACACCAAGGATAAGCTGTTCCATTACTTTCCCAGGGATGGAGGTGAGGCTGACGGGTCTATAATTACCCGGGTCCTCCATCTTGCCCTTTTTGAAGACTGGAGTGACATTTGCTTTCCTCCAATCCTTGGGCACCTCTCCCGTTTCCCAAGACTTGGCAAAGATGATGGAGAGTGGTCCAGGAATGACTTCAGCCAGCTCCCTCAGCACCCGCGGATGCATCCCATCTGGACCCATGGATTTATGGATGTCCAGACTATTTAATTGCTCCCTAATCCAGTCCTCATCGACTAAAGCAAACTCCTCCATTGACCTGGCTTCATCTGGGGTCTCAGGGGTACAGGGCTCCCCAGGACAGCCTCCAACAGAGTAGACAGAGACAAAGAAGGCATTCAGTAACCCTGCCTTCTCTGTGTCTTCCGCCACCAGAGCACCCAGCCCATTCATCAGTGGGCCTACATTACCTCTGATATTAGTTTTATCTGCTATGTATTTGAAAAAGTTCTTTTTGCTGTCCTTGACCCCTCTCGCCAGCTGTAATTCTAAGGAGGCCTTGGCTACCCTAGCTGCCTTCCTACATCCTCTAACAGCAGCCTCGTATTCCTCCCAAGTGGCCAGCCCCTGCTTCCATGACCTGTAAACTCTCCTCTTCTGCTTGAGCATACCCAACAGATCCCTATTCAACCACACAGGCCTCCTGGCTCCCTTCCTCGATTTCCTACTTATGGAGATGCTCTGATCCTGAGCGTGTAAGAAGCAATCTCTGAATGCAATCCAGCTCTCTTGGGCCCCTTTCCTTCAAGCAGTCTTGCCCATGGGATTTCCCCCAGCAATTGCTTGGAAAGGCCGAAGTTAGCCCTGCTAAAGTCCAGGGTTGCAATTCTACTTGCTATTCTGTTCCTGCCACACGAGATGCTGCACTCCACCATCTCGTGGTCACTGCAACCCAGGCAGCCCTCAACCTTTACTGCTTCGACCAGACCCTCTTTGTTAGTGAGGATGAGATCCAGCAGTGCACCTCTCCTAGTCGGCTCCTCCACCATCTGCATGAGGAAGTTATCATCAATGCACTGGAGGAACCTCCTGGACTGTGGCTGGCTGGCTGAATGGTCCTTCCAGCAAACATCAGGGAAGTTAAAATCACCCACAACAACCAGGGCCTGAGACGGTGAGGCCACTCTCTGCTGCGCATAGAAGGCCTCATCAACCTCCTCAGCCTGATCTGGTGGCCTATAATAGACACCTACAACCGTATCACCCCTGCCAGCCTGTCCCTTGATCCTGACCCATACACTCTCAACTCGTTCCTCATCCGCTCCTGGGCAGAATTTAGTACATTGCAGTTGCTCTCTCACATAGAGAGCAGCTCCACCACCATGCCTGGCTGACCTGTGTTTCCTGCTGGCAGAATGTCTCACAGCCCTCACTGAGGAGGGCAGGGGGTTGGGAGATGGGAGCACGTTTCAGTTTCCAGATCCCAGGACAGAGCCCAAACCATCCTGCCCTTGAAATCTGGCATCCAATTCCTTGAGCTGCACAGCTGGTGGGCTTCTGTGGATAATCATGTTAAAAAGCATCCTTCAAGTGTTTGTGTAATACGTCTAGGAATGTCAGTTTTTAAAGAAAAATAAAAGTTTAACAGGCTAATATTTAAATATCTGTAAAATAGTACTCTGTATCCGTGATAGCCCCTCTGGCAATGACAATTAAATAGATATTTGCACTATAAGGCATGATACCCCATCCACAAGCACACATCTACGCGGATCAGATGAAGGGTGGTCTGGCAAACGTCACCCTTTGTGTCCCCAGGTACACGGACACTGCTCATGTGCCTCTGCAGAGAGTGGCAGGAGCTGGATCCCCTTCTCGGGACAGACTCCTTCCAGGAGAGACACAGACACAGGGGTAACTCATCAGGTCTTTAGGGCATTTCACTCAGCATCAGTTTTGACACATTGGGTGCTGTCCTGCGATTGCTCTTTCTGCACAAATGATCATAAAAACACAACCACTTAGTAAGACATGGTCATAAAGGGGCTGTTATGGACAAGAAAGCACACCACGAACTCTGGAGACAGTGAGGAAGTTTATAATAAGCACCATGAAGAACCAAGAAGCTTGAGGTCTCTTCTGAAGAGCGGGAGGCCCTGAGCAGCTGTGATTGGCCACATGTAGGTGTGGGAGAGGGTCCGGGCATGTCAGGGAGAAGCAATGAGATGGCTGATGGCTTCAGTGAACCCTTCCAGCCATGTCTGAGCCCAGAAATGGAAAGCAGTTGATGTCTGCAGGTGGAGGAGGAATGGGAGAAAGATTTTCCTGGGAATATGGAAGGAAGAAAGGCCTCTCTTGGGCTACTCATGTATGGCAGTGCCATTTGCATGCTGTGAGCTTGGCTGTGCCTGGGAGATGGGGAATGGCTGCTGCTGGGGTGTTTGTGCTCAGCCATGGCCCATGAGCTGACCCTGCTCTGCTCCTCTCTTACACTGCCCACACTTGGATGGGCCTCAGGAATCATCCATGAGCCTGGTGGATCCATGAACCTCCTGGAGTGATGGGTATGGATCCAAATAGAGGATTCAAGCAAGTTTGGGACTGGGACATTGAGGTGATTGGTGACCATTGCCAGCTGTATGAAAGAAGCTGGATGAGTGGTGAGGAACTCACAGGCATTTCCAACTCCACAGAAAACCAGAGCCTTGCAGGTAAAGCAACAGCAGTTCACATAAAACCCACACCCAAAATACAAAACACACTGTCCATAGGCAAAGCCTTGAAAAACATTTGAGAAAGATCTACCAGGTCCCAGGGGTCAGGGCTCAGCCATTCTGGTGATGAACAAACATCAGGAGCTGACATGGCATCAGAGCCACCTCCACATGGCCCTCACCACCTGTAACCAGTGTCTCCAATTCTTTCCTTCACCAGCCTCCAGATCTATTATATCCAAAATCTTATCCCTACATTCAGACCCTCCCAGCAGTCCTAAAGAGCCAAATCTTTACACATTGGTATGTTGGTTACATAATCATTTTATCACCATGCTTGGTTGTTGAGGAAGGGTCCCAGGCTGAGCCTGGGGCTCCCATCCTACGGATGTGTATTTTAGTATTATAAGGAGCGTATAAGGAGCAAAGTTCAGCTAAAGGACACTTGATGTAACAGTCTTGAGCAGATGTTAAAACAAGACTCAACTAATTGTGCAGGCTCCAGAGTGTCTGCGCTGCAAGGACAGTGTTCTTTGCAGGTTCTGATTGGGAAATTCGTTCACGGAAACACATCCCAGTGCTGCTTTCTGATGGTTCCTTATGGGATGCTAGTCCCAACATGATGTCACCTCAACAAACTGTCTGTCACACAGGCCTTCATGGAACCACAAGAAATAGCTGATGGTGTTTTTGCTGACTCAAGTTCATGTCAACTCACGTACATGATGTGCATGCTCACATCTCATCTGTACAAGGCAAACATGAACCTCTGACCTACTCATTCAGTGTAATTGCATGGAGGGGCAAAGAACTCTGAGCTGGGGTGAGAGGTCAGTGCTTGAAATGGTGGTTGTGAAGGGTCAGTCGATGGTGATTGACCAGAGGCACCTTCTGAGGGGTGTCCAGTGCACAGGGGCACAGTCCAGACCCTGCTCTGCTGGTCCTGCAGGTCTCTGGCAGGAGGCCTGGCTGTGAGAGGACACTGCTGTGTGCCAGCCCTGCACGCACACACTGTTCAGATGTACAATGGTGTTTCACCTGTGGGACACTTTTGTAGGAATAAGCTTGAGAGAAACATTGCAAGAAGATAGAAACCATCATGCAGTGCCCAAAGAAGATCACTTTTCCTTGTGGAAGTACTGTTACTGAGGCCAGTTCTGTGACACAAGTGCCCATTCCCTGTCCCTGTCTGCGCTGACAGGAGTGACACACAGCAGGACGGGGACCAAGCTGCCAGAGCACTCAGGCCTTGCACCAGCACAAGGGATGAGAAGGAGAGTGTGGGAGTGGAACCAGAACAGCTCTGGAAGACGAAGCGCTGATGCTCCCTGGCAGTGCTGCCATGTGAGAGCTCTTTTCCCCTCCACTCACGCACAGGAATTATCTCTGCAGCTCTAAAAAGCCCTTGCAGGATAGATATAGTGAAAAATAAGTCACTAAAGACCCCTTTATTCTGTTTAGAGACAAGAAGAGCACTGCTGCTCATTTACACAGCCAACAGTTATAAAAGAAAAGCCAACATCGAATTAGAAAGGGAATGACAACATTATCACAATAAGAAAACAACCAACAGGACTAGACAATCCAGTTGACAGGCTGGGCCTGTAATTAGCTACATTAAAACTCCTATACAGAAGATGATGGTCAGTTTATTGCTTCAGAAAACTCTAGGAAATGAGTTTCCTAAGGGCATCCTTGAGCTCCTGGTTCCTCATGCTGTAGATGAGGGGGTTCACTGCTTCAGGCACCACTGAGTACAGAACAGACACCACCAGATCCAGGGATGGGGAAGAGACGGAGGGGGGCTTCAGGTAGGCAAACATGCCAGTGCTGATAAACAGAGACACCATGGCCAGGTGAGGGAGGCAGGTGGAAAAGGCTTTGTGCTGTCCCTGCTCAGAGGGGATCCTCAGCACAGCTCTGAAGATCTGCACATAGGACACCACAATGAACAGAAAACACCCAAATATTACTAATATACAAACTGCAAGAAGCCCAATTTCCCTGAGGTAGGAGTGTGAGCAGGAGAGCTTGAGGATCTGGGGGATTTCACAGAAGAACTGGCCCAGGGCATTGCCCTTGCACAGGGGCAGTGAAAATGTATTGGCCGTGTGCAGCAGGGCATTGAGAAACCCAGTGGCCCAGGCAGCTGCTGCCATGTGGACACAAGCTCTGCTGCCCAGGAGGGTCCCGTAGTGCAGGGGTTTGCAGATGGCAACGTAGCGGTCGTAGGACATGACAGTGAGAAGACAAAATTCTGCTGAAGCTAAAAAGACAAACAGAAAGAGTTGTGTAGCACACCCTGCATAGGAAATGACGCTGGTATCCCACAGAGAGTTGGCCATGGACTTGGGGACAGTGGTGGAGATGGAGCCCAGGTCGAGGAGGGCAAGGTTGAGCAGGAAGAAGTACATGGGGGTGTGGAGGTGCTGGTCCCAGGCTATGGTGGTGATGATGAGGCCGTTGCCCAGGAGGGCAGCCAGGTAGATGCCCAGGAAGAGCCAGAAGTGCAAGAGCTGCAGCTCCCGTGTGTCTGTGAATGCCAGGAGGAGGAACTGGGTGACGGAGCTTCTGTTGGACATTTGCTGTCTGTGAACATGGGGACCTGCCATAGGAGAAAAAGACAGTGACAAATTAGGGGAGACTTCTCTGAGCAAAATAAACATGCTGTTTCTCTTTAAAACCTCCTCCCTGAAAGATGGATATGTCAGTTTATTTTGTTTCTACAAAATGAAAAACATGTTTCATCACAACTTAAAATACAGCTTAGGCACCTGGTTTCCATGAATCACCTCTGGGGCAAGACCCCCAGTGTTGGTGTCAGAACAAGAATGGAACCACACTCCCACGCCAATCCCATACAGCAAGAGCACCAGGGAGAGGTGGAGCAACAGGGAAGAACACTGAAGTGTTGCTGAAAATTAAAGCAATAACAGAAAGGCAGACGGGCAGGCTGTGGAACCTTCTCCTTACCCGGCTGTGCTGCTGCCACTCACATAATGACACTGTAGAGCAAGTACTTTCAGAATGTTTTGTGTACCACGTTCCAGGAACCCTTCACCTGGAGGAGCAGCTGCTGAGGTGGAGATTCGTGACCTGGACCCCATGGCTTTGGGGCAGAGGCTCTGCTGGGGAGGAGAGGAGACCAGGGGTTGCACTGGGAAATGTGTCTGCACTGCAGGGGGTTCCTGAATCCCCTCCCCAGCATTTCTGGTCCATCTCCCTCTCCCTGCCCATGTCTGTGCTGCCTGCAGCTGTGTCTCTGTCCCTGGGTCTGCTCCCTGTCAGTGTCACAGACCCCGTCCCACCCGCTGTGTGCTCAGCTCTGTCCTGCTCACACCTCCTGGCACTGCCCAGGGGCAGCTCTGTGTGCAGGGGCTCAGGAGCAGCTCAGACAAGTCCTAACGAGAACTGGGGTCTCAGTGTCTTCTCCAAAGAGAGAAATAAATCCCCATCTCCCACTGCACACCCAGACAACCAAGAGTGGAAAACTGAAAGCACAGACTCCTTCCCTTGCAGCTGTTGCTGTCTTGATGTTGTTGTTCAGAAGGACCCTCTGCCATGTCTGTGGGGTTGATCTGGAGCTCTGAGCAGCCCTGACCCACACAGCACCCTTCAACCCCACAAGCTCCCTGCCTGCCCTGCCGGGGGTCGCTCCTTCCACCCACAGCTGCTGCCATGGGATCTCCCAGGCAGGCTGAGCGCTGACCCTGGCAGGCGGCAGAGTCCCTGTCCCGGCACAGCCCTGGGGTGCAGGGACCCTGGTCTGCAGGACAGCCCTGGGCACCCCTGGGTGCTCACCCGGCTTCACAGCTGTTCAACATTGCCTGACAAGAGCCCCCTCCTTACAGATCCCACCAGCTGTGCCTGTGCCAGTTTTAGGAGATGCCTCCAGGAGCTACAGCTGCATTGCCCTGCACCCAGAGACTTACCATGGCAAGGGCTGCAAAGGTTCCTCCTCCAGTGAGCTCTCAGTCATCCTCCCAATCCTGACCACCTTTAATCTCTCTCTGCCTTGCTCGTCTCCCTGAGATCCCCAGGCAGAGCCCTCAGCCCTGCTGCGCTGTGCAGAGGAGCTGCTCCTGGGCAGAGCTGTCTCTCTGCAGCGCTGCCGCTTGCCAGGAGCTCCCTCTGTCCCAGGAGCCCAGCCCAGCTCAGCAGCACAGGAGCAGCCCAAGGCGCTTTAATGACCCCTCTGGTGGCGTTGGTGCTGAGTCCATGGACCTCAGACCCTGGAGGAAGATGAAGAAACTTCTCAAGAAGTCAAAGTCAGATTCAAACTGCAAAGTTTCTTGTAATGTTAATGAGTCCCACTGAGGGAACCTACTGAGAAACAATATCCAGGATCTGGGTAGAGCAGAAAATTGGAGGCAGTGATGACAGGTCAGCAAAAGCAAAGTAAAGGTCTCTTTGATACTGATTAAACCTGGATGTGTTTCTTTAACCAAAGGGCCAAGCCCTGACCCCAACCCTGGGCTCTTCCTGGGACAGTGTGATGTGGGGCTGTGCAAGGCCAAGGGCAGCACTATGGTCCTACACCTCCTAGGTTCCTGGCTGGGGACATGGAGGCCATGAGGCCCCTGTGCTGGAAGGACGAGGTGTCTCCTCACAGGCATCAGAGGTGGACACAACAACCATCGCTAAGGGGAAAAGGAGCTCATGTCTGGTGGGGTTTTTGGCATCTACATCCCTTGATCATCTCCACGACAGCCTGTCCTGTGCTGTGGCATCCCCTGCACCTCTTTCCCTGCAGGCTGCAGACATCCCCCCTGCTGCCCCACCTTGCTCTTGTCTGAGCATCTTCCTTCCTTTGCTGAGATCTCTGCATCCTCCCCAGCTGTTCCTTGAAGCACAAAGCCTTGGGCTGATGCAGACTCCCTCTGCTGACCTGCTCCACCACAGCACTGCCCTTCCAGTCACATTAGTTTCTGCTCATGTCCAGCCTGGACCTCCCCAGCTGCACTTTGGGCCATTATTTCTTTCTCATGCTCTTTCCCACTATGAAGAAACCTCCACCATCTCTGAAGCCACCCTTCAAGCACTCTCAGGCTACTCCTGCACTGCTGCAGCCTCCCCAGCGCTGCTGGGCCAAAGCAGCCCAGGTCCCTCAGCATCCCACACCATGTGCAAAAGGTGCTGAACCTGCTTTGGCAGAGCCCTGCACTCTCCAGTTCCTCCCTGCTTCTCCAAACTGGGAAGCCGCACACTGGCACACCCCCGTGTGTGTGGGGTCACACCAGTGCTGAACCGAATGGGATGAGAACTCCAGGTCTGGGTCCCCGCGCTCCTCCTCATGCAGCCCCGTGTGCAGCTGCCTTGTTCATGGTGAGCGTGCACCACGGGCTGGTGTGGGGACCTTGGAGTGCCCAGGCCCTTCTCCTCAGGGTCACTGCTCAGCGTGTCAGGTCCTGCTCTGTCCTCATGGATGGGTTTATTCTCCTGCCCCGATACATCACTGGTCATTTCATCTTGTCAAAATTCAGTTTTCTGATGGGTAAATACCAGATGCCTGAAGTTCTGCCTGGGGGCAGACAATGCCAGCTGAAGTTTGAGGAGTCTGAATGACAGGGCAGAACAGCATGGGCAATGTTGTGGTGACTGGACATCAGCTACAGGGTCCCTGATCAGGAAGAGGAATTAGATGAGGCCTCCTTCAGACAAATGAAAGAAGCCTCATGTTTCCAGGGCAGTGTCCTTGTGTCAGACCTGAGATATCCCAATATCTGCAAGGTACCAGCCATCCAGGAGGGGTTGGAGCTCATTGACAACATCTTCCTGACACGGGTGACTGAGGAGTCAGTGGGGTGAGGTGCCCTGTGGGACTTCACGCTTACAAACCAGAAAGAGTTGGTCAGGATGGAACAGTCAGGGATGGGAAAGTGGAGCTGAGGCTCCTGGGAGATGATAACAAGGCCAAGAGCAGGATTTCAGGAGAGCAAGCTTTGGCCTGCTGAGGAACCTGCTTGGGTCCTGTGGGATATGACCTTGGTGTCTGCAGTGCTTTTCTCTCACATCTCCTCCCTCCTCTCCCCCACCTGCTGTTGTGCAGTGTTTTTTACCCTTTCTCAAACACAATATCACAGAGGTGCTGCCAGCATCACTGAGTGGCTCAGATTTGGCAGGAGTGGGTCCATCTTGGAGCAGCTGAAGTCGGCTCTGTCTGACGTTGGTCAAACTCTTGTTATCTTCTCAGAGAGGTGACAACTGTAGCACAGCCACACTCACCCCCAGTTCCAAGACTTTGCCATGTAAATCCAGTTAGATGTTACAAACTACTTGATCATGCAGAAGAAATGAAAAAGATGTTCTGTCAGGAACCTTAGGATGTCTCCAGTCAATGAGCAGGTTCCTACGGGACCTGTAATTGCCCTGACATTACCTGGCCAGGCAAAGCTGCAGGTGCCAACAGTTCAAAGGATCTTGGGCCAACTTCTTAACATATCTGCCTGGTGGGCCAATGAGGGTGATGCTCACCTGGATCTGGTACTGATGAAGAAGGAAGACCTGGTGAGGGATGTGAACATCAGTGTCCACCTTGGCTGTCGTGACCAGGAAACAGTGGGGTCCCAGACCCCGGAGGGGAGGGAGGAAGAGCAGCAGCAGAGCACAGCCTGGTGGGCTCCAGAGGAGAAGACTGCCATACTGGGGGATGGTGAGCAAAGTAGGAAGTAGGTCTGGAAGTAGGAAGTAGGTCTGAAGGATGAAGGAGCTCAGGAAATCTGATCAGCCTTACAGGGCAGCCTGCTCCAAGCAAAGAATTTTCTCTCCAAGCACCCATGAACAGAAGCATTTATCTCATTGAGGGTGCTTGTCTGAACTGATGGAGCTCCAGGGCAAAAAGGCAGCACACACGAGGTGGAAGCAGGGGAAGCTGCAAAAGAAGACATTTATAACATGGATGTAGGGATGATGGAAAGATGCCCTGGGCTTGATCTTTGAATGGGAGTCTGAGGACACCAAGACGAGCTGGCATTGCTTCATTTGCAGTAAAAGAACAGACAGCCTGTCTAGATCATGGGTCTGCTGCTGAACTTCGTAAGAGTAGAATCAGACAGGACTGAGGTTCTTCATGGCTTCCTTGCCTCCATCTTTCCCAGCAAGGTTTCCTGGGACTTTAATCCTAAAGGAGAACACCCAGGAGTGGGTGGGGCTCAAGTCAGGGGTGACCTGAGGAAACTCAGATACCATTACAGAAAAGGAGATGGGTCATTTGACCAGGTCCTTGAACACAAGTATCACTGTGTTCTGTTGCCTGAAATTCCCAGGAACACCTTCTGGTCCAGAGGAGTGTGACTCCTCTTGAGGTGTCCTGGCCTGTCTCCTCATTCACATGGTGATTTAGGCACCCACTTTTCCATTATATTCAGTCTTTATCAGGACACGCTCCAGAACAATATGAAAACGAAACTGTTGAGATGAACTGCTCTGGAAAGGAAGGGAAGGGTGAGCAGGGAAGGAAACAGAAGAAATACTGATTTCTTGCTGTTTATTATGGAAATGCTTTCTGTTTGGCTATTCCTGAAATCTCTCTAATCATCCACACCAGACTTGAAACATTTAGGAAAATGCTGCACAGAGCCTTGGCTTGTTAGAGCATTTTCAATGTTAATGAGCTGCCATGATCCTGAACTGCAGCTACAGAAACAACGAACAAACCTCTGATGAAGTGAAAGGCAGAAGCAAACCCCAAGTTTCTGAGGGTGTTTGGAACCCCATGAAGGGCCATCACTGACACAGCTGTGAAGGAAACAACCAGTGCAGGTCCCTGTCCCTGGAGGCTGGTCAAGGAAAGACGTGGAGACACTGGTTACAGGTGGTGAGGGCCATGTGGAGGTGGCTCTGATGCCATGTGAGCCCTTGATGCTTGTTCATCTCCAGAATGGCTGAGACCTGACCCCTGGGACCTGGTAGATCCTTCTCAAATATTTATCAAGGTTTTTCCTGTGGACAGTGTGTTTTGTGTTTTGGGAGTTGGTTTTATGTGAACTGCTGTTGCTTTAACTGCAAGGCTGTGGTTTTCTGTGGATCTGCAAATGCCTGTGAGTTCCTCACAACTCATCCAGCTTCTTTCACACACCTGGCAATGGTCACCAATCACCTGAGCTGTCCCAGTCCCAAACTTGCTTGAATCCTCTATTTGGATCCATACCCATCACTCCAGGAGGTTCATGCGTCCACGAGGCTCATGGATGATTCCTGAAGACCATCCAAGTGTGGGCAGTGTAAGAGAGGAGCAGAGCAGGGTCAGCTCATGGGCCATGGCTGAGCACAAACACCCCAGCAGCAGCCATTCCCCATCTCCCAGGCACAGCCATGCCCACAGCATGCAAATGGCACTGCCATACATGAGTAGCCCAAGAGAGGCCTTTCTTCCTTCCATATTCCCAGGAAAATCTTCCTCCTATTCCTCCTCCGCCTACAGACATCAACTGCTTTCCATTTCTGGGCTCAGACATGGCTGGAAGGGTTCACTGAAGCCATCAGCCATCTCATTGCTTCTCCCTGACATGCCCTGACCCTCTCCCACACCTACACATGGCCAATCATGGCTGCTCAGGGCCTCCCACTCTTCAGAAGAGGCCTTGAGCTTCTTGGTTCTTCATGGTGATAATAATAAACTTCTTTGCTCTCTGCAGAGTTCATGGTGAGCTTTCTTGTCCATAACAGCCCCCTATGGCCATGTCTTACTTAATGGTTGTGTTTTTATGATCATTTGTGCAGAAAGGGCAGTCACAGGACAGCACCCATTATGTCAAACTGATGCCGAGTGAAATGCTGTAAAGACCTGGTGAGTTACCCCTGTGTCTAGATAAGTTACGCAAACATTTGAAGGACTTCTCATGCCTTTTAACCTGATTATCCTCAGAAGGCCACCAGCTTTGCATCTCAGGAAATGGGATGCCAGAGTTCAAGGGCAGGATGGTTTGGGCTCTGTCCTGAGATCTGGAAACTGAAACGTGCTCCCATCTCCCAACCCCCTGCCCTCCTCAGTGAGGGTGTGAGACATTCTGCCAGCGAGGGCTGAAATCACAGTCATGGCCAGGATCTTATGCCCAACTGCAGCCAATGGTGTCCTGCCAGCTCAGGACTGGAGCTTCCATTGCTGGAGGTATTTAAAACATGTGGAGATGTGGCACTTTGGGATATGGTTTAGTGGTGAGCTTGACAGTGTTTGATTTATGGTTGGACTCCATGTTCTTAAGGGTCTTTTCCAGCCTAAATGATTCTACAGTTCTATGATTTGGGTTGAAACCATTTCAATTCCATCACCTCCAGCTTCCCTCAGAGGCTGCTGTTGTGTGGCACAGCTGTCCTGACTCTCCAGGCAGGTTGGGCACTGGTTTGGTGCCTGCATTGGGAGTTTTCCCCTTCCTGGGGTAAAGGGCTGTTGAGGAGAGACAGTTGTAGAGATTTGGGTCACAGGGGTTTGAAGCAATCCCTTCAAAATCTGAGCAGGCTGAGCTTTGGAGCCGAGGGGCAACAGAGATGCTCTGAAAGATGGTTTTGAACAGTGGTGCTATCACTAAAAACAGTAACAGGGAACTCCTTATTCTCACTGATGATGGTTATGAAGTAAAGCTCTTTAATTGCATTCCTAACAGTCATTCTTACTTTTCAAAACATCTACTACGCCTCAGTAGTTGTGTCCTGAAATAAGTTCTTGGAGCAATGCTTTTTGTCTCACCTTTATTTTAATCATTTAAAGATTACACCTGTTGGAAAGAATTACCCCGAAATCATGCTTCTTTCATAACTTTCCTCCTTTTTTATTTTCCCTGGTGTGATGTGGAGGTGGCATATGAGAACAGTTTCTTTTTGAGGCAAAGAAGGCCAAGGAACAGATCCCAGGTCAGTGCAAAGGCACAAAGGAAGACAGAATGTTTATGTGATGTACACTTACACAACACTTTTACATGCATATCCAGTCTCTCAAGTCCCAACTGTGCAGCAGAGTCTGGAGTTCTGAGCTCCCTTCACCTTCACCTGCCCAGTGTGACACGTGTAAAATGGAACTACCCCAGTCAAATGGCTTTTTTGGTTCTCTTCACACCCTGAAGCACCCCATGGGTCAGGAGACAAGCCAGGATACCCACTGGGGACTCACATGCTCTGCTCTTCAAGTTCAGATGTTCACTGCAGTCTCAGCAGACACCTCACGCTGATATCTGGGTTCAAGGATCTGGTCAAGTTCCTTGTCTCCATTTCTGCAGTGGTGGCTTTGCTGCCTGGCTGATGTGCAGACTCTGCACATGGATGCTGACACCTCTTGAACAACCTGCTCTGAGAGGATTAACAAAATGGGCAGTGTTTTCTGGAAGAGCATTAGTATAGCAAAAAAGAACAAGTTGGGTTGGGTCAAACGAAAAGCAATGTGGTCAGGACTGTTCAGGGGTACTTGTAAAGCAGCCCTGCACTTCATGTGAATTATTCCTGTGGTCAGGGAGAATCTCTAAACTGAAAACATGAAGGAGAAGGAAGGGCAGTGCCATTCAGGCTCAAAGGGAGCTCATGACCACATAGAAAGACATATAACACAGGTGTGTTAAGATGACTGTCAATATGACCATCTAAAAAGAGAACAGTTCAATTAACCTTTTTCTCCTTCTTCCCTCCATCAGGCAAGAGTGGCCAACAGCTTCCAGCAGGACTCACTCTGTGCCAAGGGTAAAAAGTGGCACTGACAGTCCATGGCAGTGGATTGTTTGGTGCCTTCGACTCCACGAAAGAAAAAGGATTATCTTTTTAATGCTGGATGCTTTGGCAGGACAGAAATCTAGAGAACATTTTTAAAAACTGAAGGGAAAAAGAAATCAAATGAAAGATGTAGAGTGAAGGAACTGTCTTCTTGCAAATTTAAGCATCACATATTGTTGGTGTTTTATTTCTCCTTTCTTTGTTTTGAATATTTTAAATACCAGTGTTTTCCCATGAGACCAAAATCAGACTATTCAGCATGTGCATTAAGAGCAACAGGAGAACTACTGATCTTCCACTAGTTTTGCCTTCTCAGCACTCTCTCTGTTATCTGTGCATCTGATCTCCCTCATCCTCCAGGTATTTCCTCCTGCCCTAATTAAACCGACCATGTCTGAAGTCACATTTCCAGCAGCTGATCTGCACACAAGCACTTGCGATTGCTCTCTGGATTTCCCTTCCTCCTGTTCTTTGATCACTCAGACACTTTTCCACAATCCAGTTGCTGCTTTCAGCTTCAAGGAGTTAGAAGCTTCCTTGTCTTTCAGTAGTTTGTCTAATTCTGTCTTTAGCCAACTCTTTTATTGTGTTTATTTTATAATTACCTTACTGTCTACAACATTTCTTGCATGGTTCTGCCTTGGAGAAGGTGAACCTCAGTGGTGGCAGTTTGTCCTTGGCGTACAGTTGAGGAGTGTGTTTTCTTTTAATCATGACTCTCATCAGTTGTATTTTGTTTCTTCAAAGGTAAAACAAAGTCCCTGTTTGCTGTGTGCAGCCAGGTCTCCAAGGAGAGCAGGTGGGAGCTGGTGCAAAGGAGCTGGCACATCCAGCTGCAGACTGCAGTGGAGAAGTCTGGTGTAAGGAAAAGGGATGCAAGACCCAGGGGGCCATGAGAGAAACGATGGGGTTGGGGAGGTGAGGAGCAAGGTTGTGCACACGGTGTGAGACCTCAAGGGACAGCTTCTCCAGCCAGTCCAGACCTCCTTAGGAGAGACCCTGGATCAACATCAGATAATGCTGCAGTCACCTCTTCTGCAAACTGAAGAGTAATAAAATACACCCTTTACAATAAAAAAGACATTTTTATTAGAAGCTCTTTAAATCTTTCGCCATGATTACAAAAAGAAAGCTCTCTAATTCACAGTACAAGACTGGAATGAAATTACAAGAAGAGACATGGTTTGTTAGAGCTTTCTTCTCTGTAATGAGCCCCATGGAGCATTTGGTGCTGAGTCCTTGAACATTACTCAGGTGCTGAGAGGAGATTGCACAAACCTTTCCAGAAGTCAAAGCCAGAAGAAAAAGTACTAAGTACCTTGAAGTATTAATGAGTTCCACTGAGGACAAGTACCAGCAAAGCCTCCCCAGGGACTCGTTAGAGCAGAGAATTGGAGGCCATGATGGCAGATAAACAAAGGGAAATGTGCAGGCAGCTGAGGTGCTGAGAAAGCCCTGGTTTTGTTGGGTGAAACAGAGAGGCCAAGGCCTGACCCCCAGCCCCTGGAAAGGCAGATCCTGTCCTTCACACATTGCTCAGGGCTCTTCCTGGGCCAGGGGGATGTGGGCTGTGTGATGCTGAGTGAAGGACAATGGTGTGACAGTTCCCAGCCTTACTGGGGTGTGCAAGGAGGCCATGAAGTGCCCCAGTGCCTCAGGACAACATGTCTCCTCACAGGCCTTGGTGGCAGAGGTGATGGCCATAGCCAAGGGGACAAAGACTTGGGTTCTCTTGGTGACATCCAGCCTTGCCAGTGCCCTTTGCCATCTCCACCACAGGTTGTCCTACACTGTCCCACAGCTACTTCTGTTTCCCTGCAGGCTGTAGACACCCATCTCACTTCCTCCCCTTGCTCTCACCCTGGTATTTCCATACATTGACTGATGTGTCTCCACTCTCATGCTCTGTTCCTTGAAACAAAAGGAGATGGACTGATCTCATGCTCCTTCTGGGTGATTTCTCGTGCTCTGTGTTATGTCACAGAAGATGAGAATTAAGATGTTCGACAGTGTTCCCCAAGTGCTGGTCACTGAGAGATGACACCAGTAACTGACTGCACAAAGGACTTTGTACCACTGATGACATTTGGGCTTGATGGTTCAGCCAACTTTCCACCCAGCATCCACTTCTTGAGCCCCATCAGCACCACTCTGGCCAGAAGCAGACCATGGCTGAGCTTTGCAAACGCGCTGTACACAGCATGCCTTTCTTTCCCCTGTCCATTTGGGTTCAGCAATCCCTTCCTTGTCCTTCACATTCCTGGAAATGGCTTCAGGACCACATGTCCCATCCCCTTCCCAGGGAGGGAGGTAGGGTGGCCAGCCTGTAATTCTCCGAGTTCCTATTCCTGCTCTACTTCAAGATGGGTCTGCATTTTCTGAAGACCCCAGAATCATTCTGGTTTCTATGACACATTTGAGAGCACAATCCGGAATCATGGCTAAGGGTGACGTAGCAGACTGGAGCACTTGCAATGATCCTGTCCAAGGCAGCTGAGATGAATCTCATTGATCCAACGGGGTTTGTTCCTCGAGTCACAAACAGAAATATCAGGGTTCCATCAAGCATCCGCATCTGAGCTGCCCTCCTGGACTCCTTATGCACCCAGGATGTTCAGAGACTGAGTCTGTCCCTTTTTCACGCAGAGGCAGGAGTCACAGTGTCCCTCTGGCCTCCTGGTACGACACTCAAAGGATGGGAAGTATCTCATCCCTTTGGTGTGTCACCTGCTCTGTACTCATCTCAGATTTCCCACATCATGAGGAATGGACACATGGACCTTGGTTCAAGTAAGAAGATCCCAGTTCAAGGAAGCAGGCCTTCATGGTACCCCCAAGGAACAGCTGATGGCATTTGTGCTCACTTGGGTTCATCTCACCTCACATACATGATGTGCATGTTTACAACTCACCTGTACAGTGCAACATGGACTTCAGACCTATTCATTCAATGTATCTTCATGGAAAGAAGAACAACCTCTCTGAGCTAAGGTGGGAGGCCAGGGTTAGAAATGGTAGTCCTGAGGGGCCAGTGCATGATGATTGACCTGAGGCTCCTTCCGAAGGGGTGTCCAGTGCACACGGGCACCAGTCGTACCCTGCTCTGTTGGTCCTGCAGGTCTCTGGCAGGAGGCCTGGCTGTGAGAGGACACTGCTGTGTGCCAGCCCAGCACACACACACTGCTCAGCTGTACAGTGGTGTTTGCATCTATGGGCAACTTTCTTGGGCTTGTTCTTGGGAGAAACTCTGTAAAAACACGTAAACATACAGGCACTGCCCTGAGGAGATCACCCTTCATTATGCATGCCAGCTCTGTCACAGCAGTGCCCATTGCCTGTCCTTGCCTGCGGTTACAGGTCTCACACACAGCAGGATGGTGACCAAGCTGCCAGAGCACTCAAGCTCTGGAAGTGAAAAAAAAACAGCCCCCGAAGATCCAGAGATGGTGCTCCCCAGTGACACTGCCGTACCTGCACTTTATTTCCTTCCATACAAATGCACAAACTGTCCCTGCAGCTCCAAAAATACCTTGGAGTAAGGATTTCAGGAAATATTCCCAAATATTTGTGGTGGCCTTTGTTATGGTTAAACACATAAAAACAACTCTTTATTTAAAAATACACTCAGACAGAAAGGCACATAAGAGAGTGAATTACAAAGGGGATGACAATATTCTAGTGACTAAAAATAAATCACCACAAAAAAAAAAAGGAAAAATTAAAGAAGAAAAACAAACCACAAATAAAGAAACAAACAAACCACACAAAAAAAAAGAAGATGTAATGCAGTAAATTGTTTTATAACTGCTATGCAGAAGCTGAGGAGAAGACTATTGCTTCAGGAAAATATCAGTCATCAGTTTGCACAGGACATCCTTGATCTCCTGGTTCCTCATGCTGTAGATGAGGGGGTTCACTGCTGGAGGCACCACCGAGTACAGAACAGACACCACCAGATCCAGGGATGGGGAAGAGATAGAGGGGGGCTTCAGGTAGGTGAATATGCCAGTGCTGACATACAGGGAGACCACGGCCAGGTGAGGGAGGCAGGTGGAAAAGGCTTTGTGTCGTCCCTGCTCAGAGGGGATCCTCAGCACGGCCCTCAAGATCTGCACATAGGAGAAAAGAACGAAAACAAAACACGAAAATGCTAAACAGGCACTGACCACAAGAAGCCCAAATTCCCTGAGGTAGGAGTGTGAGCAGGAGAGCTTGAGGATCTGGGGGATTTCACAGAAGAACTGGCCCAGGGTATTGCCCTTGCACAGTGGCAGTGAAAATGTATTGGCCGTGTGCAGCAGAACAGTGAGAAACCCAGTGGCCCAGGCAGCTGCTGCCATGTGGACACAAGCTCTGCTGCCCAGGAGGGTCCCGTAGTGCAGGGGTTTTCAGATGGCAACGTAGCGGTCATAGGACATGACCGTGAGGAGAGAATACTCTGCTACTATTAAGAATGCAAATGAAAAGAGCTGTGCGGCACATCCTGAGTACGAGATGGCCCTGGTGTCCCAGAGGGAATTGTCCATGGATTTGGGAACAGTGGTGGAGATGCAGCCCAGGTCGAGGAGGGAGAGGTTGAGCAGGAAGAAGTACATGGGGGTGTGGAGGTGCTGGTCAAAGGCTATGGTGGTGATGATGAGGCCGTTGCCCAGGAGGGCAGCCAGGTAGATGCCCAGGAAGAGCCAGAAGTGCAAGAGCTGCAGCTCCCGTGTGTCTGCGAACGGCAGGAGGAGGAACTGGGTGATGGAGCTGCTGTTGGACATTTGCTGCTGATGGTCATGGGAAACCTGTCATAGGAGGAAAAGACAGTGAAAAGTTATCAGTGACTTCTCTGAGAAAAATCAAAGCCATTTCTCACACACCCTCCCCTCCTTCACAACCCCTTGTCCTTTTGCAGAACTTCCTCCAGCTCTGAGTCTGAGCCCTGGGTGGTGCTGGCTGGAGGTGCCGTGAGGAGCAGGGCCTGTGCCCGCTGGCTGCCAAGGAGTCAGCCCTGCTCTGCAGCAGGGGGTCAAGGTAACGGGGGGCAGGGGACAGTCCTGGGGTTCAGCATTGCCATATGGAGCCATGACAGCTCACCATTTCCTAAGATCTCAGCACCCCTCATTTAGTCCAAGACAGACACGGCTCATTTCACAAACCAAACAGCATTTTCAATGATGTAACATCTATGTGTTTCTCTCTGTTTCTTAGGCAACACTAAGGTGATATAGCACAGGTTTGCATCCTGATGTGGAGCTCACAGCTTTGAAGGAAACCTCAAAGACATAGCAAAATGTCCTAATAATGTGATTTGATTCAGGGAGACTCACCTCATTACCCTGCCCCACAGACTGCATTGCCCACAGCCCCACAGGTCAGAGCAAAGCTGGGACACGTGTACCCATGAACACACCTGCAGGAAAGGACCCACAAGATGAGGCTGTGACTCTGCAGCTGAAACTCCCATCCCCAGGGAGCCTGAGAGCAAGAACAAGATCCCAACAGCAGTGACCCAGAGCAGGGGAGCAAGAAGGACAATGCGGTGAGGGTGGGTGTGAGAGAGGCCAGGGCAGAGGCAGCCGGGCACTCAGACAGCGTCACCCTTCCCCAGCTGTGCAGCCACCTCCCAGACACCAACATTGCCGGGCAGCTGCTCTCAGCCCCTGTGCTCTGCAGAGGAACTGGAGCTCTGGCTGCACAGGAGCTGCTTCATGCCTTGGAGCCCCCGGCCCTGAGGGCAGAGGCTTTGCTGGGTGGGACAGGAGGCCAGGGGGCTGCTCACAGGAGGGATCTGCACTGCAGGGGATCACAGGGACTTTTCTCTGTTCTCCCTCCCATAACAATTCGGGGTTTAGTTTCCTCCATTTCTGAACATTTCCCTGCTGCCTGGAGATTCTCCTCCTGGGAGGTGTTTCCCTGTCCATGTCTCTTCCCTGTCAGTGCTCACAGACCCCATCCCACCCTCTCTGCCCTCCTGCTGGCCCTACAGATCCTGCCTGTTCACAGGGCACTGCCTGGGGGCATCTTCGTGTTTGCAGGTTGGAAAACAGGACAGGTCAGACTAAGGTTGACGGGTCCAGCCAAGGTGATGCAGGTGCTGTCCACAGGCAGAGGGGTGGTGAAGGGATGTTATGAGCCTTCTGGCAGATGTACTGATCACTCAGAGTTGCAGTTCAGGAGTCTCAGTGACTTGTTTAAGCATGAGAGCTCATTTTCATTTTATCCTTTCCTGCACCCCCCACCCCTTGAGAGAGGAAACTGAAAAGACAGGCTCAGGAAAACTCATTATCTGTCTGGTAATCCTTGCACTGATCTTGTTCTTGAGGCATCCCCTTGAAAAAATGCTGGGGGTGATCTGGAGCTGTGAGCAGCCCTGACCCACACAGCACCCTCGCCACAGGAGAAACACATTTCCTGCCCTATAGGGTTTGCTCCTTCATGCGACAGCTTCTCCCCTCACTGTTGCTGGGATCTCCCCGGGCAGGCTGAGCGCTGACCCTGGCAGGCGGCAGAGTCCCTGCCCTGGCACAGCCCTGGGCTGCAGGGACCCTGCTCTGCAGGACAGCCTGGGCACCCCTGCCTGTACATTTACATCTACACCCCACAGCCACCCTTGGGAGAACTCAGCATTCACAACTTGTCACTCTGACAGTGCAGAAGGCAAGCCCTGCTCTGCAGCACATCCTCTCCTCTGCATCAGAGAATCTCTGACAGCTGTACTTACATCTCTTGCAGGCTCTGCGATGTGACAGCTTTCTGAGATCCTACAATAATTGCCAGATGCAATGCCCTGCAGCCACAGGCTTCATGTCTTTGAAGATGTGGTTTCTGGTGATCTCTCAGCATCCTCCCACCCCAGACTGCGTTTCCCTCTCTCTGCCTGGCTCCTGTGCCCTCGGTGCTGCAGGCAGAGCCCTCAGTCCTGCTGCGCTGTGCAGAGGAGCTGCTCCTGGGCAGAGCTGTCTCTCTGCAGCGCTGCCGCTTGCCATGAGCTCCCTCTGTCCCAGGAGCCCAGCCCAGCTCAACAGCACAGGAGCAGCCCATGATGTCCCTTTCTCTGTCCCCTCTGGGCTCCCTTGTGGTGTCCCTGGATCCTCACGGGAATGGCCCATGAAACAGTCTGAAGTCACCAGTGATGTTTCTTCTCTCATTTCTACAGAGACAGTTCTTTCCTGCAGTAGTTTCTTCATATTAGGAAATAATTTTGTCATGAGAAACATCATTTGTTGTCCCATCATTAGACAGGACACCAGGAAGATTACAGGAAAGGATCTAAATTCTCCAAGCTGGGGGGAAGATTATCATCAGTCAAATGAGTTTATGTGTTTTATTCTGTGCTTGTAGTCCCAGGGCTAGAAAGACATTCAGGAATCTTTTGACCATGTCATGTCTCTGCTCTGAATCAAAGCCTTCACACACATGGGTTTTTGCACACTTGGTACCAGGTTTCCTTGTGGCAGCTCAGAGCTGGGCTGGTGCCACAGCTGGGGTGGTCCAGCCCAAATGTGAGGCAATGTCCTCAGCCAGGGACCTGACTGGGCAGCTGGAGCTGTCAGTGCTGCAGACAGAGCTGTGACACGGATGGAATGAACTGCCAGGCAGGGTGGCAGAAGTGAGTTCATCTGGTCTGCAAGGACAGCAGCCTCCAAGCACAGAAACAGTCCAGATCAAAACTCAGTCTAGACCTGTAAGGCAATTCAAGGGCCCATCATGGGCTGTTACTACTGCAGGAACAGTTGAAGGAGAAACAATGACACTGTGTGGCCACTGATGAATTTAATAAGAGAAAGAGGTGAGAGTCTCTGTGGCCTCTTGTCCTCCATCTTCAGCAGCAATGTGTCCCAGGTCTCTTTGACTCGATGCAGGAACGTGGAGACCAACCAGCAGTGGATGGGGATCAAGTCAGGGGTCACTGGAACTATTGCAATCCTTTCCAGTCTATGGGACAGCAGGGGCAGCATCCCAGGAGCTGAGACAGCAGGACGATGTCACAGGGAGGCCACTCTGCACCATCTTGGAAAGCTCATGGAGACTGGGGGGACTCCCTGACCACTGGCAGCTCTCACACAGTGTGTGCACTTTTCAGAATGGCCAATGGGTGAGCAGGGGAACTAAGGGCTGTGCCCCAGAGCATGTCCACTGGGACCCCATTTCTGGGTGTCTGGAAGAGAAGGTGATGGGATTTACCCAGGGCAGGTTGTGTCTGTCCATCCTCTTTGCTTTCTGTGAGGAAAGGACAGGGTTGTGGATGTGGGCAGAGCAGGGGTGGTCTGTTATCTGGAAGTCAGCAAGGCATTCAGCATCATCCCCCGCAATATCATGGTCTGTGTCAGTGTGTAAGTAGATGGGTGAAAACCATCTTGATGGCTGGGCTTGGAAAGTGCTATATAAAAGGAGAAACTTTCCAGTCATGAGGACAGTCAAGCATGGAAGCTGTTTCCCAGGAGTGCGCCCTCAATCGTCGCAGAAAGTGACCAAGATGTGTTTGGATCAAGCCCTGAGTAATCTGGTCTGACCCTGCTTTGAGCAGGAGGTTGGTCAAGACACCTCCTGAGGTCCTTTTGAGCTTGAATGACACTGTCCTTCCTTCCCCGTCATGTTCTAAAATTAGACAAGTCTCTCAGGTTCTCTTTGACTACAAGAATAATTCGTATGAGGTGCCGGGCTGCTTTACACGTGCCCCCAAACAGTCCTGACCACATCTTTTGCATCCCTTTTCATTTGCCCCAACCCAAGGTCTTCATTTTTGCTGTCCTAATACCCTTCAAGAAAGAACTGCCCACCTTGTTCATCCTTTCAGAACAGGTTGTTACTCAGAGGTATTAGTATCCATGTACAGAGTCTGCACATCGGCCAGGCAGCAAAGCTACCATTACAGAAATGGAGATGAGGCTCTTGACCAGCTCCTTGAACCCAGATATCAGAATGACTTGCCTGCTGACATTCCCAGGAACACTTGAACTCTAAGTGCAGAGCATGTGAGTCCTGGTTGGGTATCCTGGCTTGTTTCCTGACCCATGTGGTGCTTCAGGTTTTGAAGAGAATCAAAACCAACTTTTTGACTGGGGTAGTTCCATCTTACACGTGTCACATAGGGCAGATGAAGGGAGCTCAGAGCTCCAATCTCTGCTGCACTATAAGGCTTGATACCCCATCCATAGATACATATCTAAGTGGCTCAGATAACGGGTGGTCTTGCAAAAGTCACCCTTTGTGTCCCCAGGTGCATGGACACTGCTCATGTCCCTCTGCAGAGAGTGGCACCAGGCAAGAGTCTGGAGGCCTCTTCTGAAGAGCGGGAGGCCCTGAGCAGCAGTGACCGGGCATGTGTGGTGTGGGGATGTGGGGTAGAAAAGGGTGGTGGCTGATGACTTCAGCAAATCCTTACAACCATGTCTGAGCCACAAGTGGAATGTGGTTGATGTCTGCGAGTGGAGGTGGAATAGGA